>NW_027248937.1:306825-613651 GCF_036711975.1 Onthophagus taurus
ACATGTTGGAGCATGTTGAAGATAAAAAACAAAATGTACCCAAAACGTATTTATTATGACGTTATACGCCGTTCTGAGCCATGTTTGAACTTTCTATCACTTTTGGTTCCGATACTTCTGTTGACCATATTTGTGATATTCAGGCGCCAAATGACATCATGGAGCATGTTGGAGATAAAAAACAAAATGTGCCCAAAACGTGATATTATGACGTTATACGCCGTTCTGACATATGTTTGAACTTTCTATCACTTTTGGTTCCGGTAATTCTGTCTACCATATATGTGATATTCAGATGCCAAATGTCACATTGGAGCATGTTGGAGATAAAAAACAAAATGTGCCCAAAACGTGATATTATGACGTTATACGCCGTCCTGAGACATGTTTGAACTTTCTATCACTTTTGGTACCGGTAATTCTGTTGACCATATATGTGATATTCAGGCGCCAAATGACATCTTGGAGCATGTTGGAGATAAAAAACAAAATGTGCCCAAAACGTGATATTATGACGTTTTACGCCGTTCTGAGCCATGTTTGAACTTTCTATCACTTTTGGTACCGGTAATTCTGTTGACCATATATGTGATATTCAGGCGCCAAATGACATCTTGGAGCATGTTGGAGATAAAAAACAAAATGTGCCCAAAACGTGATATTATGACGTTATACGCCGTTCTGAGACATGTTTGAACTTTCTATCACTTTTGGTTCCGGTAATTCTGTCGACCATATATGTGATATTCAGATGCCAAATGTCACATTGAAGCATGTTGGAGATAAAAAACAAAATGCGCCCAAACGTGATATTATGACGTTATACGCCGTTCTGAGACATGCATCTGGGAGCAAAAATGTTACAGACCATTGTGTTAAGGGCACAATTTGCTACAACTTTTGTAAAGTTTTTCTGTACTCTGCTTCCGATACCGTTTTTTTTCAACACTCTTCTATTTTTAACATTCTTGAAAAATTTTCGACATTGATGCATCTGGGAGCAAAAATGTTACAGACCATTGCGTTAAGGGCACATTTTGCTACAACTTTTGTAGTAAAAGTTTTTCTGTACTATGCTTCCGATACCGTTTTTTTCAACACTCTTCTATGTTTAACATTCTTGAAAAATTTTCGACATTGATGCATCTGGGAGCAAAAGTGTTACAGACCATTGCGTTAAGGGTACAATTTGCTACAACTTTTGTAGTAAAAGTTTTTCTGTTCTATGCTTCCGATACCGTTTTTTTTCAACACTTCTATTTTCCACATTTTTGAAAAATTCTCGATATTGATGCATCTGGGAGCAAAAATGTTAGAGACCATTGCGTTAAGGGCACAATTTGCTACAACTTTTGTAGTAAAAGTTTTTCTGTTCTATGCTTCCGATACCGTTTTTTTTCAACACTTCTACTTTCCACATTTTTCAAAAATTCTCGATATTGATGCATCTGGGAGCAAAAATGTTACAGACCATTGCGTTAAGGGTACAATTTGCTACAACTTTTGTAGTAAAAGTTTTTCTGTACTCTGCTTCCGATACCGTTTTTTTTCAACACTCTTCTATTTTACATACTTTTGAAAAATTCTCGATATTGATGCATCTGGGAGCAAGAATGTTACAGACCATTGCGTTAAGGGCACAATTTGCTACAACTTTTGTAGTAAAAGTTTTTCTGTACTATGCTTCCGATACCGTTTTTTTTCAACACTCTTCTATTTTTAACATTCTTGAAAAATTTTCGACATTGATGCATCTGGGAGCAAAAATGTTACAGACCATTGCGTTAAGGGCACAATTTGCTACAACTTTTGTAGTAAAAGTTTTTCTGTACTATGCTTCCGATACCGTTTTTTTCAACACTCTTCTATTTTTAACATTCTTGAAAAATTCTCGATATTGATGCATCTGGGAGCAAAAATGTTACAGACCATTGCGTTAAGGGTACAATTTGCTACAACTGTTGTAGTAAAAGTTTTTCTGTACTCTGCTTCCGATACCGTTTTTTTTCAACACTCTTCTATTTTACATATTTTTGAAAAATTCTCGATATTGATGCATCTGGGAGCAAAAATGTTACAGACCATTGCGTTAAGGGCACAATTTGCTACAACTTTTGTAGTAAAAGTTTTTCTGTTCTATGCTTCCGATACCGTTCTTTTTCAACACTTCTATTTTCCACATTTTTGAAAAATTCTCGATATTGATGCATCTGGGAGCAAAAATGTTACAGACCATTGCGTTAAGGGTACAATTTGCTACAACTTTCGTAGTAAAAGTTTTTCTGTACTCTGCTTCCGATACCGCTTTTTTTCAACACTCTTCTATTTTCCACATTTTTGAAAAATTCTCGATATTGATGCATCTGGGAGCAAAAATGTTACAGACCATTGCGTTAAGGGCACAATTTGCTACAACTTTTGTAGTAAAAGTTTTTCTGTACTATGCTTCCGATACCGTTTTTTTTTCAACACTCTTCTATTTTCCACATTTTTGAAAAATTTTCGATATTGATGCATCTGGGCACAAAAATGTTACAGACCATTGCGTTAAGGGCACAATTTGCTACAACTTTTGTAGTAAAAGTTTTTCTGTACTCTGCTTCCGATACCGTTTTTTTTCAACACTCTTCTATTTTACATATTTTTGAAAAATTCTCGATATTGATGCATCTGGGAGCAAGAATGTTACAGACCATTGCGTTAAGGGCACAATTTGCTACAACTTTTGTAGTAAAAGTTTTTCTGTACTATGCTTCCGATAACGTTTTTTTTCAACACTCTTCTATTTTTAACATTCTTGAAAAATTTTCGACATTGATGCATCTGGGAGCAAAAATGTTACAGACCATTGCGTTAAGGGCACAATTTGCTACAACTTTTGTAGTAAAAGTTTTTCTGTACTCTGCTTCCGATACCGTTTTTTTCAACACTCTTCTATTTTCCACATTTTTGAAAAATTCTCGATATTGATGCATCTGGGAGCAAAAATGTTACAAACCATTGCGTTAAGGGCACAATTTGCTACACCTTTTGTAGTAAAAGTTTTTCTGTACTCTGCTTCCGATACCGTTTTTTTTTAACACTCTTCTATTTTACATATTTTTGAAAAATTCTCGATATTGATGCATCTGGGAGCAAAAATGTTACAGACCATTGCGTTAAGGGCACAATTTGCTACAACTTTTGTAGTAAAAGTTTTTCTGTACTATGCTTCCGATACCGTTTTTTTCAACACTCTTCTATTTTTAACATTCTTGAAAAATTTTCGACATTGATGCATCTGGGAGCAAAAGTGTTACAGACCATTGCGTTAAGGGTACAATTTGCTACAACTTTTGTAGTAAAAGTTTTTCTGTACTATGCTTCCGATACCGTTTTTTTTTCAACACTCTTCTATTTTCCACATTTTTGAAAAATTTTCGATATTGATGCATCTGGGCACAAAAATGTTACAGACCATTGCGTTAAGGGCACAATTTGCTACAACTTTTGTAGTAAAAGTTTTTCTGTACTCTGCTTCCGATACCGTTTTTTTCAACACTCTTCTATTTTCCACATTTTTGAAAAATTCTCGATATTGATGCATCTGGGAGCAAAAATGTTACAAACCATTGCGTTAAGGGCACAATTTGCTACACCTTTTGTAGTAAAAGTTTTTCTGTACTCTGCTTCCGATACCGTTTTTTTTTAACACTCTTCTATTTTACATATTTTTGAAAAATTCTCGATATTGATGCATCTGGGAGCAAAAATGTTACAGACCATTGCGTTAAGGGCACAATTTGCTACAACTTTTGTAGTAAAAGTTTTTCTGTACTATGCTTCCGATACCGTTTTTTTCAACACTCTTCTATTTTTAACATTCTTGAAAAATTTTCGACATTGATGCATCTGGGAGCAAAAGTGTTACAGACCATTGCGTTAAGGGTACAATTTGCTACAACTTTTGTAGTAAAAGTTTTTCTGTACTATGCTTCCGATACCGTTTTTTTTTCAACACTCTTCTATTTTCCACATTTTTGAAAAATTTTCGATATTGATGCATCTGGGCACAAAAATGTTACAGACCATTGCGTTAAGGGCACAATTTGCTACAACTTTTGTAGTAAAAGTTTTTCTGTACTCTGCTTCCGATACCGTTTTTTTTCAACACTCTTCTATTTTCCACATTTTTGAAAAATTCTCGATATTGATGCATCTGGGAGCAAAAATATTACAGACCATTGCGTTAAGGGTACAATTTGCTACAACTTTTGTAGTAAAAGTTTTTCTGTACTCTGCTTCCGATACCGTTTTTTTTCAACACTCTTCTATTTTCCACATTTTTGAAAAATTCTCGATATTGATGCATCTGGGAGCAAAAATGTTAGAGACCATTGCGTTAAGGGCACAATTTGCTACAACTTTTGTAGTAAAAGTTTTTCTGTACTCTGCTTCCGATACCGTTTTTTTTCAACACTCTTCTATTTTCCACATTTTTGAAAAATTTTCGACATTGATGCATCTGGGAGCAAAAATGTTACAGACCATTGCGTTAAGGGCACAGTTTGCTACAACTTTTGCAGTAAAAGTTTTTCTGTACTCTGCTTCCGATACCGTTTTTTTCAACACTCTTCTATTTTCCACATTTTTGAAAAATTCTCGATATTGATGCATCTGGGAGCAAAAATGTTACAGACCATTGCGTTAAGGGCACAATTTGCTACAACTTTTGTAAAGTTTTTCTGTACTCTGCTTCCGATACCGTTTTTTTTCAACACTCTTCTATTTTTAACATTCTTGAAAAATTTTCGACATTGATGCATCTGGGAGCAAAAGTGTTACAGACCATTGCGTTAAGGGTACAATTTGCTACAACTTTTGTAGTAAAAGTTTTTCTGTACTCTGCTTCCGATACCGTTTTTTTTCAACACTCTTCTATTTTACATATTTTTGAAAAATTCTCGATATTGATGCATCTGGGAGCAAGAATGTTACAGACCATTGCGTTAAGGGCACAATTTGCTACAACTTTTGTAGTAAAAGTTTTTCTGTACTATGCTTCCGATACCGTTTTTTTTCAACACTCTTCTATTTTTAACATTCTTGAAAAATTTTCGACATTGATGCATCTGGGAGCAAAAATGTTACAGACCATTGCGTTAAGGGCACAATTTGCTACAACTTTTGCAGTAAAAGTTTTTCTGTACTCTGCTTCCGATACCGTTTTTTTCAACACTCTTCTATTTTCCACATTTTTGAAAAATTCTCGATATTGATGCATCTGGGAGCAAAAATGTTACAGACCATTGCGTTAAGGGCACAATTTGCTACAACTTTTGTAAAGTTTTTCTGTACTCTGCTTCCGATACCGTTTTTTTTCAACACTCTTCTATTTTTAACATTCTTGAAAAATTTTCGACATTGATGCATCTGGGAGCAAAAATGTTACAGACCATTGCGTTAAGGGCACAATTTGCTACAACTTTTGTAGTAAAAGTTTTTCTGTACTATGCTTCCGATACCGTTTTTTTCAACACTCTTCTATGTTTAACATTCTTGAAAAATTTTCGACATTGATGCATCTGGGAGCAAAAGTGTTACAGACCATTGCGTTAAGGGTACAATTTGCTACAACTTTTGTAGTAAAAGTTTTTCTGTACTATGCTTCCGATACCGTTTTTTTTTCAACACTCTTCTATTTTCCACATTTTTGAAAAATTTTCGATATTGATGCATCTGGGCACAAAAATGTTACAGACCATTGCGTTAAGGGCACAATTTGCTACAACTTTTGTAGTAAAAGATTTTCTGTACTCTGATTCCGATACCGCTTTTTTCAACACACTTCTATTTTCCACATTTTTGAAAAATTCTCGATATTGATGCATCTGGGAGCAAAAATGTTACAGACCATTGCGTTAAGGGCACAATTTGCTACAACTTTTGTAGTAAAAGTTTTTCTGTTCTATGCTTCCGATACCGTTTTTTTTCAACACTTCTATTTTCCACATTTTTGAAAAATTCTCGATATTGATGCATCTGGGAGCAAAAATGTTAGAGACCATTGCGTTAAGGGCACAATTTGCTACAACTTTTGTAGTAAAAGTTTTTCTGTTCTATGCTTCCGATACCGTTTTTTTTCAACACTCTTCTATTTTTAACATTCTTGAAAAATTTTCGACATTGATGCATCTGGGAGCAAAAGTGTTACAGACCATTGCGTTAAGGGTACAATTTGCTACAACTTTTGTAGTAAAAGTTTTTCTGTACTCTGCTTCCGATACCGTTTTTTTTCAACACTCTTCTATTTTACATATTTTTGAAAAATTCTCGATATTGATGCATCTGGGAGCAAGAATGTTACAGACCATTGCGTTAAGGGCACAATTTGCTACAACTTTTGTAGTAAAAGTTTTTCTGTACTATGCTTCCGATACCGTTTTTTTTCAACACTCTTCTATTTTTAACATTCTTGAAAAATTTTCGACATTGATGCATCTGGGAGCAAAAATGTTACAGACCATTGCGTTAAGGGCACAATTTGCTACAACTTTTGCAGTAAAAGTTTTTCTGTACTCTGCTTCCGATACCGTTTTTTTCAACACTCTTCTATTTTCCACATTTTTGAAAAATTCTCGATATTGATGCATCTGGGAGCAAAAATGTTACAGACCATTGCGTTAAGGGCACAATTTGCTACAACTTTTGTAAAGTTTTTCTGTACTCTGCTTCCGATACCGTTTTTTTTCAACACTCTTCTATTTTTAACATTCTTGAAAAATTTTCGACATTGATGCATCTGGGAGCAAAAATGTTACAGACCATTGCGTTAAGGGCACAATTTGCTACAACTTTTGTAGTAAAAGTTTTTCTGTACTATGCTTCCGATACCGTTTTTTTCAACACTCTTCTATGTTTAACATTCTTGAAAAATTTTCGACATTGATGCATCTGGGAGCAAAAGTGTTACAGACCATTGCGTTAAGGGTACAATTTGCTACAACTTTTGTAGTAAAAGTTTTTCTGTACTATGCTTCCGATACCGTTTTTTTTTCAACACTCTTCTATTTTCCACATTTTTGAAAAATTTTCGATATTGATGCATCTGGGCACAAAAATGTTACAGACCATTGCGTTAAGGGCACAATTTGCTACAACTTTTGTAGTAAAAGATTTTCTGTACTCTGATTCCGATACCGCTTTTTTCAACACACTTCTATTTTCCACATTTTTGAAAAATTCTCGATATTGATGCATCTGGGAGCAAAAATGTTACAGACCATTGCGTTAAGGGCACAATTTGCTACAACTTTTGTAGTAAAAGTTTTTCTGTTCTATGCTTCCGATACCGTTTTTTTTCAACACTTCTATTTTCCACATTTTTGAAAAATTCTCGATATTGATGCATCTGGGAGCAAAAATGTTAGAGACCATTGCGTTAAGGGCACAATTTGCTACAACTTTTGTAGTAAAAGTTTTTCTGTTCTATGCTTCCGATACCGTTTTTTTTCAACACTTCTACTTTCCACATTTTTCAAAAATTCTCGATATTGATGCATCTGGGAGCAAAAATGTTACAGACCATTGCGTTAAGGGTACAATTTGCTACAACTTTTGTAGTAAAAGTTTTTCTGTACTCTGCTTCCGATACCGTTTTTTTTCAACACTCTTCTATTTTACATACTTTTGAAAAATTCTCGATATTGATGCATCTGGGAGCAAGAATGTTACAGACCATTGCGTTAAGGGCACAATTTGCTACAACTTTTGTAGTAAAAGTTTTTCTGTACTATGCTTCCGATACCGTTTTTTTCAACACTCTTCTATTTTCCACATTTTTGAAAAATTCTCGATATTGATGCATCTGGGAGCAAAAATGTTACAGACCATTGCGTTAAGGGCACAATTTGCTACAACTTTTGTAAAGTTTTTCTGTACTCTGCTTCCGATACCGTTTTTTTTCAACACTCTTCTATTTTTAACATTCTTGAAAAATTTTCGACATTGATGCATCTGGGAGCAAAAATGTTACAGACCATTGCGTTAAGGGCACAATTTGCTACAACTTTTGTAGTAAAAGTTTTTCTGTACTATGCTTCCGATACCGTTTTTTTCAACACTCTTCTATGTTTAACATTCTTGAAAAATTTTCGACATTGATGCATCTGGGAGCAAAAGTGTTACAGACCATTGCGTTAAGGGTACAATTTGCTACAACTTTTGTAGTAAAAGTTTTTCTGTACTATGCTTCCGATACCGTTTTTTTTTCAACACTCTTCTATTTTCCACATTTTTGAAAAATTTTCGATATTGATGCATCTGGGCACAAAAATGTTACAGACCATTGCGTTAAGGGCACAATTTGCTACAACTTTTGTAGTAAAAGATTTTCTGTACTCTGATTCCGATACCGCTTTTTTCAACACACTTCTATTTTCCACATTTTTGAAAAATTCTCGATATTGATGCATCTGGGAGCAAAAATGTTACAGACCATTGCGTTAAGGGCACAATTTGCTACAACTTTTGTAGTAAAAGTTTTTCTGTTCTATGCTTCCGATACCGTTTTTTTTCAACACTTCTATTTTCCACATTTTTGAAAAATTCTCGATATTGATGCATCTGGGAGCAAAAATGTTAGAGACCATTGCGTTAAGGGCACAATTTGCTACAACTTTTGTAGTAAAAGTTTTTCTGTTCTATGCTTCCGATACCGTTTTTTTTCAACACTTCTACTTTCCACATTTTTCAAAAATTCTCGATATTGATGCATCTGGGAGCAAAAATGTTACAGACCATTGCGTTAAGGGTACAATTTGCTACAACTTTTGTAGTAAAAGTTTTTCTGTACTCTGCTTCCGATACCGTTTTTTTTCAACACTCTTCTATTTTACATACTTTTGAAAAATTCTCGATATTGATGCATCTGGGAGCAAGAATGTTACAGACCATTGCGTTAAGGGCACAATTTGCTACAACTTTTGTAGTAAAAGTTTTTCTGTACTATGCTTCCGATACCGTTTTTTTTCAACACTCTTCTATTTTTAACATTCTTGAAAAATTTTCGACATTGATGCATCTGGGAGCAAAAATGTTACAGACCATTGCGTTAAGGGCACAATTTGCTACAACTTTTGTAGTAAAAGTTTTTCTGTACTATGCTTCCGATACCGTTTTTTTCAACACTCTTCTATTTTTAACATTCTTGAAAAATTCTCGATATTGATGCATCTGGGAGCAAAAATGTTACAGACCATTGCGTTAAGGGTACAATTTGCTACAACTTTTGTAGTAAAAGTTTTTCTGTACTCTGCTTCCGATACCGTTTTTTTTCAACACTCTTCTATTTTACATATTTTTGAAAAATTCTCGATATTGATGCATCTGGGAGCAAAAATGTTACAGACCATTGCGTTAAGGGCACAATTTGCTACAACTTTTGTAGTAAAAGTTTTTCTGTTCTATGCTTCCGATACCGTTCTTTTTCAACACTTCTATTTTCCACATTTTTGAAAAATTCTCGATATTGATGCATCTGGGAGCAAAAATGTTACAGACCATTGCGTTAAGGGTACAATTTGCTACAACTTTCGTAGTAAAAGTTTTTCTGTACTCTGCTTCCGATACCGCTTTTTTTCAACACTCTTCTATTTTCCACATTTTTGAAAAATTCTCGATATTGATGCATCTGGGAGCAAAAATGTTACAGACCATTGCGTTAAGGGCACAATTTGCTACAACTTTTGTAAAGTTTTTCTGTACTCTGCTTCCGATACCGTTTTTTTTCAACACTCTTCTATTTTTAACATTCTTGAAAAATTTTCGACATTGATGCATCTGGGAGCAAAAATGTTACAGACCATTGCGTTAAGGGCACAATTTGCTACAACTTTTGTAGTAAAAGTTTTTCTGTACTATGCTTCCGATACCGTTTTTTTCAACACTCTTCTATGTTTAACATTCTTGAAAAATTTTCGACATTGATGCATCTGGGAGCAAAAGTGTTACAGACCATTGCGTTAAGGGTACAATTTGCTACAACTTTTGTAGTAAAAGTTTTTCTGTACTATGCTTCCGATACCGTTTTTTTTTCAACTCTTCTATTTTCCACATTTTTGAAAAATTTTCGATATTGATGCATCTGGGCACAAAAATGTTACAGACCATTGCGTTAAGGGCACAATTTGCTACAACTTTTGTAGTAAAAGATTTTCTGTACTCTGATTCCGATACCGCTTTTTTCAACACTCTTCTATTTTCCACATTTTTGAAAAATTCTCGATATTGATGCATCTGGGAGCAAAAATGTTACAGACCATTGCGTTAAGGGCACAATTTGCTACAACTTTTGTAGTAAAAGTTTTTCTGTTCTATGCTTCCGATACCGTTTTTTTTCAACACTTCTATTTTCCACATTTTTGAAAAATTCTCGATATTGATGCATCTGGGAGCAAAAATGTTAGAGACCATTGCGTTAAGGGCACAATTTGCTACAACTTTTGTAGTAAAAGTTTTTCTGTACTCTGCTTCCGATACCGTTTTTTTTCAACACTCTTCTATTTTACATACTTTTGAAAAATTCTCGATATTGATGCATCTGGGAGCAAGAATGTTACAGACCATTGCGTTAAGGGCACAATTTGCTACAACTTTTGTAGTAAAAGTTTTTCTGTACTATGCTTCCGATACCGTTTTTTTTCAACACTCTTCTATTTTTAACATTCTTGAAAAATTTTCGACATTGATGCATCTGGGAGCAAAAATGTTACAGACCATTGCGTTAAGGGCACAATTTGCTACAACTTTTGTAGTAAAAGTTTTTCTGTACTATGCTTCCGATACCGTTTTTTTCAACACTCTTCTATTTTTAACATTCTTGAAAAATTCTCGATATTGATGCATCTGGGAGCAAAAATGTTACAGACCATTGCGTTAAGGGTACAATTTGCTACAACTTTCGTAGTAAAAGTTTTTCTGTACTCTGCTTCCGATACCGCTTTTTTTCAACACTCTTCTATTTTCCACATTTTTGAAAAATTCTCGATATTGATGCATCTGGGAGCATAAATGTTACAGACCATTGCGTTAAGGGCACAATTTGCTACAACTTTTGTAGTAAAAGTTTTTCTGTACTATGCTTCCGATACCGTTTTTTTTTCAACACTCTTCTATTTTCCACATTTTTGAAAAATTTTCGATATTGATGCATCTGGGCACAAAAATGTTACAGACCATTGCGTTAAGGGCACAATTTGCTACAACTTTTGTAGTAAAAGTTTTTCTGTACTCTGCTTCCGATACCGTTTTTTTTCAACACTCTTCTATTTTACATATTTTTGAAAAATTCTCGATATTGATGCATCTGGGAGCAAAAATGTTACAGACCATTGCGTTAAGGGCACAATTTGCTACAACTTTTGTAGTAAAAGTTTTTCTGTTCTATGCTTCCGATACCGTTCTTTTTCAACACTTCTATTTTCCACATTTTTGAAAAATTCTCGATATTGATGCATCTGGGAGCAAAAATGTTACAGACCATTGCGTTAAGGGTACAATTTGCTACAACTTTCGTAGTAAAAGTTTTTCTGTACTCTGCTTCCGATACCGCTTTTTTTCAACACTCTTCTATTTTCCACATTTTTGAAAAATTCTCGATATTGATGCATCTGGGAGCATAAATGTTACAGACCATTGCGTTAAGGGCACAATTTGCTACAACTTTTGTAGTAAAAGTTTTTCTGTACTATGCTTCCGATACCGTTTTTTTTTCAACACTCTTCTATTTTCCACATTTTTGAAAAATTTTCGATATTGATGCATCTGGGCACAAAAATGTTACAGACCATTGCGTTAAGGGCACAATTTGCTACAACTTTTGTAGTAAAAGTTTTTCTGTACTCTGCTTCCGATACCGTTTTTTTTCAACACTCTTCTATTTTACATATTTTTGAAAAATTCTCGATATTGATGCATCTGGGAGCAAGAATGTTACAGACCATTGCGTTAAGGGCACAATTTGCTACAACTTTTGTAGTAAAAGTTTTTCTGTACTATGCTTCCGATAACGTTTTTTTTCAACACTCTTCTATTTTTAACATTCTTGAAAAATTTTCGACATTGATGCATCTGGGAGCAAAAATGTTACAGACCATTGCGTTAAGGGCACAATTTGCTACAACTTTTGTAGTAAAAGTTTTTCTGTACTCTGCTTCCGATACCGTTTTTTTCAACACTCTTCTATTTTCCACATTTTTGAAAAATTCTCGATATTGATGCATCTGGGAGCAAAAATGTTACAAACCATTGCGTTAAGGGCACAATTTGCTACACCTTTTGTAGTAAAAGTTTTTCTGTACTCTGCTTCCGATACCGTTTTTTTTTAACACTCTTCTATTTTACATATTTTTGAAAAATTCTCGATATTGATGCATCTGGGAGCAAAAATGTTACAGACCATTGCGTTAAGGGTACAATTTGCTACAACTTTTGTAGTAAAAGTTTTTCTGTACTCTGCTTCCGATACCGTTTTTTTTCAACACTCTTCTATTTTCCACATTTTTGAAAAATTCTCGATATTGATGCATCTGGGAGCAAAAATGTTAGAGACCATTGCGTTAAGGGCACAATTTGCTACAACTTTTGTAGTAAAAGTTTTTCTGTACTCTGCTTCCGATACCGTTTTTTTTCAACACTCTTCTATTTTCCACATTTTTGAAAAATTTTCGACATTGATGCATCTGGGAGCAAAAATGTTACAGACCATTGCGTTAAGGGCACAGTTTGCTACAACTTTTGCAGTAAAAGTTTTTCTGTACTCTGCTTCCGATACCGTTTTTTTCAACACTCTTCTATTTTCCACATTTTTGAAAAATTCTCGATATTGATGCATCTGGGAGCAAAAATGTTACAGACCATTGCGTTAAGGGCACAATTTGCTACAACTTTTGTAAAGTTTTTCTGTACTCTGCTTCCGATACCGTTTTTTTTCAACACTCTTCTATTTTTAACATTCTTGAAAAATTTTCGACATTGATGCATCTGGGAGCAAGAATGTTACAGACCATTGCGTTAAGGGCACAATTTGCTACAACTTTTGTAGTAAAAGTTTTTCTGTACTATGCTTCCGATACCGTTTTTTTTCAACACTCTTCTATTTTTAACATTCTTGAAAAATTTTCGACATTGATGCATCTGGGAGCAAAAATGTTACAGACCATTGCGTTAAGGGCACAATTTGCTACAACTTTTGTAGTAAAAGTTTTTCTGTACTATGCTTCCGATACCGTTTTTTTCAACACTCTTCTATTTTTAACATTCTTGAAAAATTCTCGATATTGATGCATCTGGGAGCAAAAATGTTACAGACCATTGCGTTAAGGGTACAATTTGCTACAACTTTTGTAGTAAAAGTTTTTCTGTACTCTGCTTCCGATACCGTTTTTTTTCAACACTCTTCTATTTTACATATTTTTGAAAAATTCTCGATATTGATGCATCTGGGAGCAAAAATGTTACAGACCATTGCGTTAAGGGCACAATTT
Source organism: Onthophagus taurus (assembly GCF_036711975.1). Lineage (NCBI taxonomy): Eukaryota > Metazoa > Arthropoda > Insecta > Coleoptera > Scarabaeidae > Onthophagus > Onthophagus taurus. The sequence continues at coordinate 320,349 of NW_027248937.1, forward strand.
GCTACAACTTTTGTAGTAAAAGTTTTTCTGTTCTATGCTTCCGATACCGTTCTTTTTCAACACTTCTATTTTCCACATTTTTGAAAAATTCTCGATATTGATGCATCTGGGAGCAAAAATGTTACAGACCATTGCGTTAAGGGTACAATTTGCTACAACTTTCGTAGTAAAAGTTTTTCTGTACTCTGCTTCCGATACCGCTTTTTTTCAACACTCTTCTATTTTCCACATTTTTGAAAAATTCTCGATATTGATGCATCTGGGAGCAAAAATGTTACAGACCATTGCGTTAAGGGCACAATTTGCTACAACTTTTGTAAAGTTTTTCTGTACTCTGCTTCCGATACCGTTTTTTTTCAACACTCTTCTATTTTTAACATTCTTGAAAAATTTTCGACATTGATGCATCTGGGAGCAAAAATGTTACAGACCATTGCGTTAAGGGCACAATTTGCTACAACTTTTGTAGTAAAAGTTTTTCTGTACTATGCTTCCGATACCGTTTTTTTCAACACTCTTCTATGTTTAACATTCTTGAAAAATTTTCGACATTGATGCATCTGGGAGCAAAAGTGTTACAGACCATTGCGTTAAGGGTACAATTTGCTACAACTTTTGTAGTAAAAGTTTTTCTGTACTATGCTTCCGATACCGTTTTTTTTTCAACTCTTCTATTTTCCACATTTTTGAAAAATTTTCGATATTGATGCATCTGGGCACAAAAATGTTACAGACCATTGCGTTAAGGGCACAATTTGCTACAACTTTTGTAGTAAAAGATTTTCTGTACTCTGATTCCGATACCGCTTTTTTCAACACTCTTCTATTTTCCACATTTTTGAAAAATTCTCGATATTGATGCATCTGGGAGCAAAAATGTTACAGACCATTGCGTTAAGGGCACAATTTGCTACAACTTTTGTAGTAAAAGTTTTTCTGTTCTATGCTTCCGATACCGTTTTTTTTCAACACTTCTATTTTCCACATTTTTGAAAAATTCTCGATATTGATGCATCTGGGAGCAAAAATGTTAGAGACCATTGCGTTAAGGGCACAATTTGCTACAACTTTTGTAGTAAAAGTTTTTCTGTACTCTGCTTCCGATACCGTTTTTTTTCAACACTCTTCTATTTTACATACTTTTGAAAAATTCTCGATATTGATGCATCTGGGAGCAAGAATGTTACAGACCATTGCGTTAAGGGCACAATTTGCTACAACTTTTGTAGTAAAAGTTTTTCTGTACTATGCTTCCGATACCGTTTTTTTTCAACACTCTTCTATTTTTAACATTCTTGAAAAATTTTCGACATTGATGCATCTGGGAGCAAAAATGTTACAGACCATTGCGTTAAGGGCACAATTTGCTACAACTTTTGTAGTAAAAGTTTTTCTGTACTATGCTTCCGATACCGTTTTTTTCAACACTCTTCTATTTTTAACATTCTTGAAAAATTCTCGATATTGATGCATCTGGGAGCAAAAATGTTACAGACCATTGCGTTAAGGGTACAATTTGCTACAACTTTTGTAGTAAAAGTTTTTCTGTACTCTGCTTCCGATACCGTTTTTTTTCAACACTCTTCTATTTTACATATTTTTGAAAAATTCTCGATATTGATGCATCTGGGAGCAAAAATGTTACAGACCATTGCGTTAAGGGCACAATTTGCTACAACTTTTGTAGTAAAAGTTTTTCTGTTCTATGCTTCCGATACCGTTCTTTTTCAACACTTCTATTTTCCACATTTTTGAAAAATTCTCGATATTGATGCATCTGGGAGCAAAAATGTTACAGACCATTGCGTTAAGGGTACAATTTGCTACAACTTTCGTAGTAAAAGTTTTTCTGTACTCTGCTTCCGATACCGCTTTTTTTCAACACTCTTCTATTTTCCACATTTTTGAAAAATTCTCGATATTGATGCATCTGGGAGCAAAAATGTTACAGACCATTGCGTTAAGGGCACAATTTGCTACAACTTTTGTAAAGTTTTTCTGTACTCTGCTTCCGATACCGTTTTTTTTCAACACTCTTCTATTTTTAACATTCTTGAAAAATTTTCGACATTGATGCATCTGGGAGCAAAAATGTTACAGACCATTGCGTTAAGGGCACAATTTGCTACAACTTTTGTAGTAAAAGTTTTTCTGTACTATGCTTCCGATACCGTTTTTTTCAACACTCTTCTATGTTTAACATTCTTGAAAAATTTTCGACATTGATGCATCTGGGAGCAAAAGTGTTACAGACCATTGCGTTAAGGGTACAATTTGCTACAACTTTTGTAGTAAAAGTTTTTCTGTACTATGCTTCCGATACCGTTTTTTTTTCAACTCTTCTATTTTCCACATTTTTGAAAAATTTTCGATATTGATGCATCTGGGCACAAAAATGTTACAGACCATTGCGTTAAGGGCACAATTTGCTACAACTTTTGTAGTAAAAGATTTTCTGTACTCTGATTCCGATACCGCTTTTTTCAACACTCTTCTATTTTCCACATTTTTGAAAAATTCTCGATATTGATGCATCTGGGAGCAAAAATGTTACAGACCATTGCGTTAAGGGCACAATTTGCTACAACTTTTGTAGTAAAAGTTTTTCTGTTCTATGCTTCCGATACCGTTTTTTTTCAACACTTCTATTTTCCACATTTTTGAAAAATTCTCGATATTGATGCATCTGGGAGCAAAAATGTTAGAGACCATTGCGTTAAGGGCACAATTTGCTACAACTTTTGTAGTAAAAGTTTTTCTGTACTCTGCTTCCGATACCGTTTTTTTTCAACACTCTTCTATTTTACATACTTTTGAAAAATTCTCGATATTGATGCATCTGGGAGCAAGAATGTTACAGACCATTGCGTTAAGGGCACAATTTGCTACAACTTTTGTAGTAAAAGTTTTTCTGTACTATGCTTCCGATACCGTTTTTTTTCAACACTCTTCTATTTTTAACATTCTTGAAAAATTTTCGACATTGATGCATCTGGGAGCAAAAATGTTACAGACCATTGCGTTAAGGGCACAATTTGCTACAACTTTTGTAGTAAAAGTTTTTCTGTACTATGCTTCCGATACCGTTTTTTTCAACACTCTTCTATTTTTAACATTCTTGAAAAATTCTCGATATTGATGCATCTGGGAGCAAAAATGTTACAGACCATTGCGTTAAGGGTACAATTTGCTACAACTTTTGTAGTAAAAGTTTTTCTGTACTCTGCTTCCGATACCGTTTTTTTTCAACACTCTTCTATTTTACATATTTTTGAAAAATTCTCGATATTGATGCATCTGGGAGCAAAAATGTTACAGACCATTGCGTTAAGGGCACAATTTGCTACAACTTTTGTAGTAAAAGTTTTTCTGTTCTATGCTTCCGATACCGTTCTTTTTCAACACTTCTATTTTCCACATTTTTGAAAAATTCTCGATATTGATGCATCTGGGAGCAAAAATGTTACAGACCATTGCGTTAAGGGTACAATTTGCTACAACTTTCGTAGTAAAAGTTTTTCTGTACTCTGCTTCCGATACCGCTTTTTTTCAACACTCTTCTATTTTCCACATTTTTGAAAAATTCTCGATATTGATGCATCTGGGAGCATAAATGTTACAGACCATTGCGTTAAGGGCACAATTTGCTACAACTTTTGTAGTAAAAGTTTTTCTGTACTATGCTTCCGATACCGTTTTTTTTTCAACACTCTTCTATTTTCCACATTTTTGAAAAATTTTCGATATTGATGCATCTGGGCACAAAAATGTTACAGACCATTGCGTTAAGGGCACAATTTGCTACAACTTTTGTAGTAAAAGTTTTTCTGTACTCTGCTTCCGATACCGTTTTTTTTCAACACTCTTCTATTTTACATATTTTTGAAAAATTCTCGATATTGATGCATCTGGGAGCAAGAATGTTACAGACCATTGCGTTAAGGGCACAATTTGCTACAACTTTTGTAGTAAAAGTTTTTCTGTACTATGCTTCCGATAACGTTTTTTTTCAACACTCTTCTATTTTTAACATTCTTGAAAAATTTTCGACATTGATGCATCTGGGAGCAAAAATGTTACAGACCATTGCGTTAAGGGCACAATTTGCTACAACTTTTGTAGTAAAAGTTTTTCTGTACTCTGCTTCCGATACCGTTTTTTTCAACACTCTTCTATTTTCCACATTTTTGAAAAATTCTCGATATTGATGCATCTGGGAGCAAAAATGTTACAAACCATTGCGTTAAGGGCACAATTTGCTACACCTTTTGTAGTAAAAGTTTTTCTGTACTCTGCTTCCGATACCGTTTTTTTTTAACACTCTTCTATTTTACATATTTTTGAAAAATTCTCGATATTGATGCATCTGGGAGCAAAAATGTTACAGACCATTGCGTTAAGGGCACAATTTGCTACAACTTTTGTAGTAAAAGTTTTTCTGTACTATGCTTCCGATACCGTTTTTTTCAACACTCTTCTATTTTTAACATTCTTGAAAAATTTTCGACATTGATGCATCTGGGAGCAAAAGTGTTACAGACCATTGCGTTAAGGGTACAATTTGCTACAACTTTTGTAGTAAAAGTTTTTCTGTACTCTGCTTCCGATACCGTTTTTTTTCAACACTCTTCAATTTTCCACATTTTTGAAAAATTCTCGATATTGATGCATCTGGGAGCAAAAATGTTACAGACCATTGCGTTAAGGGTACAATTTGCTACAACTTTTGTAGTAAAAGTTTTTCTGTACTCTGCTTCCGATACCGTTTTTTTTCAACACTCTTCTATTTTCCACATTTTTGAAAAATTCTCGATATTGATGCATCTGGGAGCAAAAATGTTAGAGACCATTGCGTTAAGGGCACAATTTGCTACAACTTTTGTAGTAAAAGTTTTTCTGTACTCTGCTTCCGATACCGTTTTTTTTCAACACTCTTCTATTTTCCACATTTTTGAAAAATTTTCGACATTGATGCATCTGGGAGCAAAAATGTTACAGACCATTGCGTTAAGGGCACAGTTTGCTACAACTTTTGCAGTAAAAGTTTTTCTGTACTCTGCTTCCGATACCGTTTTTTTCAACACTCTTCTATTTTCCACATTTTTGAAAAATTCTCGATATTGATGCATCTGGGAGCAAAAATGTTACAGACCATTGCGTTAAGGGCACAATTTGCTACAACTTTTGTAAAGTTTTTCTGTACTCTGCTTCCGATACCGTTTTTTTTCAACACTCTTCTATTTTTAACATTCTTGAAAAATTTTCGACATTGATGCATCTGGGAGCAAAAGTGTTACAGACCATTGCGTTAAGGGTACAATTTGCTACAACTTTTGTAGTAAAAGTTTTTCTGTACTCTGATTCCGATACCGTTTTTTTTCAACACTCTTCTATTTTCCACATTTTTGAAAAATTCTCGATATTGATGCATCTGGGAGCAAAAATGTTAGAGACCATTGCGTTAAGGGCACAATTTGCTACAACTTTTGTAGTAAAAGTTTTTCTGTACTCTGCTTCCGATACCGTTTTTTTTCAACACTCTTCTATTTTACATATTTTTGAAAAATTCTCGATATTGATGCATCTGGGAGCAAGAATGTTACAGACCATTGCGTTAAGGGCACAATTTGCTACAACTTTTGTAGTAAAAGTTTTTCTGTACTATGCTTCCGATACCGTTTTTTTTCAACACTCTTCTATTTTTAACATTCTTGAAAAATTTTCGACATTGATGCATCTGGGAGCAAAAATGTTACAGACCATTGCGTTAAGGGCACAATTTGCTACAACTTTTGTAGTAAAAGTTTTTCTGTACTCTGCTTCCGATACCGTTTTTTTTCAGCACTCTTCTATTTTTAACATTCTTGAAAAATTTTCGACATTGATGCATCTGGGAGCAAAAATGTTACAGACCATTGCGTTAAGGGCACAATTTGCTACAACTTTTGTTGTAAAAGTTTTTCTGTACTATGCTTCCGATACCGTTTTCTTCAACACTCTTCTATTTTTAACATTCTTGAAAAATTTTCGACATTGATGCATCTGGGAGCAAAAATGTTACAGACCATTGCGTTAAGGGCACAATTTGCTACAACTTTTGTAGTAAAAGTTTTTCTGTACTATGCTTCCGATACCGTTTTTTTCAACACTCTTCTATGTTTAACATTCTTGAAAAATTTTCGACATTGATGCATCTGGGAGCAAAAGTGTTACAGACCATTGCGTTAAGGGTACAATTTGCTACAACTTTTGTAGTAAAAGTTTTTCTGTACTCTGATTCCGATACCGTTTTTTTTCAACACTCTTCTATTTTCCACATTTTTGAAAAATTCTCGATATTGATGCATCTGGGAGCAAAAATGTTAGAGACCATTGCGTTAAGGGCACAATTTGCTACAACTTTTGTAGTAAAAGTTTTTCTGTACTCTGCTTCCGATACCGTTTTTTTTCAACACTCTTCTATTTTACATATTTTTGAAAAATTCTCGATATTGATGCATCTGGGAGCAAGAATGTTACAGACCATTGCGTTAAGGGCACAATTTGCTACAACTTTTGTAGTAAAAGTTTTTCTGTACTATGCTTCCGATACCGTTTTTTTTCAACACTCTTCTATTTTTAACATTCTTGAAAAATTTTCGACATTGATGCATCTGGGAGCAAAAATGTTACAGACCATTGCGTTAAGGGCACAATTTGCTACAACTTTTGTAGTAAAAGTTTTTCTGTACTCTGCTTCCGATACCGTTTTTTTTCAGCACTCTTCTATTTTTAACATTCTTGAAAAATTTTCGACATTGATGCATCTGGGAGCAAAAATGTTACAGACCATTGCGTTAAGGGCACAATTTGCTACAACTTTTGTTGTAAAAGTTTTTCTGTACTATGCTTCCGATACCGTTTTCTTCAACACTCTTCTATTTTTAACATTCTTGAAAAATTTTCGACATTGATGCATCTGGGAGCAAAAATGTTACAGACCATTGCGTTAAGGGCACAATTTGCTACAACTTTTGTAGTAAAAGTTTTTCTGTACTATGCTTCCGATACCGTTTTTTTCAACACTCTTCTATGTTTAACATTCTTGAAAAATTTTCGACATTGATGCATCTGGGAGCAAAAGTGTTACAGACCATTGCGTTAAGGGTACAATTTGCTACAACTTTTGTAGTAAAAGTTTTTCTGTACTCTGATTCCGATACCGTTTTTTTTCAACACTCTTCTATTTTCCACATTTTTGAAAAATTCTCGATATTGATGCATCTGGGAGCAAAAATGTTAGAGACCATTGCGTTAAGGGCACAATTTGCTACAACTTTTGTAGTAAAAGTTTTTCTGTACTCTGCTTCCGATACCGTTTTTTTTCAACACTCTTCTATTTTACATATTTTTGAAAAATTCTCGATATTGATGCATCTGGGAGCAAGAATGTTACAGACCATTGCGTTAAGGGCACAATTTGCTACAACTTTTGTAGTAAAAGTTTTTCTGTACTATGCTTCCGATACCGTTTTTTTTCAACACTCTTCTATTTTTAACATTCTTGAAAAATTTTCGACATTGATGCATCTGGGAGCAAAAATGTTACAGACCATTGCGTTAAGGGCACAATTTGCTACAACTTTTGTAGTAAAAGTTTTTCTGTACTCTGCTTCCGATACCGTTTTTTTTCAGCACTCTTCTATTTTTAACATTCTTGAAAAATTTTCGACATTGATGCATCTGGGAACAAAAATGTTACAGACCATTGCGTTAAGGGCACAATTTGCTACAACTTTTGTTGTAAAAGTTTTTCTGTACTATGCTTCCGATACCGTTTTCTTCAACACTCTTCTATTTTTAACATTCTTGAAAAATTTTCGACATTGATGCATCTGGGAGCAAAAATGTTACAGACCATTGCGTTAAGGGCACAATTTGCTACAACTTTTGTAGTAAAAGTTTTTCTGTACTGTGCTTCCGATACCGTTTTTTTCAACACTCTTCTATGTTTAACATTCTTGAAAAATTTTCGACATTGATGCATCTGGGAGCAAAAGTGTTACAGACCATTGCGTTAAGGGTACAATTTGCTACAACTTTTGTAGTAAAAGTTTTTCTGTACTATGCTTCCGATACCGTTTTTTTTTCAACATTCTTCTATTCTCCACATTTTTGAAAAATTTTCGATATTGATGCATCTGGGCACAAAAATGTTACAGACCATTGCGTTAAGGGCACAATTTGCTACAACTTTTGTAGTAAAAGTTTTTCTGTACTCTGATTCCGATACCGTTTTTTTTCAACACTCTTCTATTTTCCACATTTTTGAAAAATTCTCGATATTGATGCATCTGGGAGCAAAAATGTTAGAGACCATTGCGTTAAGGGCACAATTTGCTACAACTTTTGTAGTAAAAGTTTTTCTGTACTCTGCTTCCGATACCGTTTTTTTTCAACACTCTTCTATTTTACATATTTTTGAAAAATTCTCGATATTGATGCATCTGGGAGCAAGAATGTTACAGACCATTGCGTTAAGGGCACAATTTGCTACAACTTTTGTAGTAAAAGTTTTTCTGTACTATGCTTCCGATACCGTTTTTTTTCAACACTCTTCTATTTTTAACATTCTTGAAAAATTTTCGACATTGATGCATCTGGGAGCAAAAATGTTACAGACCATTGCGTTAAGGGCACAATTTGCTACAACTTTTGTAGTAAAAGTTTTTCTGTACTCTGCTTCCGATACCGTTTTTTTTCAGCACTCTTCTATTTTTAACATTCTTGAAAAATTTTCGACATTGATGCATCTGGGAGCAAAAATGTTACAGACCATTGCGTTAAGGGCACAATTTGCTACAACTTTTGTAGTAAAAGTTTTTCTGTACTATGCTTCCGATACCGTTTTCTTCAACACTCTTCTATTTTTAACATTCTTGAAAAATTTTCGACATTGATGCATCTGGGAGCAAAAATGTTACAGACCATTGCGTTAAGGGCACAATTTGCTACAACTTTTGTAGTAAAAGTTTTTCTGTACTATGCTTCCGATACCGTTTTCTTCAACACTCTTCTATTTTTAACATTCTTGAAAAATTTTCGACATTGATGCATCTGGGAGCAAAAGTGTACAGACCATTGCGTTAAGGGTACAATTTGCTACAACTTTTGTAGTAAAAGTTTTTCTGTACTATGCTTCCGATACCGTTTTTTTTTCAACACTCTTCTATTTCCACATTTTTGAAAAATTTTCGATATTGATGCATCTGGGCACAAAAATGTTACAGACCATTGCGTTAAGGGCACAATTTGCTACAACTTTTGTAGTAAAAGTTTTTCTGTACTCTGCTTCCGATACCGTTTTTTTTCAACACTCTTCTATTTTCCACATTTTTGAAAAATTCTCGATATTGATGCATCTGGGAGCAAAAATGTTACAGACCATTGCGTTAAGGGTACAATTTGCTACAACTTTTGTAGTAAAAGTTTTTCTGTACTCTGCTTCCGATACCGTTTTTTTTCAACACTCTTCTATTTTCCACATTTTTGAAAAATTCTCGATATTGATGCATCTGGGAGCAAAAGTGTTACAGAACATTGCGTTAAGGGTACAATTTGCTACAACTTTTGTAGTAAAAGTTTTTCTGTACTCTGCTTCCGATACCGTTTTTTTTCAACACTCTTCTATTTTCCACATTTTTGAAAAATTCTCGATATTGATGCATCTGGGAGCAAAAATGTTAGAGACCATTGCGTTAAGGGCACAATTTGCTACAACTTTTGTAGTAAAAGTTTTTCTGTACTCTGCTTCCGATACCGCTTTTTTTCAACACTCTTCTATTTTACATATTTTTGAAAAATTCTCGATATTGATGCATCTGGGAGCAAGAATGTTACAGACCATTGCGTTAAGGGCACAATTTGCTACAACTTTTGTAGTAAAAGTTTTTCTGTACTCTGATTCCGATACCGTTTTTTTTCAACACTCTTCTATTTTCCACATTTTTGAAAAATTCTCGATATTGATGCATCTGGGAGCAAAAATGTTAGAGACCATTGCGTTAAGGGCACAATTTGCTACAACTTTTGTAGTAAAAGTTTTTCTGTACTCTGCTTCCGATACCGTTTTTTTTCAACACTCTTCTATTTTACATATTTTTGAAAAATTCTCGATATTGATGCATCTGGGAGCAAGAATGTTACAGACCATTGCGTTAAGGGCACAATTTGCTACAACTTTTGTAGTAAAAGTTTTTCTGTACTATGCCTCCGATACCGTTTTTTTTCAACACTCTTCTATTTTTAACATTCTTGAAAAATTTTCGACATTGATGCATCTGGGAGCAAAAATGTTACAGACCATTGCGTTAAGGGCACAATTTGCTACAACTTTTGTAGTAAAAGTTTTTCTGTACTCTGCTTCCGATACCGTTTTTTTCAACATTCTTCTATTTTCCACATTTTTGAAAAATTTTCGATATTGATGCATCTGGGCACAAAAATGTTACAGACCATTGCGTTAAGGGCACAATTTGCTACAACTTTTGTAGTAAAAGTTTTTCTGTACTCTGATTCCGATACCGTTTTTTTTCAACACTCTTCTATTTTCCACATTTTTGAAAAATTCTCGATATTGATGCATCTGGGAGCAAAAATGTTAGAGACCATTGCGTTAAGGGCACAATTTGCTACAACTTTTGTAGTAAAAGTTTTTCTGTACTCTGCTTCCGATACCGTTTTTTTTCAACACTCTTCTATTTTACATATTTTTGAAAAATTCTCGATATTGATGCATCTGGGAGCAAGAATGTTACAGACCATTGCGTTAAGGGCACAATTTGCTACAACTTTTGTAGTAAAAGTTTTTCTGTACTATGCTTCCGATACCGTTTTTTTTCAACACTCTTCTATTTTTAACATTCTTGAAAAATTTTCGACATTGATGCATCTGGGAGCAAAAATGTTACAGACCATTGCGTTAAGGGCACAATTTGCTACAACTTTTGTAGTAAAAGTTTTTCTGTACTATGCTTCCGATACCGTTTTTTTCAACACTCTTCTATGTTTAACATTCTTGAAAAATTTTCGACATTGATGCATCTGGGAGCAAAAGTGTTACAGACCATTGCGTTAAGGGTACAATTTGCTACAACTTTTGTAGTAAAAGTTTTTCTGTACTATGCTTCCGATACCGTTTTTTTTTCAACATTCTTCTATTTTCCACATTTTTGAAAAATTTTCGATATTGATGCATCTGGGCACAAAAATGTTACAGACCATTGCGTTAAGGGCACAATTTGCTACAACTTTTGTAGTAAAAGTTTTTCTGTACTCTGATTCCGATACCGTTTTTTTTCAACACTCTTCTATTTTCCACATTTTTGAAAAATTCTCGATATTGATGCATCTGGGAGCAAAAATGTTAGAGACCATTGCGTTAAGGGCACAATTTGCTACAACTTTTGTAGTAAAAGTTTTTCTGTACTCTGCTTCCGATACCGTTTTTTTTCAACACTCTTCTATTTTACATATTTTTGAAAAATTCTCGATATTGATGCATCTGGGAGCAAGAATGTTACAGACCATTGCGTTAAGGGCACAATTTGCTACAACTTTTGTAGTAAAAGTTTTTCTGTACTATGCTTCCGATACCGTTTTTTTTCAACACTCTTCTATTTTTAACATTCTTGAAAAATTTTCGACATTGATGCATCTGGGAGCAAAAATGCAGACCATTGCGTTAAGGGCACAATTTGCTACAACTTTTGTAGTAAAAGTTTTTCTGTACTCTGCTTCCGATACCGTTTTTTTTCAGCACTCTTCTATTTTTAACATTCTTGAAAAATTTTCGACATTGATGCATCTGGGAGCAAAAATGTTACAGACCATTGCGTTAAGGGCACAATTTGCTACAACTTTTGTAGTAAAAGTTTTTCTGTACTATGCTTCCGATACCGTTTTCTTCAACACTCTTCTATTTTTAACATTCTTGAAAAATTTTCGACATTGATGCATCTGGGAGCAAAAATGTTACAGACCATTGCGTTAAGGGCACAATTTGCTACAACTTTTGTAGTAAAAGTTTTTCTGTACTCTGCTTCCGATACCGTTTTTTTCAACATTCTTCTATTTTCCACATTTTTGAAAAATTTTCGATATTGATGCATCTGGGCACAAAAATGTTACAGACCATTGCGTTAAGGGCACAATTTGCTACAACTTTTGTAGTAAAAGTTTTTCTGTACTCTGCTTCCGATACCGTTTTTTTTCAACACTCTTCTATTTTACATATTTTTGAAAAATTCTCGATATTGATGCATCTGGGAGCAAGAATGTTACAGACCATTGCGTTAAGGGCACAATTTGCTACAACTTTTGTAGTAAAAGTTTTTCTGTACTATGCTTCCGATACCGTTTTTTTTCAACACTCTTCTATTTTTAACATTCTTGAAAAATTTTCGACATTGATGAATCTGGGAGCAAAAATGTTACAGACCATTGCGTTAAGGGCACAATTTGCTACAACTTTTGTAGTAAAAGTTTTTCTGTACTCTGCTTCCGATACCGTTTTTTTTCAACACTTCTATTTTTAACATTCTTGAAAAATTTTCGACATTGATGCATCTGGGAGCAAAAATGTTACAGACCATTGCGTTAAGGGCACAATTTGCTACAACTTTTGTAGTAAAAGTTTTTCTGTACTCTGCTTCCGATACCGTTTTTTTTCAGCACTCTTCTATTTTTAACATTCTTGAAAAATTTTCGACATTGATGCATCTGGGAGCAAAAATGTTACAGACCATTGCGTTAAGGGCACAATTTGCTACAACTTTTGTAGTAAAAGTTTTTCTGTACTATGCTTCCGATACCGTTTTCTTCAACACTCTTCTATTTTTAACATTCTTGAAAAATTTTCGACATTGATGCATCTGGGAGCAAAAGTGTACAGACCATTGCGTTAAGGGTACAATTTGCTACAACTTTTGTAGTAAAAGTTTTTCTGTACTATGCTTCCGATACCGTTTTTTTTTCAACACTCTTCTATTTTCCACATTTTTGAAAAATTTTCGATATTGATGCATCTGGGCACAAAAATGTTACAGACCATTGCGTTAAGGGCACAATTTGCTACAACTTTTGTAGTAAAAGTTTTTCTGTACTCTGCTTCCGATACCGTTTTTTTTCAACACTCTTCTATTTTCCACATTTTTGAAAAATTCTCGATATTGATGCATCTGGGAGCAAAAATGTTACAGACCATTGCGTTAAGGGTACAATTTGCTACAACTTTTGTAGTAAAAGTTTTTCTGTACTCTGCTTCCGATACCGTTTTTTTTCAACACTCTTCTATTTTCCACATTTTTGAAAAATTCTCGATATTGATGCATCTGGGAGCAAAAGTGTTACAGAACATTGCGTTAAGGGTACAATTTGCTACAACTTTTGTAGTAAAAGTTTTTCTGTACTCTGCTTCCGATACCGTTTTTTTTCAACACTCTTCTATTTTCCACATTTTTGAAAAATTCTCGATATTGATGCATCTGGGAGCAAAAATGTTAGAGACCATTGCGTTAAGGGCACAATTTGCTACAACTTTTGTAGTAAAAGTTTTTCTGTACTCTGCTTCCGATACCGTTTTTTTTCAACACTCTTCTATTTTACATATTTTTGAAAAATTCTCGATATTGATGCATCTGGGAGCAAGAATGTTACAGACCATTGCGTTAAGGGCACAATTTGCTACAACTTTTGTAGTAAAAGTTTTTCTGTACTATGCTTCCGATACCGTTTTTTTTTCAACACTCTTCTATTTTCCACATTTTTGAAAAATTCTCGATATTGATGCATCTGGGAGCAAGAATGTTACAGACCATTGCGTTAAGGGCACAATTTGCTACAACTTTTGTAGTAAAAGTTTTTCTGTACTATGCTTCCGATACCTTTTTTTTTCAACACTCTTCTATTTTTAACATTCTTGAAAAATTTTCGACATTTATGCATCTGGGAGCAAAAATGTTACAGACCATTGCGTTAAGGGCACAATTTGCTACAACTTTTGTAGTAAAAGTTTTTCTGTACTCTGCTTCCGATACCGTTTTTTTCAACATTCTTCTATTTTCCACATTTTTGAAAAATTTTCGATATTGATGCATCTGGGCACAAAAATGTTACAGACCATTGCGTTAAGGGCACAATTTGCTACAACTTTTGTAGTAAAAGTTTTTCTGTACTCTGCTTCCGATACCGTTTTTTTTCAACACTCTCCTATTTTACATATTTTTGAAAAATTCTCGATATTGATGCATCTGGGAGCAAGAATGTTACAGACCATTGCGTTAAGGGCACAATTTGCTACAACTTTTGTAGTAAAAGTTTTTCTGTACTATGCTTCCGATACCGTTTTTTTTCAACACTCTTCTATTTTTAACATTCTTGAAAAATTTTCGACATTGATGCATCTGGGAGCAAAAATGTTACAGACCATTGCGTTAAGGGCACAATTTGCTACAACTTTTGTAGTAAAAGTTTTTCTGTACTCTGCTTCCGATACCGTTTTTTTTCAACACTTCTATTTTTAACATTCTTGAAAAATTTTCGACATTGATGCATCTGGGAGCAAAAATGTTACAGACCATTGCGTTAAGGGCACAATTTGCTACAACTTTTGTAGTAAAAGTTTTTCTGTACTCTGCTTCCGATACCGTTTTTTTTCAGCACTCTTCTATTTTTAACATTCTTGAAAAATTTTCGACATTGATGCATCTGGGAGCAAAAATGTTACAGACCATTGCGTTAAGGGCACAATTTGCTACAACTTTTGTAGTAAAAGTTTTTCTGTACTATGCTTCCGATACCGTTTTCTTCAACACTCTTCTATTTTTAACATTCTTGAAAAATTTTCGACATTGATGCATCTGGGAGCAAAAGTGTACAGACCATTGCGTTAAGGGTACAATTTGCTACAACTTTTATAGTAAAAGTTTTTCTGTACTCTGCTTCCGATACCGTTTTTTTTCAACACTCTTCTATTTTCCACATTTTTGAAAAATTCTCGATATTGATGCATCTGGGAGCAAAAATGTTACAGACCATTGCGTTAAGGGTACAATTTGCTACAACTTTTGTAGTAAAAGTTTTTCTGTACTCTGCTTCCGATACCGTTTTTTTTCAACACTCTTCTATTTTCCACATTTTTGAAAAATTCTCGATATTGATGCATCTGGGAGCAAAAGTGTTACAGAACATTGCGTTAACGGTACAATTTGCTACAACTTTTGTAGTAAAAGTTTTTCTGTACTCTGCTTCCGATACCGTTTTTTTTCAACACTCTTCTATTTTCCACATTTTTGAAAAATTCTCGATATTGATGCATCTGGGAGCAAAAATGTTAGAGACCATTGCGTTAAGGGCACAATTTGCTACAACTTTTGTAGTAAAAGTTTTTCTGTACTCTGCTTCCGATACCGTTTTTTTTCAACACTCTTCTATTTTACATATTTTTGAAAAATTCTCGATATTGATGCATCTGGGAGCAAGAATGTTACAGACCATTGCGTTAAGGGCACAATTTGCTACAACTTTTGTAGTAAAAGTTTTTCTGTACTATGCTTCCGATACCGTTTTTTTTTCAACACTCTTCTATTTTCCACATTTTTGAAAAATTCTCGATATTGATGCATCTGGGAACAAGAATGTTACAGACCATTGCGTTAAGGGCACAATTTGCTACAACTTTTGTAGTAAAAGTTTTTCTGTACTATGCTTCCGATACCTTTTTTTTTCAACACTCTTCTATTTTTAACATTCTTGAAAAATTTTCGACATTTATGCATCTGGGAGCAAAAATGTTACAGACCATTGCGTTAAGGGCACAATTTGCTACAACTTTTGTAGTAAAAGTTTTTCTGTACTATGCTTCCGATACCGTTTTTTTTTTCACACTCTTCTATTTTCCACATTTTTGAAAAATTTTCGATATTGATGCATCTGGGCACAAAAATGTTACAGACCATTGCGTTAAGGGCACAATTTGCTACAACTTTTGTAGTAAAAGTTTTTCTGTACTCTGATTCCGATACCGTTTTTTTTTCAACACTCTTCTATTTTCCACATTTTTGAAAAATTCTCGATATTGATGCATCTGGGAGCAAGAATGTTACAGACCATTGCGTTAAGGGCACAATTTGCTACAACTTTTGTAGTAAAAGTTTTTCTGTACTATGCTTCCGATACCGTTTTTTTTTTCAACACTCTTCTATTTTCCACATTTTTGAAAAATTTTCGATATTGATGCATCTGGGTACAAAAATGTTACAGACCATTGCGTTAAGGGCACAATTTGCTACAACTTTTGTAGTAAAAGTTTTTCTGTACTCTGATTCCGATACCGTTTTTTTTCAACACTCTTCTATTTTCCACATTTTTGAAAAATTCTCGATATTGATGCATCTGGGAGCAAGAATGTTACAGACCATTGCGTTAAGGGCACAATTTGCTACAACTTTTGTAGTAAAAGTTTTTCTGTACTCTGCTTCCGATACCGTTTTTTTCAACACTCTTCTATTTTCCACATTTTTGAAAAATTCTCGATATTGATGCATCTGGGAGCAAAAATGTTACAGACCATTGCATTAAGGGCACAATTTGCTACAACTTTTGTAGTAAAAGTTTTTCTGTACTATGCTTCCGATACCGTTTTTTTTCAACACTCTTCTATTTTTAACATTCTTGAAAAATTTTCGACATTGATGCATCTGGGATCAAAAATGTTACAGACCATTGCGTTAAGGGTACAATTTGCTACAACTTTTGTAGTAATAGTTTTTCTGTACTCTGCTTCCGATACCGTTTTTTTCAACACTCTTCTATTTTCCACATTTTTGAAAAATTTTCGACATTGATGCATCTGGGAGCAAAAATGTTACAGACCATTGCGTTAAGGGCACAATTTGCTACAACTTTTGTAGTAAAAGTTTTTCTGTACTCTGCTTCCGATACCGCTTTTTTTCATCACTCTTCTATTTTCCACATTTTTGAAAAACTCTCGATATTGATGCATCTGGGAGCAAAAATGTTACAGACCATTGCGTTAAGGGCACAATTTGCTACAACTTTTGTAGTAAAAGTTTTTCTGTACTATGCTTCCGATACCGTTTTTTTTTCAACACTCTTCTATTTTCCACATTTTTGAAAAATTTTCGACATTGATGCATCTGGGAGCAAAAATGTTACAGACCATTGCGTTAAGGGCACAATTTGCTACAACTTTTGTAGTAAAAGTTTTTCTGTACTATGCTTCCGATACCGTTTTTTTTCAACACTCTTCTATTTTTAACATTCTTGAAAAATTTTCGACATTGATGCATCTGGGATCAAAAATGTTACAGACCATTGCGTTAAGGGTACAATTTGCTACAACTTTTGTAGTAAAAGTTTTTCTGTACTCTGCTTCCGATACCGTTTTTTTTCAACACTCTTCTATTTTCCACATTTTTGAAAAATTTTCGACTTTTGATGCATCTGGGAGCAAAAATGTTACAGACCATTGCGTTAAGGGCACAATTTGCTACAACTTTTGTAGTAAAAGTTTTTCTGTACTCTGCTTCCGATACCGCTTTTTTTCATCACTCTTCTATTTTCCACATTTTTGAAAAATTCTCGATATTGATGCATCTGGGAGCAAAAATGTTACAGACCATTGCGTTAAGGGCACAATTTGCTACAACTTTTGTAGTAAAAGTTTTTCTGTACTATGCTTCCGATACCTTTTTTTTTCAACACTCTTCTATTTTTAACATTCTTGAAAAATTTTCGACATTGATGCATCTGGGAGCAAAAATGTTACAGACCATTGCGTTAAGGGCACAATTTGCTACAACTTTTGTAGTAAAAGTTTTTCTGTACTCTGCTTCCGATACCGTTTTTTTTCAACACTTCTATTTTCCACATTTTTGAAAAATTCTCGATATTGATGCGTCTGGGAGCAAAAATGTTACAGACCATTGCGTTAAGGGTACAATTTGCTACAACTTTTGTAGTAAAAGTTTTTCTGTACTCTGCTTCCGATACCGTTTTTTTTCAACACTCTTCTATTTTCCACATTTTTGAAAAATTTTCGACATTGATGCATCTGGGATCAAAAATGTTACAGACCATTGCGTTAAGGGTACAATTTGCTACAACTTTTGTAGTAAAAGTTTTTCTGTACTCTGCTTCCGATACCGTTTTTTTTCAACACTCTTCTATTTTCCACATTTTTGAAAAATTTTCGACATTGATGCATCTGGGAGCAAAAATGTTACAGACCATTGCGTTAAGGGCACAATTTGCTACAACTTTTGTAGTAAAAGTTTTTCTGTACTCTGCTTCCGATACCGCTTTTTTTCATCACTCTTCTATTTTCCACATTTTTGAAAAATTCTCGATATTGATGCATCTGGGAGCAAAAATGTTACAGACCATTGCGTTAAGGGCACAATTTGCTACAACATTTGTAGTAAAAGTTTTTCTGTACTATGCTTCCGATACCGTTTTTTTTTCAACACTCTTCTATTTTCCACATTTTTGAAAAATTTTCGACATTGATGCATCTGGGAGCAAAAATGTTACAGACCATTGCGTTAAGGGCACAATTTGCTACAACTTTTGTAGTAAAAGTTTTTCTGTACTATGCTTCCGATACCGTTTTTTTTTCAACACTCTTCTATTTTTAACATTCTTGAAAAATTTTCGACATTGATGCATCTGGGATCAAAAATGTTACAGACCATTGCGTTAAGGGTACAATTTGCTACAACTTTTGTAGTAAAAGTTTTTCTGTACTCTGCTTCCGATACCGTTTTTTTTCAACACTCTTCTATTTTCCACATTTTTGAAAAATTTTCGACTTTTGATGCATCTGGGAGCAAAAATGTTACAGACCATTGCGTTAAGGGCACAATTTGCTACAACTTTTGTAGTAAAAGTTTTTCTGTACTCTGCTTCCGATACCGCTTTTTTTCATCACTCTTCTATTTTCCACATTTTTGAAAAATTCTCGATATTGATGCATCTGGGAGCAAAAATGTTACAGACCATTGCGTTAAGGGCACAATTTGCTACAACTTTTGTAGTAAAAGTTTTTCTGTACTATGCTTCCGATACCGTTTTTTTTTCAACACTCTTCTATTTTCCACATTTTTGAAAAATTCTCGATATTGATGCATCTGGGAGCAAGAATGTTACAGACCATTGCGTTAAGGGCACAATTTGCTACAACTTTTGTAGTAAAAGTTTTTCTGTACTATGCTTCCGATACCTTTTTTTTTCAACACTCTTCTATTTTTAACATTCTTGAAAAATTTTCGACATTGATGCATCTGGGAGCAAAAATGTTACAGACCATTGCGTTAAGGGCACAATTTGCTACAACTTTTGTAGTAAAAGTTTTTCTGTACTCTGCTTCCGATACCGTTTTTTTTCAACACTTCTATTTTCCACATTTTTGAAAAATTCTCGATATTGATGCGTCTGGGAGCAAAAATGTTACAGACCATTGCGTTAAGGGTACAATTTGCTACAACTTTTGTAGTAAAAGTTTTTCTGTACTCTGCTTCCGATACCGTTTTTTTTCAACACTCTTCTATTTTCCACATTTTTGAAAAATTTTCGACATTGATGCATCTGGGAGCAAAAATGTTACAGACCATTGCGTTAAGGGCACAATTTGCTACAACTTTTGTAGTAAAAGTTTTTCTGTACTCTGCTTCCGATACCGCTTTTTTTCATCACTCTTCTATTTTCCACATTTTTGAAAAATTCTCGATATTGATGCATCTGGGAGCAAAAATGTTACAGACCATTGCGTTAAGGGCACAATTTGCTACAACTTTTGTAGTAAAAGTTTTTCTGTACTATGCTTCCGATACCGTTTTTTTTTCACACTCTTCTATTTTCCACATTTTTGAAAAATTTTCGATATTGATGCATCTGGGCACAAAAATTTTACAGACCATTTCGTTAAGGGCACAATTTGCTACAACTTTTGTAGTAAAAGTTTTTCTGTACTCTGATTCCGATACCGTTTTTTTTCAACACTCTTCTATTTTCAACATTTTTGAAAAATTCTCGATATTGATACATCTGGGAGCAAGAATGTTACAGACCATTGCGTTAAGGGCACAATTTGCTACAACTTTTGTAGTAAAAGTTTTTCTGTACTCTGCTTCCGATACCGCTTTTTTTCATCACTCTTCTATTTTCCACATTTTTGAAAAATTCTCGATATTGATGCATCTGGGAGCAAAAATGTTAGAGACCATTGCGTTAAGGGCACAATTTGCTACAACTTTTGTAGTAAAAGTTTTTCTGTACTCTGCTTCCGGTACCGTTTTTTTTCAACACTCTTCTATTTTCCACATTTTTGAAAAATTTTCGACATTGATGCATCTGGGAGCAAAAATGTTACAGACCATTGCGTTAAGGGCACAATTTGCTACAACTTTTGTAGTAAAAGTTTTTCTGTACTCTGCTTCCGATACCGCTTTTTTTCATCACTCTTCTATTTTCCACATTTTTGAAAAATTCTCGATATTGATGCATCTGGGAGCAAAAATGTTACAGACCATTGCGTTAAGGGCACAATTTGCTACAACTTTTGTAGTAAAAGTTTTTCTGTACTATGCTTCCGATACCGTTTTTTTTTCACACTCTTCTATTTTCCACATTTTTGAAAAATTTTCGATATTGATGCATCTGGGCACAAAAATTTTACAGACCATTTCGTTAAGGGCACAATTTGCTACAACTTTTGTAGTAAAAGTTTTTCTGTACTCTGATTCCGATACCGTTTTTTTTCAACACTCTTCTATTTTCAACATTTTTGAAAAATTCTCGATATTGATACATCTGGGAGCAAGAATGTTACAGACCATTGCGTTAAGGGCACAATTTGCTACAACTTTTGTAGTAAAAGTTTTTCTGTACTCTGCTTCCGATACCGCTTTTTTTCATCACTCTTCTATTTTCCACATTTTTGAAAAATTCTCGATATTGATGCATCTGGGAGCAAAAATGTTACAGACCATTGCGTTAAGGGCACAATTTGCTACAACTTTTGTAGTAAAAGTTTTTCTGTACTATGCTTCCGATACCGTTTTTTTTCAACACTCTTCTATTTTCCACATTTTTGAAAAATTTTCGACATTGATGCATCTGGGAGCAAAAATGTTACAGACCATTGCGTTAAGGGCACAATTTGCTACAACTTTTGTAGTAAAAGTTTTTCTGTACTCTGCTTCCGATACCGCTTTTTTTCATCACTCTTCTATTTTCCACATTTTTGAAAAATTCTCGATATTGATGCATCTGGGAGCAAAAATGTTACAGACCATTGCGTTAAGGGCACAATTTGCTACAACTTTTGTAGTAAAAGTTTTTCTGTACTATGCTTCCGATACCGTTTTTTTTCAACACTCTTCTATTTTTAACATTCTTGAAAAATTTTCGACATTGATGCATCTGGGATCAAAAATGTTACAGACCATTGCGTTAAGGGTACAATTTGCTACAACTTTTGTAGTAAAAGTTTTTCTGTACTCTGCTTCCGATACCGTTTTTTTTCAACACTCTTCTATTTTCCACATTTTTGAAAAATTTTCGACATTGATGCATCTGGGAGCAAAAATGTTACAGACCATTGCGTTAAGGGCACAATTTGCTACAACTTTTGTAGTAAAAGTTTTTCTGTACTATGCTTCCGATACCGTTTTTTTTCAACACTCTTCTATTTTTAACATTCTTGAAAAATTTTCGACATTGATGCATCTGGGATCAAAAATGTTACAGACCATTGCGTTAAGGGTACAATTTGCTACAACTTTTGTAGTAAAAGTTTTTCTGTACTCTGCTTCCGATACCGTTTTTTTTCAACACTCTTCTATTTTCCACATTTTTGAAAAATTTTCGACATTGATGCATCTGGGAGCAAAAATGTTACAGACCATTGCGTTAAGGGCACAATTTGCTACAACTTTTGTAGTAAAAGTTTTTCTGTACTCTGCTTCCGATACCGCTTTTTTTCATCACTCTTCTATTTTCCACATTTTTGAAAAATTCTCGATATTGATGCATCTGGGAGCAAAAATGTTACAGACCATTGCGTTAAGGGCACAATTTGCTACAACTTTTGTAGTAAAAGTTTTTCTGTACTATGCTTCTGATACCGTTTTTTTTTCAACACTCTTCTATTTTCCACATTTTTGAAAAATTCTCGATATTGATGCATCTGGGAGCAAGAATGTTACAGACCATTGCGTTAAGGGCACAATTTGCTACAACTTTTGTAGTAAAAGTTTTTCTGTACTATGCTTCCGATACCTTTTTTTTTCAACACTCTTCTATTTTTAACATTCTTGAAAAATTTTCGACATTGATGCATCTGGGAGCAAAAATGTTACAGACCATTGCGTTAAGGGCACAATTTGCTACAACTTTTGTAGTAAAAGTTTTTCTGTACTCTGCTTCCGATACCGTTTTTTTTCAACACTTCTATTTTCCACATTTTTGAAAAATTCTCGATATTGATGCGTCTGGGAGCAAAAATGTTACAGACCATTGCGTTAAGGGTACAATTTGCTACAACTTTTGTAGTAAAAGTTTTTCTGTACTCTGCTTCCGATACCGTTTTTTTTCAACACTCTTCTATTTTCCACATTTTTGAAAAATTTTCGACATTGATGCATCTGGGAGCAAAAATGTTACAGACCATTGCGTTAAGGGCACAATTTGCTACAACTTTTGTAGTAAAAGTTTTTCTGTACTCTGCTTCCGATACCGCTTTTTTTCATCACTCTTCTATTTTCCACATTTTTGAAAAATTCTCGATATTGATGCATCTGGGAGCAAAAATGTTACAGACCATTGCGTTAAGGGCACAATTTGCTACAACTTTTGTAGTAAAAGTTTTTCTGTACTATGCTTCCGATACCGTTTTTTTTTCACACTCTTCTATTTTCCACATTTTTGAAAAATTTTCGATATTGATGCATCTGGGCACAAAAATTTTACAGACCATTGCGTTAAGGGCACAATTTGCTACAACTTTTGTAGTAAAAGTTTTTCTGTACTCTGATTCCGATACCGTTTTTTTTCAACACTCTTCTATTTTCCACATTTTTGAAAAATTCTCGATATTGATGCATCTGGGAGCAAGAATGTTACAGACCATTGCGTTAAGGGCACAATTTGCTACAACTTTTGTAGTAAAAGTTTTTCTGTACTCTGCTTCCGATACCGCCTTTTTTCATCACTCTTCTATTTTCCACATTTTTGAAAAATTCTCGATATTGATGCATCTGGGAGCAAAAATGTTACAGACCATTGCGTTAAGGGCACAATTTGCTACAACTTTTGTAGTAAAAGTTTTTCTGTACTATGCTTCCGATACCGTTTTTTTTCAACACTCTTCTATTTTACATATTTTTGAAAAATTCTCGATATTGATGCATCTGGGAGCAAGAATGTTACAGACCATTGCGTTAAGGGCACAATTTGCTACAACTTTTGTAGTAAAAGTTTTTCTGTACTATGCTTCCGATACCGTTTTTTTTTCAACACTCTTCTATTTTCCACATTTTTGAAAAATTCTCGATATTGATGCATCTGGGAGCAAGAATGTTACAGACCATTGCGTTAAGGGCACAATTTGCTACAACTTTTGTAGTAAAAGTTTTTCTGTACTCTGATTCCGATACCGTTTTTTTTCAACACTCTTCTATTTTCCACATTTTTGAAAAATTCTCGATATTGATGCATCTGGGAGCAAGAATGTTACAGACCATTGCGTTAAGGGCACAATTTGCTACAACTTTTGTAGTAAAAGTTTTTCTGTACTCTGCTTCCGATACCGCTTTTTTTCATCACTCTTCTATTTTCCACATTTTTGAAAAATTCTCGATATTGATGCATCTGGGAGCAAAAATGTTACAGACCATTGCGTTAAGGGCACAATTTGCTACAACTTTTGTAGTAAAAGTTTTTCTGTACTATGCTTCCGATACCGTTCTTTTTCAACACTCTTCTATTTTACATATTTTTGAAAAATTCTCGATATTGATGCATCTGGGAGCAAGAATGTTACAGACCATTGCGTTAAGGGCACAATTTGCTACAACTTTTGTAGTAAAAGTTTTTCTGTACTATGCTTCCGATACCGTTTTTTTTTCAACACTCTTCTATTTTCCACATTTTTGAAAAATTCTCGATATTGATGCATCTGGGAGCAAGAATGTTACAGACCATTGCGTTAAGGGCACAATTTGCTACAACTTTTGTAGTAAAAGTTTTTCTGTACTATGCTTCCGATACCTTTTTTTTTTAACACTCTTCTATTTTTAACATTCTTGAAAAATTTTCGACATTGATGCATCTGGGAGCAAAAATGTTACAGACCATTGCGTTAAGGGCACAATTTGCTACAACTTTTGTAGTAAAAGTTTTTCTGTACTCTGCTTCCGATACCGCTTTTTTTCATCACTCTTCTATTTTCCACATTTTTGAAAAATTCTCGATATTGATGCATCTGGGAGCAAAAATGTTACAGACCATTGCGTTAAGGGCACAATTTGCTACAACTTTTGTAGTAAAAGTTTTTCTGTACTATGCTTCCGATACCGTTTTTTTTTCAACACTCTTCTATTTTCCACATTTTTGAAAAATTTTCGATATTGATGCATCTGGGCACAAAAATGTTACAGACCATTGCGTTAAGGGCACAATTTGCTACAACTTTTGTAGTAAAAGTTTTTCTGTACTCTGATTCCGATACCGTTTTTTTTCAACACTCTTCTATTTTCCACATTTTTGAAAAATTCTCGATATTGATGCATCTGGGAGCAAAAATGTTAGAGACCATTGCGTTAAGGGCACAATTTGCTACAACTTTTGTAGTAAAAGTTTTTCTGTACTATGCTTCCGATACCGTTTTTTTTCAACACTCTTCTATTTTACATATTTTTGAAAAATTCTCAATATTGATGCATCTGGGAGCAAGAATGTTACAGACCATTGCGTTAAGGGCACAATTTGCTACAACTTTTGTAGTAAAAGTTTTTCTGTACTATGCTTCCGATACCGTTTTTTTTCAACACTCTTCTATTTTTAACATTCTTGAAAAATTTTCGACATTGATGCATCTGGGAGCAAAAATGTTACAGACCATTGCGTTAAGGGCACAATTTGCTACAACTTTTGTAGTAAAAGTTTTTCTGTACTCTGATTCCGATACCGTTTTTTTTCAACACTCTTCTATTTTCCACATTTTTGAAAAATTCTCGATATTGATGCATCTGGGAGCAAGAATGTTACAGACCATTGCGTTAAGGGCACAATTTGCTACAACTTTTGTAGTAAAAGTTTTTCTGTACTATGCTTCCGATACCGTTTTTTTTCAACACTCTTCTATTTTTAACATTCTTGAAAAATTTTCGACATTGATGCATCTGGGAGCAAAAATGTTACAGACCATTGCGTTAAGGGCACAATTTGCTACAACTTTTGTAGTAAAAGTTTTTCTGTACTCTGATTCCGATACCGTTTTTTTTCAACTCTTCTATTTTCCACATTTTTGAAAAATTCTCGATATTGATGCATCTGGGAGCAAGAATGTTACAGACCATTGCGTGAAGGGCACAATTTGCTACAACTTTTGTAGTAAAAGTTTTTCTGTACTATGCTTCCGATACCGTTTTTTTTCAACACTCTTCTATTTTTAACATTCTTGAAAAATTTTCGACATTGATGCATCTGGGAGCAAAAATGTTACAGACCATTGCGTTAAGGGCACAATTTGCTACAACTTTTGTAGTAAAAGTTTTTCTGTACTCTGCTTCCGATACCGTTTTTTTTCAACACTTCTATTTTCCACATTTTTGAAAAATTCTCGATATTGATGCGTCTGGGAGCAAAAATGTTACAGACCATTGCGTTAAGGGTACAATTTGCTACAACTTTTGTAGTAAAAGTTTTTCTGTACTCTGCTTCCGATACCGTTTTTTTTCAACACTCTTCTATTTTCCACATTTTTGAAAAATTTTCGACATTGATGCATCTGGGAGCAAAAATGTTACAGACCATTGCGTTAAGGGCACAATTTGCTACAACTTTTGTAGTAAAAGTTTTTCTGTACTCTGCTTCCGATACCGCTTTTTTTCATCACTCTTCTATTTTCCACATTTTTGAAAAATTCTCGATATTGATGCATCTGGGAGCAAAAATGTTACAGACCATTGCGTTAAGGGCACAATTTGCTACAACTTTTGTAGTAAAAGTTTTTCTGTACTATGCTTCCGATACCGTTTTTTTTTCACACTCTTCTATTTTCCACATTTTTGAAAAATTTTCGATATTGATGCATCTGGGCACAAAAATTTTACAGACCATTGCGTTAAGGGCACAATTTGCTACAACTTTTGTAGTAAAAGTTTTTCTGTACTCTGATTCCGATACCGTTTTTTTTCAACACTCTTCTATTTTCCACATTTTTGAAAAATTCTCGATATTGATGCATCTGGGAGCAAGAATGTTACAGACCATTGCGTTAAGGGCACAATTTGCTACAACTTTTGTAGTAAAAGTTTTTCTGTACTCTGCTTCCGATACCGCTTTTTTTCATCACTCTTCTATTTTCCACATTTTTGAAAAATTCTCGATATTGATGCATCTGGGAGCAAAAATGTTACAGACCATTGCGTTAAGGGCACAATTTGCTACAACTTTTGTAGTAAAAGTTTTTCTGTACTATGCTTCCGATACCGTTTTTTTTCAACACTCTTCTATTTTACATATTTTTGAAAAATTCTCGATATTGATGCATCTGGGAGCAAGAATGTTACAGACCATTGCGTTAAGGGCACAATTTGCTACAACTTTTGTAGTAAAAGTTTTTCTGTACTATGCTTCCGATACCGTTTTTTTTTCAACACTCTTCTATTTTCCACATTTTTGAAAAATTCTCGATATTGATGCATCTGGGAGCAAGAATGTTACAGACCATTGCGTTAAGGGCACAATTTGCTACAACTTTTGTAGTAAAAGTTTTTCTGTACTATGCTTCCGATACCTTTTTTTTTTAACACTCTTCTATTTTTAACATTCTTGAAAAATTTTCGACATTGATGCATCTGGGAGCAAAAATGTTACAGACCATTGCGTTAAGGGCACAATTTGCTACAACTTTTGTAGTAAAAGTTTTTCTGTACTCTGCTTCCGATACCGCTTTTTTTCATCACTCTTCTATTTTCCACATTTTTGAAAAATTCTCGATATTGATGCATCTGGGAGCAAAAATGTTACAGACCATTGCGTTAAGGGCACAATTTGCTACAACTTTTGTAGTAAAAGTTTTTCTGTACTATGCTTCCGATACCGTTTTTTTTTCAACACTCTTCTATTTTCCACATTTTTGAAAAATTTTCGATATTGATGCATCTGGGCACAAAAATGTTACAGACCATTGCGTTAAGGGCACAATTTGCTACAACTTTTGTAGTAAAAGTTTTTCTGTACTCTGATTCCGATACCGTTTTTTTTCAACACTCTTCTATTTTCCACATTTTTGAAAAATTCTCGATATTGATGCATCTGGGAGCAAAAATGTTAGAGACCATTGCGTTAAGGGCACAATTTGCTACAACTTTTGTAGTAAAAGTTTTTCTGTACTATGCTTCCGATACCGTTTTTTTTCAACACTCTTCTATTTTTAACATTCTTGAAAAATTTTCGACATTGATGCATCTGGGAGCAAAAATGTTACAGACCATTGCGTTAAGGGCACAATTTGCTACAACTTTTGTAGTAAAAGTTTTTCTGTACTCTGATTCCGATACCGTTTTTTTTCAACACTCTTCTATTTTCCACATTTTTGAAAAATTCTCGATATTGATGCATCTGGGAGCAAGAATGTTACAGACCATTGCGTTAAGGGCACAATTTGCTACAACTTTTGTAGTAAAAGTTTTTCTGTACTATGCTTCCGATACCGTTTTTTTTCAACACTCTTCTATTTTTAACATTCTTGAAAAATTTTCGACATTGATGCATCTGGGAGCAAAAATGTTACAGACCATTGCGTTAAGGGCACAATTTGCTACAACTTTTGTAGTAAAAGTTTTTCTGTACTCTGATTCCGATACCGTTTTTTTTCAACTCTTCTATTTTCCACATTTTTGAAAAATTCTCGATATTGATGCATCTGGGAGCAAGAATGTTACAGACCATTGCGTGAAGGGCACAATTTGCTACAACTTTTGTAGTAAAAGTTTTTCTGTACTATGCTTCCGATACCGTTTTTTTTCAACACTCTTCTATTTTTAACATTCTTGAAAAATTTTCGACATTGATGCATCTGGGAGCAAAAATGTTACAGACCATTGCGTTAAGGGCACAATTTGCTACAACTTTTGTAGTAAAAGTTTTTCTGTACTCTGCTTCCGATACCGTTTTTTTTCAACACTTCTATTTTCCACATTTTTGAAAAATTCTCGATATTGATGCGTCTGGGAGCAAAAATGTTACAGACCATTGCGTTAAGGGTACAATTTGCTACAACTTTTGTAGTAAAAGTTTTTCTGTACTCTGCTTCCGATACCGCTTTTTTTCAACACTCTTCTATTTTCCACATTTTTGAAAAATTTTCGACATTGATGCATCTGGGAGCAAAAATGTTACAGACCATTGCGTTAAGGGCACAATTTGCTACAACTTTTGTAGTAAAAGTTTTTCTGTACTCTGCTTCCGATACCGCTTTTTTTCATCACTCTTCTATTTTCCACATTTTTGAAAAATTCTCGATATTGATGCATCTGGGAGCAAAAATGTTACAGACCATTGCGTTAAGGGCACAATTTGCTACAACTTTTGTAGTAAAAGTTTTTCTGTACTATGCTTCCGATACCGTTTTTTTTTCACACTCTTCTATTTTCCACATTTTTGAAAAATTTTCGATATTGATGCATCTGGGCACAAAAATTTTACAGACCATTGCGTTAAGGGCACAATTTGCTACAACTTTTGTAGTAAAAGTTTTTCTGTACTCTGATTCCGATACCGTTTTTTTTCAACACTCTTCTATTTTCCACATTTTTGAAAAATTCTCGATATTGATGCATCTGGGAGCAAGAATGTTACAGACCATTGCGTTAAGGGCACAATTTGCTACAACTTTTGTAGTAAAAGTTTTTCTGTACTCTGCTTCCGATACCGCTTTTTTTCATCACTCTTCTATTTTCCACATTTTTGAAAAATTCTCGATATTGATGCATCTGGGAGCAAAAATGTTACAGACCATTGCGTTAAGGGCACAATTTGCTACAACTTTTGTAGTAAAAGTTTT
The DNA here is from genome assembly GCF_036711975.1 of Onthophagus taurus. Lineage (NCBI taxonomy): Eukaryota > Metazoa > Arthropoda > Insecta > Coleoptera > Scarabaeidae > Onthophagus > Onthophagus taurus. The sequence continues at coordinate 349,699 of NW_027248937.1, forward strand.
TCTGTACTATGCTTCCGATACCGTTTTTTTTCAACACTCTTCTATTTTACATATTTTTGAAAAATTCTCGATATTGATGCATCTGGGAGCAAGAATGTTACAGACCATTGCGTTAAGGGCACAATTTGCTACAACTTTTGTAGTAAAAGTTTTTCTGTACTATGCTTCCGATACCGTTTTTTTTTCAACACTCTTCTATTTTCCACATTTTTGAAAAATTCTCGATATTGATGCATCTGGGAGCAAGAATGTTACAGACCATTGCGTTAAGGGCACAATTTGCTACAACTTTTGTAGTAAAAGTTTTTCTGTACTATGCTTCCGATACCTTTTTTTTTTAACACTCTTCTATTTTTAACATTCTTGAAAAATTTTCGACATTGATGCATCTGGGAGCAAAAATGTTACAGACCATTGCGTTAAGGGCACAATTTGCTACAACTTTTGTAGTAAAAGTTTTTCTGTACTCTGCTTCCGATACCGCTTTTTTTCATCACTCTTCTATTTTCCACATTTTTGAAAAATTCTCGATATTGATGCATCTGGGAGCAAAAATGTTACAGACCATTGCGTTAAGGGCACAATTTGCTACAACTTTTGTAGTAAAAGTTTTTCTGTACTATGCTTCCGATACCGTTTTTTTTTCAACACTCTTCTATTTTCCACATTTTTGAAAAATTTTCGATATTGATGCATCTGGGCACAAAAATGTTACAGACCATTGCGTTAAGGGCACAATTTGCTACAACTTTTGTAGTAAAAGTTTTTCTGTACTCTGATTCCGATACCGTTTTTTTTCAACACTCTTCTATTTTCCACATTTTTGAAAAATTCTCGATATTGATGCATCTGGGAGCAAAAATGTTAGAGACCATTGCGTTAAGGGCACAATTTGCTACAACTTTTGTAGTAAAAGTTTTTCTGTACTATGCTTCCGATACCGTTTTTTTTCAACACTCTTCTATTTTACATATTTTTGAAAAATTCTCGATATTGATGCATCTGGGAGCAAGAATGTTACAGACCATTGCGTTAAGGGCACAATTTGCTACAACTTTTGTAGTAAAAGTTTTTCTGTACTATGCTTCCGATACCGTTTTTTTTCAACACTCTTCTATTTTTAACATTCTTGAAAAATTTTCGACATTGATGCATCTGGGAGCAAAAATGTTACAGACCATTGCGTTAAGGGCACAATTTGCTACAACTTTTGTAGTAAAAGTTTTTCTGTACTCTGATTCCGATACCGTTTTTTTTCAACACTCTTCTATTTTCCACATTTTTGAAAAATTCTCGATATTGATGCATCTGGGAGCAAGAATGTTACAGACCATTGCGTTAAGGGCACAATTTGCTACAACTTTTGTAGTAAAAGTTTTTCTGTACTATGCTTCCGATACCGTTTTTTTTCAACACTCTTCTATTTTTAACATTCTTGAAAAATTTTCGACATTGATGCATCTGGGAGCAAAAATGTTACAGACCATTGCGTTAAGGGCACAATTTGCTACAACTTTTGTAGTAAAAGTTTTTCTGTACTCTGATTCCGATACCGTTTTTTTTCAACTCTTCTATTTTCCACATTTTTGAAAAATTCTCGATATTGATGCATCTGGGAGCAAGAATGTTACAGACCATTGCGTGAAGGGCACAATTTGCTACAACTTTTGTAGTAAAAGTTTTTCTGTACTATGCTTCCGATACCGTTTTTTTTCAACACTCTTCTATTTTTAACATTCTTGAAAAATTTTCGACATTGATGCATCTGGGAGCAAAAATGTTACAGACCATTGCGTTAAGGGCACAATTTGCTACAACTTTTGTAGTAAAAGTTTTTCTGTACTCTGCTTCCGATACCGGTTTTTTTTAACACTCTTCTATTTTACATATTTTTGAAAAATTCTCGATATTGATGCATCTGGGAGCAAAAATGTTACAGATCATTGCGTTAAGGGCACAATTTGCTACAACTTTTGTAGTAAAAGTTTTTCTGTACTATGCTTCCGATACCGTTTTTTTTCAACACTCTTCTATTTTACATATTTTTGAAAAATTCTCGATATTGATGCATCTGGGAGCAAGAATGTTACAGACCATTGCGTTAAGGGCACAATTTGCTACAACTTTTGTAGTAAAAGTTTTTCTGTACTATGCTTCCGATACCGTTTTTTTTTCAACACTCTTCTATTTTAAAACATTTTTGAAAAATTCTCGATATTGATGCATCTGGGAGCAAGAATGTTACAGACCATTGCGTTAAGGGCACAATTTGCTACAACTTTTGTAGTAAAAGTTTTTCTGTACTATGCTTCCGATACCGTTTTTTTTTCAACACTCTTCTATTTTCCACATTTTTGAAAAATTTTCGATATTGATGCATCTGGGCACAAAAATGTTACAGACCATTGCGTTAAGGGCACAATTTGCTACAACTTTTGTAGTAAAAGTTTTTCTGTACTCTGATTCCGATACCGTTTTTTTTCAACACTCTTCTATTTTCCACATTTTTGAAAAATTCTCGATATTGATGCATCTGGGAGCAAAAATGTTAGAGACCATTGCGTTAAGGGCACAATTTGCTACAACTTTTGTAGTAAAAGTTTTTCTGTACTATGCTTCCGATACCGTTTTTTTTCAACACTCTTCTATTTTACATATTTTTGAAAAATTCTCGATATTGATGCATCTGGGAGCAAGAATGTTACAGACCATTGCGTTAAGGGCACAATTTGCTACAACTTTTGTAGTAAAAGTTTTTCTGTACTATGCTTCCGATACCGTTTTTTTTCAACACTCTTCTATTTTTAACATTCTTGAAAAATTTTCGACATTGATGCATCTGGGAGCAAAAATGTTACAGACCATTGCGTTAAGGGCACAATTTGCTACAACTTTTGTAGTAAAAGTTTTTCTGTACTCTGATTCCGATACCGTTTTTTTTCAACACTCTTCTATTTTCCACATTTTTGAAAAATTCTCGATATTGATGCATCTGGGAGCAAGAATGTTACAGACCATTGCGTTAAGGGCACAATTTGCTACAACTTTTGTAGTAAAAGTTTTTCTGTACTATGCTTCCGATACCGTTTTTTTTCAACACTCTTCTATTTTTAACATTCTTGAAAAATTTTCGACATTGATGCATCTGGGAGCAAAAATGTTACAGACCATTGCGTTAAGGGCACAATTTGCTACAACTTTTGTAGTAAAAGTTTTTCTGTACTCTGATTCCGATACCGTTTTTTTTCAACTCTTCTATTTTCCACATTTTTGAAAAATTCTCGATATTGATGCATCTGGGAGCAAAAATGTTACAGACCATTGCGTTAAGGGCACAATTTGCTACAACTTTTGTAGTAAAAGTTTTTCTGTACTCTGATTCCGATACCGTTTTTTTTCAACTCTTCTATTTTCCACATTTTTGAAAAATTCTCGATATTGATGCATCTGGGAGCAAGAATGTTACAGACCATTGCGTGAAGGGCACAATTTGCTACAACTTTTGTAGTAAAAGTTTTTCTGTACTATGCTTCCGATACCGTTTTTTTTCAACACTCTTCTATTTTTAACATTCTTGAAAAATTTTCGACATTGATGCATCTGGGAGCAAAAATGTTACAGACCATTGCGTTAAGGGCACAATTTGCTACAACTTTTGTAGTAAAAGTTTTTCTGTACTCTGCTTCCGATACCGGTTTTTTTTAACACTCTTCTATTTTACATATTTTTGAAAAATTCTCGATATTGATGCATCTGGGAGCAAAAATGTTACAGATCATTGCGTTAAGGGCACAATTTGCTACAACTTTTGTAGTAAAAGTTTTTCTGTACTATGCTTCCGATACCGTTTTTTTTCAACACTCTTCTATTTTACATATTTTTGAAAAATTCTCGATATTGATGCATCTGGGAGCAAGAATGTTACAGACCATTGCGTTAAGGGCACAATTTGCTACAACTTTTGTAGTAAAAGTTTTTCTGTACTATGCTTCCGATACCGTTTTTTTTTCAACACTCTTCTATTTTAAAACATTTTTGAAAAATTCTCGATATTGATGCATCTGGGAGCAAGAATGTTACAGACCATTGCGTTAAGGGCACAATTTGCTACAACTTTTGTAGTAAAAGTTTTTCTGTACTATGCTTCCGATACCGTTTTTTTTTCAACACTCTTCTATTTTCCACATTTTTGAAAAATTTTCGATATTGATGCATCTGGGCACAAAAATGTTACAGACCATTGCGTTAAGGGCACAATTTGCTACAACTTTTGTAGTAAAAGTTTTTCTGTACTCTGATTCCGATACCGTTTTTTTTCAACACTCTTCTATTTTCCACATTTTTGAAAAATTCTCGATATTGATGCATCTGGGAGCAAAAATGTTAGAGACCATTGCGTTAAGGGCACAATTTGCTACAACTTTTGTAGTAAAAGTTTTTCTGTACTATGCTTCCGATACCGTTTTTTTTCAACACTCTTCTATTTTACATATTTTTGAAAAATTCTCGATATTGATGCATCTGGGAGCAAGAATGTTACAGACCATTGCGTTAAGGGCACAATTTGCTACAACTTTTGTAGTAAAAGTTTTTCTGTACTATGCTTCCGATACCGTTTTTTTTCAACACTCTTCTATTTTTAACATTCTTGAAAAATTTTCGACATTGATGCATCTGGGAGCAAAAATGTTACAGACCATTGCGTTAAGGGCACAATTTGCTACAACTTTTGTAGTAAAAGTTTTTCTGTACTCTGATTCCGATACCGTTTTTTTTCAACACTCTTCTATTTTCCACATTTTTGAAAAATTCTCGATATTGATGCATCTGGGAGCAAGAATGTTACAGACCATTGCGTTAAGGGCACAATTTGCTACAACTTTTGTAGTAAAAGTTTTTCTGTACTATGCTTCCGATACCGTTTTTTTTCAACACTCTTCTATTTTTAACATTCTTGAAAAATTTTCGACATTGATGCATCTGGGAGCAAAAATGTTACAGACCATTGCGTTAAGGGCACAATTTGCTACAACTTTTGTAGTAAAAGTTTTTCTGTACTCTGATTCCGATACCGTTTTTTTTCAACTCTTCTATTTTCCACATTTTTGAAAAATTCTCGATATTGATGCATCTGGGAGCAAAAATGTTACAGATCATTGCGTTAAGGGCACAATTTGCTACAACTTTTGTAGTAAAAGTTTTTCTGTACTCTGATTCCGATACCGTTTTTTTTCAACACTCTTCTATTTTCCACATTTTTGAAAAATTCTCGATATTGATGCATCTGGGAGCAAAAATGTTAGAGACCATTGCGTTAAGGGCACAATTTGCTACAACTTTTGTAGTAAAAGTTTTTCTGTACTATGCTTCCGATACCGTTTTTTTTCAACACTCTTCTATTTTACATATTTTTGAAAAATTCTCGATATTGATGCATCTGGGAGCAAGAATGTTACAGACCATTGCGTTAAGGGCACAATTTGCTACAACTTTTGTAGTAAAAGTTTTTCTGTACTATGCTTCCGATACCGTTTTTTTTCAACACTCTTCTATTTTTAACATTCTTGAAAAATTTTCGACATTGATGCATCTGGGAGCAAAAATGTTACAGACCATTGCGTTAAGGGCACAATTTGCTACAACTTTTGTAGTAAAAGTTTTTCTGTACTCTGATTCCGATACCGTTTTTTTCAACACTCTTCTATTTTCCACATTTTTGAAAAATTCTCGATATTGATGCATCTGGGAGCAAGAATGTTACAGACCATTGCGTTAAGGGCACAATTTGCTACAACTTTTGTAGTAAAAGTTTTTCTGTACTATGCTTCCGATACCGTTTTTTTTCAACACTCTTCTATTTTTAACATTCTTGAAAAATTTTCGACATTGATGCATCTGGGAGCAAAAATGTTACAGACCATTGCGTTAAGGGCACAATTTGCTACAACTTTTGTAGTAAAAGTTTTTCTGTACTCTGATTCCGATACCGTTTTTTTTCAACACTCTTCTACTTTCCACATTTTTGAAAAATTCTCGATATTGATGCATCTGGGAGCAAGAATGTTACAGACCATTGCGTTAAGGGCACAATTTGCTACAACTTTTGTAGTAAAAGTTTTTCTGTACTATGCTTCCGATACCGTTTTTTTTCAACACTCTTCTATTTTTAACATTCTTGAAAAATTTTCGACATTGATGCATCTGGGAGCAAAAATGTTACAGACCATTGCGTTAAGGGCACAATTTGCTACAACTTTTGTAGTAAAAGTTTTTCTGTACTCTGCTTCCGATACCGTTTTTTTTTAACACTCTTCTATTTTACATATTTTTGAAAAATTCTCGATATTGATGCATCTGGGAGCAAAAATGTTACAGATCATTGCGTTAAGGGCACAATTTGCTACAACTTTTGTAGTAAAAGTTTTTCTGTACTATGCTTCCGATACCCTTTTTTTTCAACACTCTTCTATTTTACATATTTTTGAAAAATTCTCGATATTGATGCATCTGGGAGCAAGAATGTTACAGACCATTGCGTTAAGGGCACAATTTGCTACAACTTTTGTAGTAAAAGTTTTTCTGTACTCTGCTTCCGATACCGCTTTTTTTCATCACTCTTCTATTTTCCACATTTTTGAAAAATTCTCGATATTGATGCATCTGGGAGCAAAAATGTTACAGACCATTGCGTTAAGGGCACAATTTGCTACAACTTTTGTAGTAAAAGTTTTTCTGTACTATGCTTCCGATACCGTTTTTTTTCAACACTCTTCTATTTTTAACATTCTTGAAAAATTTTCGACATTGATGCATCTGGGAGCAAAAATGTTACAGACCATTGCGTTAAGGGCACAATTTGCTACAACTTTTGTAGTAAAAGTTTTTCTGTACTCTGCTTCCGATACCGTTTTTTTTTAACACTCTTCTATTTTACATATTTTTGAAAAATTCTCGATATTGATGCATCTGGGAGCAAAAATGTTACAGATCATTGCGTTAAGGGCACAATTTGCTACAACTTTTGTAGTAAAAGTTTTTCTGTACTATGCTTCCGATACCCTTTTTTTTCAACACTCTTCTATTTTACATATTTTTGAAAAATTCTCGATATTGATGCATCTGGGAGCAAGAATGTTACAGACCATTGCGTTAAGGGCACAATTTGCTACAACTTTTGTAGTAAAAGTTTTTCTGTACTATGCTTCCGATACCGTTTTTTTTTCAACACTCTTCTATTTTCCACATTTTTGAAAAATTCTCGATATTGATGCATCTGTGAGCAAGAATGTTACAGACCATTGCGTTAAGGGCACAATTTGCTACAACTTTTGTAGTAAAAGTTTTTCTGTACTATGCTTCCGATACCTTTTTTTTTCAACACTCTTCTATTTTCCACATTTTTGAAAAATTCTCGATATTGATGCATCTGGGAGCAAAAATGTTACAGACCATTGCGTTAAGGGCACAATTTGCTACAACCTTTGTAGTAAAAGTTTTTCTGTACTATGCTTCCGATACCGTTTTTTTTTCAACACTCTTCTATTTTCCACATTTTTGAAAAATTTTCGATATTGATGCATCTGGGCACAAAAATGTTACAGACCATTGCGTTAAGGGCACAATTTGCTACAACTTTTGTAGTAAAAGTTTTTCTGTACTATGCTTCCGATACCTTTTTTTTTCAACACTCTTCTATTTTTAACATTCTTGAAAAATTTTCGACATTGATGCATCTGGGAGCAAAAATGTTACAGACCATTGCGTTAAGGGCACAATTTGCTACAACTTTTGTAGTAAAAGTTTTTCTGTACTCTGCTTCCGATACCGCTTTTTTTCATCACTCTTCTATTTTCCACATTTTTGAAAAATTCTCGATATTGATGCATCTGGGAGCAAAAATGTTACAGACCATTGCGTTAAGGGCACAATTTGCTACAACTTTTGTAGTAAAAGTTTTTCTGTACTATGCTTCCGATACCGTTTTTTTTTCAACACTCTTCTATTTTCCACATTTTTGAAAAATTTTCGATATTGATGCATCTGGGCACAAAAATGTTACAGACCATTGCGTTAAGGGCACAATTTGCTACAACTTTTGTAGTAAAAGTTTTTCTGTACTCTGATTCCGATACCGTTTTTTTTCAACACTCTTCTATTTTCCACATTTTTGAAAAATTCTCGATATTGATGCATCTGGGAGCAAAAATGTTAGAGACCATTGCGTTAAGGGCACAATTTGCTACAACTTTTGTAGTAAAAGTTTTTCTGTACTATGCTTCCGACACCGTTTTTTTTCAACACTCTTCTATTTTACATATTTTTGAAAAATTCTCGATATTGATGCATCTGGGAGCAAGAATGTTACAGACCATTGCGTTAAGGGCACAATTTGCTACAACTTTTGTAGTAAAAGTTTTTCTGTACTATGCTTCCGATACCGTTTTTTTTCAACACTCTTCTATTTTTAACATTCTTGAAAAATTTTCGACATTGATGCATCTGGGAGCAAAAATGTTACAGACCATTGCGTTAAGGGCACAATTTGCTACAACTATTGTAGTAAAAGTTTTTCTGTACTCTGCTTCCGATACCGTTTTTTTTCAACACTTCTATTTTCCACATTTTTGAAAAATTCTCGATATTGATGCATCTGGGAGCAAAAATGTTAGAGACCATTGCGTTAAGGGCACAATTTGCTACAACTTTTGTAGTAAAAGTTTTTCTGTACTATGCTTCCGATACCGTTTTTTTTCAACACTCTTCTATTTTACATATTTTTGAAAAATTCTCGATATTGATGCATCTGGGAGCAAGAATGTTACAGACCATTGCGTTAAGGGCACAATTTGCTACAACTTTTGTAGTAAAAGTTTTTCTGTACTATGCTTCCGATACCGTTTTTTTTCAACACTCTTCTATTTTTAACATTCTTGAAAAATTTTCGACATTGATGCATCTGGGAGCAAAAATGTTACAGACCATTGCGTTAAGGGCACAATTTGCTACAACTTTTGTAGTAAAAGTTTTTCTGTACTCTGCTTCCGATACCGTTTTTTTTCAACACTTCTATTTTCCACATTTTTGAAAAATTCTCGATATTGATGCATCTGGGAGCGAAAATGTTACAGACCATTGCGTTAAGGGTACAATTTGCTACAACTTTTGTAGTAAAAGTTTTTCTGTACTCTGCTTCCGATACCGTTTTTTTTCAACACTCTTCTATTTTCCACATTTTTGAAAAATTTTCGACATTGATGCATCTGGGAGCAAAAATGTTACAGACCATTGCGTTAAGGGCACAATTTGCTACAACTTTTGTAGTAAAAGTTTTTCTGTACTCTGCTTCCGATACCGCTTTTTTTCATCACTCTTCTATTTTCCACATTTTTGAAAAATTCTCGATATTGATGCATCTGGGAGCAAAAATGTTACAGACCATTGCGTTAAGGGCACAATTTGCTACAACTTTTGTAGTAAAAGTTTTTCTGTACTATGCTTCCGATACCGTTTTTTTTTCAACACTCTTCTATTTTCCACATTTTTGAAAAATTTTCGATATTGATGCATCTGGGCACAAAAATGTTACAGACCATTGCGTTAAGGGCACAATTTGCTACAACTTTTGTAGTAAAAGTTTTTCTGTACTCTGATTCCGATACCGTTTTTTTTCAACACTCTTCTATTTTCCACATTTTTGAAAAATTCTCGATATTGATGCATCTGGGAGCAAAAATGTTAGAGACCATTGCGTTAAGGGCACAATTTGCTACAACTTTTGTAGTAAAAGTTTTTCTGTACTATGCTTCCGATACCGTTTTTTTTCAACACTCTTCTATTTTACATATTTTTGAAAAATTCTCGATATTGATGCATCTGGGAGCAAGAATGTTACAGACCATTGCGTTAAGGGCACAATTTGCTACAACTTTTGTAGTAAAAGTTTTTCTGTACTATGCTTCCGACACCGTTTTTCTTCAACACTCTTCTATTTTTAACATTCTTGAAAAATTTTCGACATTGATGCATCTGGGAGCAAAAATGTTACAGACCATTGCGTTAAGGGCACAATTTGCTACAACTTTTGTAGTAAAAGTTTTTCTGTACTCTGCTTCCGATACCGTTTTTTTTCAACACTTCTATTTTCCACATTTTTGAAAAATTCTCGTTATTGATGCATCTGGGAGCGAAAATGTTACAGGCCATTGCGTTAAGGGCACAATTTGCTACAACTTTTGTAGTAAAAGTTTTTCTGTACTCTGATTCCGATACCGTTTTTTTTCAACACTCTTCTATTTTCCACATTTTTGAAAAATTCTCGATATTGATGCATCTGGGAGCAAGAATGTTACAGACCATTGCGTTAAGGGCACAATTTGCTACAACTTTTGTAGTAAAAGTTTTTCTGTACTCTGATTCCGATACCGTTTTTTTTCAACACTCTTCTATTTTCCACATTTTTGAAAAATTCTCGATATTGATGCATCTGGGAGCAAGAATGTTACAGACCATTGCGTTAAGGGCACAATTTGCTACAACTTTTGTAGTAAAAGTTTTTCTGTACTCTGCTTCCGATACCGTTTTTTTTCAACACTTCTATTTTCCACATTTTTGAAAAATTCTCGATATTGATGCATCTGGGAGCGAAAATGTTACAGACCATTGCGTTAAGGGTACAATTTGCTACAACTTTTGTAGTAAAAGTTTTTCTGTACTCTGCTTCCGATACCGTTTTTTTTCAACACTCTTCTATTTTCCACATTTTTGAAAAATTTTCGACATTGATGCATCTGGGAGCAAAAATGTTACAGACCATTGCGTTAAGGGCACAATTTGCTACAACTTTTGTAGTAAAAGTTTTTCTGTACTCTGCTTCCGATACCGCTTTTTTTCATCACTCTTCTATTTTCCACATTTTTGAAAAATTCTCGATATTGATGCATCTGGGAGCAAAAATGTTACAGACCATTGCGTTAAGGGCACAATTTGCTACAACTTTTGTAGTAAAAGTTTTTCTGTACTATGCTTCCGATACCGTTTTTTTTTCAACACTCTTCTATTTTCCACATTTTTGAAAAATTTTCGATATTGATGCATCTGGGCACAAAAATGTTACAGACCATTGCGTTAAGGGCACAATTTGCTACAACTTTTGTAGTAAAAGTTTTTCTGTACTCTGATTCCGATACCGTTTTTTTTCAACACTCTTCTATTTTCCACATTTTTGAAAAATTCTCGATATTGATGCATCTGGGAGCAAAAATGTTAGAGACCATTGCGTTAAGGGCACAATTTGCTACAACTTTTGTAGTAAAAGTTTTTCTGTACTATGCTTCCGATACCGTTTTTTTTCAACACTCTTCTATTTTACATATTTTTGAAAAATTCTCGATATTGATGCATCTGGGAGCAAGAATGTTACAGACCATTGCGTTAAGGGCACAATTTGCTACAACTTTTGTAGTAAAAGTTTTTCTGTACTATGCTTCCGACACCGTTTTTTTTCAACACTCTTCTATTTTTAACATTCTTGAAAAATTTTCGACATTGATGCATCTGGGAGCAAAAATGTTACAGACCATTGCGTTAAGGGCACAATTTGCTACAACTTTTGTAGTAAAAGTTTTTCTGTACTCTGCTTCCGATACCGTTTTTTTTCAACACTTCTATTTTCCACATTTTTGAAAAATTCTCGTTATTGATGCATCTGGGAGCGAAAATGTTACAGGCCATTGCGTTAAGGGCACAATTTGCTACAACTTTTGTAGTAAAAGTTTTTCTGTACTCTGATTCCGATACCGTTTTTTTTCAACACTCTTCTATTTTCCACATTTTTGAAAAATTCTCGATATTGATGCATCTGGGAGCAAGAATGTTACAGACCATTGCGTTAAGGGCACAATTTGCTACAACTTTTGTAGTAAAAGTTTTTCTGTACTCTGATTCCGATACCGTTTTTTTTCAACACTCTTCTATTTTCCACATTTTTGAAAAATTCTCGATATTGATGCATCTGGGAGCAAGAATGTTACAGACCATTGCGTTAAGGGCACAATTTGCTACAACTTTTGTAGTAAAAGTTTTTCTGTACTATGCTTCCGATACCGTTTTTTTTCAACACTCTTCTATTTTTAACATTCTTGAAAAATTTTCGACATTGATGCATCTGGGAGCAAAAATGTTACAGACCATTGCGTTAAGGGCACAATTTGCTACAACTTTTGTAGTAAAAGTTTTTCTGTACTATGCTTCCGATACCGTTTTTTTTTCAACACTCTTCTATTTTCCACATTTTTGAAAAATTTTCGATATTGATGCATCTGGGCACAAAAATGTTACAGACCATTGCGTTAAGGGCACAATTTGCTACAACTTTTGTAGTAAAAGTTTTTCTGTACTCTGATTCCGATACCGTTTTTTTTCAACACTCTTCTATTTTCCACATTTTTGAAAAATTCTCGATATTGATGCATCTGGGAGCAAAAATGTTAGAGACCATTGCGTTAAGGGCACAATTTGCTACAACTTTTGTAGTAAAAGTTTTTCTGTACTATGCTTCCGATACCGTTTTTTTTCAACACTCTTCTATTTTACATATTTTTGAAAAATTCTCGATATTGATGCATCTGGGAGCAAGAATGTTACAGACCATTGCGTTAAGGGCACAATTTGCTACAACTTTTGTAGTAAAAGTTTTTCTGTACTATGCTTCCGATACCGTTTTTTTTTCAACACTCTTCTATTTTCCACATTTTTGAAAAATTCTCGATATTGATGCATCTGGGAGCAAGAATGTTACAGACCATTGCGTTAAGGGCACAATTTGCTACAACTTTTGTAGTAAAAGTTTTTCTGTACTATGCTTCCGATACCTTTTTTTTTCAACACTCTTCTATTTTTAACATTCTTGAAAAATTTTCGACATTGATGCATCTGGGAGCAAAAATGTTACAGACCATTGCGTTAAGGGCACAATTTGCTACAACTTTTGTAGTAAAAGTTTTTCTGTACTCTGCTTCCGATACCTCTTTTTTTCATCACTCTTCTATTTTCCACATTTTTGAAAAATTCTCGATATTGATGCATCTGGGAGCAAAAATGTTACAGACCATTGCGTTAAGGGCACAATTTGCTACAACTTTTGTAGTAAAAGTTTTTCTGTACTATGCTTCCGATACCGTTTTTTTTTCAACACTCTTCTATTTTCCACATTTTTGAAAAATTTTCGACATTGATGCATCTGGGAGCAAAAATGTTACAGACTATTGCGTTAAGGGCACAATTTGCTACAACTTTTGTAGTAAAAGTTTTTCTGTACTCTGCTTCCGATACCGCTTTTTTTCATCACTCTTCTATTTTCCACATTTTTGAAAAATTCTCGATATTGATGCATCTGGGAGCAAAAATGTTACAGACCATTGCGTTAAGGGCACAATTTGCTACAACTTTTGTAGTAAAAGTTTTTCTGTACTATGCTTCCGATACCGTTTTTTTTTCAACACTCTTCTATTTTCCACATTTTTGAAAAATTCTCGATATTGATGCATCTGGAAGCAAAAATGTTAGAGACCATTGCGTTAAGGGCACAATTTGCTACAACTTTTGTAGTAAAAGTTTTTCTGTACTATGCTTCCGATACCGTTTTTTTTCAACACTCTTCTATTTTACATATTTTTGAAAAATTCTCGATATTGATGCATCTGGGAGCAAGAATGTTACAGACCATTGCGTTAAGGGCACAATTTGCTACAACTTTTGTAGTAAAAGTTTTTCTGTACTATGCTTCCGATACCGTTTTTTTTCAACACTCTTCTATTTTTAACATTCTTGAAAAATTTTCGACATTGATGCATCTGGGAGCAAAAATGTTACAGACCATTGCGTTAAGGGCACAATTTGCTACAACTTTTGTAGTAAAAGTTTTTCTGTAGTCTGCTTACGATACCGTTTTTTTTCAACACTTCTATTTTCCACATTTTTGAAAAATTCTCGTTATTGATACATCTGGGAGCGAAAATGTTACAGACCATTGCGTTAAGGGTACAATTTGCTACAACTTTTGTAGTAAAAGTTTTTCTGTACTATGCTTCCGATACCGTTTTTTTTTTCACACTCTTCTATTTTCCACATTTTTGAAAAATTTTCGATATTGATGCATCTGGGCACAAAAATGTTACAGGCCATTGCGTTAAGGGCACAATTTGCTACAACTTTTGTAGTAAAAGTTTTTCTGTACTCTGATTCCGATACCGTTTTTTTTCAACACTCTTCTATTTTCCACATTTTTGAAAAATTCTCGATATTGATGCATCTGGGAGCAAGAATGTTACAGACCATTGCGTTAAGGGCACAATTTGCTACAACTTTTGTAGTAAAAGTTTTTCTGTACTATGCTTCCGATACCGTTTTTTTTTCAACACTCTTCTATTTTCCACATTTTTGAAAAATTTTCGATATTGATGCATCTGGGCACAAAAATGTTACAGACCATTGCGTTAAGGGCACAATTTGCTACAACTTTTGTAGTAAAAGTTTTTCTGTACTCTGATTCCGATACCGTTTTTTTTCAACACTCTTCTATTTTCCACATTTTTGAAAAATTCTCGATATTGATGCATCTGGGAGCAAGAATGTTACAGACCATTGCGTTAAGGGCACAATTTGCTACAACTTTTGTAGTAAAAGTTTTTCTGTACTCTGATTCCGATACCGTTTTTTTTCAACACTCTTCTATTTTCCACATTTTTGAAAAATTCTCGATATTGATGCATCTGGGAGCAAGAATGTTACAGACCATTGCGTTAAGGGCACAATTTGCTACAACTTTTGTAGTAAAAGTTTTTCTGTACTATGCTTCCGATACCGTTTTTTTTCAACACTCTTCTATTTTTAACATTCTTGAAAAATTTTCGACATTGATGCATCTGGGAGCAAAAATGTTACAGACCATTGCGTTAAGGGCACAATTTGCTACAACTTTTGTAGTAAAAGTTTTTCTGTAGTCTGCTTACGATACCGTTTTTTTTCAACACTTCTATTTTCCACATTTTTGAAAAATTCTCGTTATTGATACATCTGGGAGCGAAAATGTTACAGACCATTGCGTTAAGGGTACAATTTGCTACAACTTTTGTAGTAAAAGTTTTTCTGTACTATGCTTCCGATACCGTTTTTTTTTTCACACTCTTCTATTTTCCACATTTTTGAAAAATTTTCGATATTGATGCATCTGGGCACAAAAATGTTACAGGCCATTGCGTTAAGGGCACAATTTGCTACAACTTTTGTAGTAAAAGTTTTTCTGTACTCTGATTCCGATACCGTTTTTTTTCAACACTCTTCTATTTTCCACATTTTTGAAAAATTCTCGATATTGATGCATCTGGGAGCAAGAATGTTACAGACCATTGCGTTAAGGGCACAATTTGCTACAACTTTTGTAGTAAAAGTTTTTCTGTACTATGCTTCCGATACCGTTTTTTTTTCAACACTCTTCTATTTTCCACATTTTTGAAAAATTTTCGATATTGATGCATCTGGGCACAAAAATGTTACAGACCATTGCGTTAAGGGCACAATTTGCTACAACTTTTGTAGTAAAAGTTTTTCTGTACTCTGATTCCGATACCGTTTTTTTTCAACACTCTTCTATTTTCCACATTTTTGAAAAATTCTCGATATTGATGCATCTGGGAGCAAGAATGTTACAGACCATTGCGTTAAGGGCACAATTTGCTACAACTTTTGTAGTAAAAGTTTTTCTGTACTCTGATTCCGATACCGTTTTTTTTCAACACTCTTCTATTTTCCACATTTTTGAAAAATTCTCGATATTGATGCATCTGGGAGCAAGAATGTTACAGACCATTGCGTTAAGGGCACAATTTGCTACAACTTTTGTAGTAAAAGTTTTTCTGTACTATGCTTCCGATACCGTTTTTTTTCAACACTCTTCTATTTTTAACATTCTTGAAAAATTTTCGACATTGATGCATCTGGGAGCAAAAATGTTACAGACCATTGCGTTAAGGGCACAATTTGCTACAACTTTTGTAGTAAAAGTTTTTCTGTACTATGCTTCCGATACCGTTTTTTTTTCAACACTCTTCTATTTTCCACATTTTTGAAAAATTTTCGATATTGATGCATCTGGGCACAAAAATGTTACAGACCTTTGCGTTAAGGGCACAATTTGCTACAACTTTTGTAGTAAAAGTTTTTCTGTACTCTGATTCCGATACCGTTTTTTTTCAACACTCTTCTATTTTCCACATTTTTGAAAAATTCTCGATATTGATGCATCTGGGAGCAAAAATGTTAGAGACCATTGCGTTAAGGGCACAATTTGCTACAACTTTTGTAGTAAAAGTTTTTCTGTACTATGCTTCCGATACCGTTTTTTTTCAACACTCTTCTATTTTACATATTTTTGAAAAATTCTCGATATTGATGCATCTGGGAGCAAGAATGTTACAGACCATTGCGTTAAGGGCACAATTTGCTACAACTTTTGTAGTAAAAGTTTTTCTGTACTATGCTTCCGATACCGTTTTTTTTTCAACACTCTTCTATTTTCCACATTTTTGAAAAATTCTCGATATTGATGCATCTGGGAGCAAGAATGTTACAGACCATTGCGTTAAGGGCACAATTTGCTACAACTTTTGTAGTAAAAGTTTTTCTGTACTATGCTTCCGATACCTTTTTTTTTCAACACTCTTCTATTTTTAACATTCTTGAAAAATTTTCGACATTGATGCATCTGGGAGCAAAAATGTTACAGACCATTGCGTTAAGGGCACAATTTGCTACAACTTTTGTAGTAAAAGTTTTTCTGTACTCTGCTTCCGATACCTCTTTTTTTCATCACTCTTCTATTTTCCACATTTTTGAAAAATTTACGATATTGATGCATCTGGGCACAAAAATGTTACAGGCCATTGCGTTAAGGGCACAATTTGCTACAACTTTTGTAGTAAAAGTTTTTCTGTACTCTGATTCCGATACCGTTTTTTTTCAACACTTCTATTTTCCACATTTTTGAAAAATTCTCGATATTGATGCATCTGGGAGCAAGAATGTTACAGACCATTGCGTTAAGGGCACAATTTGCTACAACTTTTGTAGTAAAAGTTTTTCTGTACTATGCTTCCGATACCGTTTTTTTTTCAACACTCTTCTATTTTCCACATTTTTGAAAAATTTTCGATATTGATGCATCTGGGCACAAAAATGTTACAGACCATTGCGTTAAGGGCACAATTTGCTACAACTTTTGTAGTAAAAGTTTTTCTGTACTCTGATTCCGATACCGTTTTTTTTCAACACTCTTCTATTTTCCACATTTTTGAAAAATTCTCGATATTGATGCATCTGGGAGCAAGAATGTTACAGACCATTGCGTTAAGGGCACAATTTGCTACAACTTTTGTAGTAAAAGTTTTTCTGTACTATGCTTCCGATACCGTTTTTTTTCAACACTCTTCTATTTTTAACATTCTTGAAAAATTTTCGACATTGATGCATCTGGGAGCAAAAATGTTACAGACCATTGCGTTAAGGGCACAATTTGCTACAACTTTTGTAGTAAAAGTTTTTCTGTACTATGCTTCCGATACCGTTTTTTTTTCAACACTCTTCTATTTTCCACATTTTTGAAAAATTTTCGATATTGATGCATCTGGGCACAAAAATGTTACAGACCATTGCGTTAAGGGCACAATTTGCTACAACTTTTGTAGTAAAAGTTTTTCTGTACTCTGATTCCGATACCGTTTTCTTTCAACACTCTTCTATTTTCCACATTTTTGAAAAATTCTCGATATTGATGCATCTGGGAGCAAAAATGTTAGAGACCATTGCGTTAAGGGCACAATTTGCTACAACTTTTGTGGTAAAAGTTTTTCTGTACTATGCTTCCGATACCGTTTTTTTTCAACACTCTTCTATTTTACATATTTTTGAAAAATTCTCGATATTGATGCATCTGGGAGCAAGAATGTTACAGACCATTGCGTTAAGGGCACAATTTGCTACAACTTTTGTAGTAAAAGTTTTTCTGTACTATGCTTCCGATACCGTTTTTTTTCAACACTCTTCTATTTTTAACATTCTTGAAAAATTTTCGACATTGATGCATCTGGGAGCAAAAATGTTACAGACCATTGCGTTAAGGGCACAATTTGCTACAACTTTTGTAGTAAAAGTTTTTCTGTACTATGCTTCCGATACCGTTTTTTTTTCAACACTCTTCTATTTTCCACATTTTTGAAAAATTTTCGATATTGATGCATCTGGGCACAAAAATGTTACAGACCATTGCGTTAAGGGCACAATTTGCTACAACTTTTGTAGTAAAAGTTTTTCTGTACTCTGATTCCGATACCGTTTTCTTTCAACACTCTTCTATTTTCCACATTTTTGAAAAATTCTCGATATTGATGCATCTGGGAGCAAAAATGTTAGAGACCATTGCGTTAAGGGCACAATTTGCTACAACTTTTGTAGTAAAAGTTTTTCTGTACTATGCTTCCGATACCGTTTTTTTTCAACACTCTTCTATTTTACATATTTTTGAAAAATTCTCGATATTGATGCATCTGGGAGCAAGAATGTTACAGACCATTGCGTTAAGGGCACAATTTGCTACAACTTTTGTAGTAAAAGTTTTTCTGTACTATGCTTCCGATACCGTTTTTTTTCAACACTCTTCTATTTTCCACATTTTTGAAAAATTCTCGATATTGATGCATCTGGGAGCAAGAATGTTACAGACCATTGCGTTAAGGGCACAATTTGCTACAACTTTTGTAGTAAAAGTTTTTCTGTACTATGCTTCCGATACCTTTTTTTTTCAACACTCTTCTATTTTTAACATTCTTGAAAAATTTTCGACATTGATGCATCTGGGAGCAAAAATGTTACAGACCATTGCGTTAAGGGCACAATTTGCTACAACTTTTGTAGTAAAAGTTTTTCGGTACTCTGCTTCCGATACCGCTTTTTTTCATCACTCTTCTATTTTCCACATTTTTGAAAAATTCTCGATATTGATGCATCTGGGAGCAAAAATGTTACAGACCATTGCGTTAAGGGCACAATTTGCTACAACTTTTGTAGTAAAAGTTTTTCTGTACTATGCTTCCGATACCGTTTTTTTTTCAACACTCTTCTATTTTCCACATTTTTGAAAAATTTTCGATATTGATGCATCTGGGCACAAAAATGTTACAGACCATTGCGTTAAGGGCACAATTTGCTACAACTTTTGTAGTAAAAGTTTTTCTGTACTCTGATTCCGATACCGTTTTTTTTCAACACTCTTCTATTTTCCACATTTTTGAAAAATTCTCGATATTGATGCATCTGGGAGCAAAAATGTTAGAGACCATTGCGTTAAGGGCACAATTTGCTACAACTTTTGTAGTAAAAGTTTTTCTGTACTATGCTTCCGATACCGTTTTTTTTCAACACTCTTCTATTTTACATATTTTTGAAAAATTCTCGATATTGATGCATCTGGGAGCAAGAATGTTACAGACCATTGCGTTAAGGGCACAATTTGCTACAACTTTTGTAGTAAAAGTTTTTCTGTACTCTGCTTCCGATACCGTTTTTTTTCAACACTCCTCTATTTTCCACATTTTTGAAAAATTTTCGACATTGATGCATCTGGGAGCAAAAATGTTACAGACCATTGCGTTAAGGGCACAATTTGCTACAACTTTTGTAGTAAAAGTTTTTCTGTACTCTGCTTCCGATACCGCTTTTTTTCATCACTCTTCTATTTTCCACATTTTTGAAAAATTCTCGATATTGATGCATCTGGGAGCAAAAATGTTACAGACCATTGCGTTAAGGGCACAATTTGCTACAACTTTTGTAGTAAAAGTTTTTCTGTACTATGCTTCCGATACCGTTTTTTTTTCAACACTCTTCTATTTTCCACATTTTTGAAAAATTCTCGATATTGATGCATCTGGGAGCAAGAATGTTACAGACCATTGCGTTAAGGGCACAATTTGCTACAACTTTTGTAGTAAAAGTTTTTCTGTACTATGCTTCCGATACCGTTTTTTTTCAACACTCTTCTATTTTTAACATTCTTGAAAAATTTTCGACATTGATGCATCTGGGAGCAAAAATGTTACAGACCATTGCGTTAAGGGCACAATTTGCTACAACTTTTGTAGTAAAAGTTTTTCTGTACTCTGCTTCCGATACCGTTTTTTTTCAACACTTCTATTTTCCACATTTTTGAAAAATTCTCGATATTGATGCATCTGGGAGCAAAAATGTTACAGACCATTGCGTTAAGGGTACAATTTGCTACAACTTTTGTAGTAAAAGTTTTTCTGTACTCTGCTTCCGATACCGTTTTTTTTCAACACTCTTCTATTTTCCACATTTTTGAAAAATTTTCGACATTGATGCATCTGGGAGCAAAAATGTTACAGACCATTGCGTTAAGGGCACAATTTGCTACAACTTTTGTAGTAAAAGTTTTTCTGTACTCTGCTTCCGATACCGTTTTTTTTCAACACTTCTATTTTCCACATTTTTGAAAAATTCTCGATATTGATGCATCTGGGAGCAAAAATGTTACAGACCATTGCGTTAAGGGCACAATTTGCTACAACTTTTGTAGTAAAAGTTTTTCTGTACTATGCTTCCGATACCGTTTTTTTTTCAACACTCTTCTATTTTCCACATTTTTGAAAAATTCTCGATATTGATGCATCTGGGAGCAAGAATGTTACAGACCATTGCGTTAAGGGCACAATTTGCTACAACTTTTGTAGTAAAAGTTTTTCTGTACTATGCTTCCGATACCGTTTTTTTTCAACACTCTTCTATTTTTAACATTCTTGAAAAATTTTCGACATTGATGCATCTGGGAGCAAAAATGTTACAGACCATTGCGTTAAGGGCACAATTTGCTACAACTTTTGTAGTAAAAGTTTTTCTGTACTCTGCTTCCGATACCGTTTTTTTTCAACACTTCTATTTTCCACATTTTTGAAAAATTCTCGATATTGATGCATCTGGGAGCAAAAATGTTACAGACCATTGCGTTAAGGGTACAATTTGCTACAACTTTTGTAGTAAAAGTTTTTCTGTACTCTGCTTCCGATACCGTTTTTTTTCAACACTCTTCTATTTTCCACATTTTTGAAAAATTTTCGACATTGATGCATCTGGGAGCAAAAATGTTACAGACCATTGCGTTAAGGGCACAATTTGCTACAACTTTTGTAGTAAAAGTTTTTCTGTACTCTGCTTCCGATACCGTTTTTTTTCAACACTTCTATTTTCCACATTTTTGAAAAATTCTCGATATTGATGCATCTGGGAGCGAAAATGTTACAGACCATTGCGTTAAGGGTACAATTTGCTACAACTTTTGTAGTAAAAGTTTTTCTGTACTCTGCTTCCGATACCGTTTTTTTTCAACACTCTTCTATTTTCCACATTTTTGAAAAATTTTCGACATTGATGCATCTGGGAGCAAAAATGTTACAGACCATTGCGTTAAGGGCACAATTTGCTACAACTTTTGTAGTAAAAGTTTTTCTGTACTCTGCTTCCGATACCGCTTTTTTTCATCACTCTTCTATTTTCCACATTTTTGAAAAATTCTCGATATTGATGCATCTGGGAGCAAAAATGTTAGAGACCATTGCGTTAAGGGCACAATTTGCTACAACTTTTGTAGTAAAAGTTTTTCTGTACTATGCTTCCGATACCGTTTTTTTTCAACACTCTTCTATTTTACATATTTTTGAAAAATTCTCGATATTGATGCATCTGGGAGCAAAAATGTTACAGACCATTGCGTTAAGGGTACAATTTGCTACAACTTTTGTAGTAAAAGTTTTTCTGTACTCTGCTTCCGATACCGTTTTTTTTCAACACTCTTCTATTTTCCACATTTTTGAAAAATTTTCGACATTGATGCATCTGGGAGCAAAAATGTTACAGACCATTGCGTTAAGGGCACAATTTGCTACAACTTTTGTAGTAAAAGTTTTTCTGTACTCTGCTTCCGATACCGTTTTTTTTCAACACTTCTATTTTCCACATTTTTGAAAAATTCTCGATATTGATGCATCTGGGAGCGAAAATGTTACAGACCATTGCGTTAAGGGTACAATTTGCTACAACTTTTGTAGTAAAAGTTTTTCTGTACTCTGCTTCCGATACCGTTTTTTTTCAACACTCTTCTATTTTCCACATTTTTGAAAAATTTTCGACATTGATGCATCTGGGAGCAAAAATGTTACAGACCATTGCGTTAAGGGCACAATTTGCTACAACTTTTGTAGTAAAAGTTTTTCTGTACTCTGCTTCCGATACCGCTTTTTTTCATCACTCTTCTATTTTCCACATTTTTGAAAAATTCTCGATATTGATGCATCTGGGAGCAAAAATGTTACAGACCATTGCGTTAAGGGCACAATTTGCTACAACTTTTGTAGTAAAAGTTTTTCTGTACTATGCTTCCGATACCGTTTTTTTTTCAACACTCTTCTATTTTCCACATTTTTGAAAAATTTTCGATATTGATGCATCTGGGCACAAAAATGTTACAGACCATTGCGTTAAGGGCACAATTTGCTACAACTTTTGTAGTAAAAGTTTTTCTGTACTCTGATTCCGATACCGTTTTTTTTCAACACTCTTCTATTTTCCACATTTTTGAAAAATTCTCGATATTGATGCATCTGGGAGCAAAAATGTTAGAGACCATTGCGTTAAGGGCACAATTTGCTACAACTTTTGTAGTAAAAGTTTTTCTGTACTATGCTTCCGATACCGTTTTTTTTCAACACTCTTCTATTTTACATATTTTTGAAAAATTCTCGATATTGATGCATCTGGGAGCAAGAATGTTACAGACCATTGCGTTAAGGGCACAATTTGCTACAACTTTTGTAGTAAAAGTTTTTCTGTACTATGCTTCCGACACCGTTTTTTTTCAACACTCTTCTATTTTTAACATTCTTGAAAAATTTTCGACATTGATGCATCTGGGAGCAAAAATGTTACAGACCATTGCGTTAAGGGCACAATTTGCTACAACTTTTGTAGTAAAAGTTTTTCTGTACTCTGCTTCCGATACCGTTTTTTTTCAACACTTCTATTTTCCACATTTTTGAAAAATTCTCGTTATTGATGCATCTGGGAGCGAAAATGTTACAGGCCATTGCGTTAAGGGCACAATTTGCTACAACTTTTGTAGTAAAAGTTTTTCTGTACTCTGATTCCGATACCATTTTTTTTCAACACTCTTCTATTTTCCACATTTTTGAAAAATTCTCGATATTGATGCATCTGGGAGCAAGAATGTTACAGACCATTGCGTTAAGGGCACAATTTGCTACAACTTTTGTAGTAAAAGTTTTTCTGTACTATGCTTCCGATACCGTTTTTTTTTTCAACACTCTTCTATTTTCCACATTTTTGAAAAATTTTCGATATTGATGCATCTGGGCACAAAAATGTTACAGACCATTGCGTTAAGGGCACAATTTGCTACAACTTTTGTAGTAAAAGTTTTTCTGTACTCTGATTCCGATACCGTTTTTTTTCAACACTCTTCTATTTTCCACATTTTTGAAAAATTCTCGATATTGATGCATCTGGGAGCAAGAATGTTACAGACCATTGCGTTAAGGGCACAATTTGCTACAACTTTTGTAGTAAAAGTTTTTCTGTACTATGCTTCCGATACCGTTTTTTTTCAACACTCTTCTATTTTTAACATTCTTGAAAAATTTTCGACATTGATGCATCTGGGAGCAAAAATGTTGCAGACCATTGCGTTAAGGGCACAATTTGCTACAACTTTTGTAGTAAAAGTTTTTCTGTACTATGCTTCCGATACCGTTTTTTTTTCAACACTCTTCTATTTTCCACATTTTTGAAAAATTTTCGATATTGATGCATCTGGGCACAAAAATGTTACAGACCATTGCGTTAAGGGCACAATTTGCTACAACTTTTGTAGTAAAAGTTTTTCTGTACTCTGATTCCGATACCGTTTTCTTTCAACACTCTTCTATTTTCCACATTTTTGAAAAATTCTCGATATTGATGCATCTGGGAGCAAAAATGTTACAGACCATTGCGTTAAGGGTACAATTTGCTACAACTTTTGTAGTAAAAGTTTTTCTGTACTCTGCTTCCGATACCGTTTTTTTTCAACACTCTTCTATTTTCCACATTTTTGAAAAATTTTCGACATTGATGCATCTGGGAGCAAAAATGTTACAGACCATTGCGTTAAGGGCACAATTTGCTACAACTTTTGTAGTAAAAGTTTTTCTGTACTCTGCTTCCGATACCGTTTTTTTTCAACACTTCTATTTTCCACATTTTTGAAAAATTCTCGATATTGATGCATCTGGGAGCGAAAATGTTACAGACCATTGCGTTAAGGGTACAATTTGCTACAACTTTTGTAGTAAAAGTTTTTCTGTACTCTGCTTCCGATACCGTTTTTTTTCAACACTCTTCTATTTTCCACATTTTTGAAAAATTTTCGACATTGATGCATCTGGGAGCAAAAATGTTACAGACCATTGCGTTAAGGGCACAATTTGCTACAACTTTTGTAGTAAAAGTTTTTCTGTACTCTGCTTCCGATACCGCTTTTTTTCATCACTCTTCTATTTTCCACATTTTTGAAAAATTCTCGATATTGATGCATCTGGGAGCAAAAATGTTAGAGACCATTGCGTTAAGGGCACAATTTGCTACAACTTTTGTAGTAAAAGTTTTTCTGTACTATGCTTCCGATACCGTTTTTTTTCAACACTCTTCTATTTTACATATTTTTGAAAAATTCTCGATATTGATGCATCTGGGAGCAAAAATGTTACAGACCATTGCGTTAAGGGTACAATTTGCTACAACTTTTGTAGTAAAAGTTTTTCTGTACTCTGCTTCCGATACCGTTTTTTTTCAACACTCTTCTATTTTCCACATTTTTGAAAAATTTTCGACATTGATGCATCTGGGAGCAAAAATGTTACAGACCATTGCGTTAAGGGCACAATTTGCTACAACTTTTGTAGTAAAAGTTTTTCTGTACTCTGCTTCCGATACCGTTTTTTTTCAACACTTCTATTTTCCACATTTTTGAAAAATTCTCGATATTGATGCATCTGGGAGCGAAAATGTTACAGACCATTGCGTTAAGGGTACAATTTGCTACAACTTTTGTAGTAAAAGTTTTTCTGTACTCTGCTTCCGATACCGTTTTTTTTCAACACTCTTCTATTTTCCACATTTTTGAAAAATTTTCGACATTGATGCATCTGGGAGCAAAAATGTTACAGACCATTGCGTTAAGGGCACAATTTGCTACAACTTTTGTAGTAAAAGTTTTTCTGTACTCTGCTTCCGATACCGCTTTTTTTCATCACTCTTCTATTTTCCACATTTTTGAAAAATTCTCGATATTGATGCATCTGGGAGCAAAAATGTTACAGACCATTGCGTTAAGGGCACAATTTGCTACAACTTTTGTAGTAAAAGTTTTTCTGTACTATGCTTCCGATACCGTTTTTTTTTCAACACTCTTCTATTTTCCACATTTTTGAAAAATTTTCGATATTGATGCATCTGGGCACAAAAATGTTACAGACCATTGCGTTAAGGGCACAATTTGCTACAACTTTTGTAGTAAAAGTTTTTCTGTACTCTGATTCCGATACCGTTTTTTTTCAACACTCTTCTATTTTCCACATTTTTGAAAAATTCTCGATATTGATGCATCTGGGAGCAAAAATGTTAGAGACCATTGCGTTAAGGGCACAATTTGCTACAACTTTTGTAGTAAAAGTTTTTCTGTACTATGCTTCCGATACCGTTTTTTTTCAACACTCTTCTATTTTACATATTTTTGAAAAATTCTCGATATTGATGCATCTGGGAGCAAGAATGTTACAGACCATTGCGTTAAGGGCACAATTTGCTACAACTTTTGTAGTAAAAGTTTTTCTGTACTATGCTTCCGACACCGTTTTTTTTCAACACTCTTCTATTTTTAACATTCTTGAAAAATTTTCGACATTGATGCATCTGGGAGCAAAAATGTTACAGACCATTGCGTTAAGGGCACAATTTGCTACAACTTTTGTAGTAAAAGTTTTTCTGTACTCTGCTTCCGATACCGTTTTTTTTCAACACTTCTATTTTCCACATTTTTGAAAAATTCTCGTTATTGATGCATCTGGGAGCGAAAATGTTACAGGCCATTGCGTTAAGGGCACAATTTGCTACAACTTTTGTAGTAAAAGTTTTTCTGTACTCTGATTCCGATACCATTTTTTTTCAACACTCTTCTATTTTCCACATTTTTGAAAAATTCTCGATATTGATGCATCTGGGAGCAAGAATGTTACAGACCATTGCGTTAAGGGCACAATTTGCTACAACTTTTGTAGTAAAAGTTTTTCTGTACTATGCTTCCGATACCGTTTTTTTTTCAACACTCTTCTATTTTCCACATTTTTGAAAAATTTTCGATATTGATGCATCTGGGCACAAAAATGTTACAGACCATTGCGTTAAGGGCACAATTTGCTACAACTTTTGTAGTAAAAGTTTTTCTGTACTCTGATTCCGATACCGTTTTTTTTCAACACTCTTCTATTTTCCACATTTTTGAAAAATTCTCGATATTGATGCATCTGGGAGCAAGAATGTTACAGACCATTGCGTTAAGGGCACAATTTGCTACAACTTTTGTAGTAAAAGTTTTTCTGTACTATGCTTCCGATACCGTTTTTTTCAACACTCTTCTATTTTTAACATTCTTGAAAAATTTTCGACATTGATGCATCTGGGAGCAAAAATGTTACAGACCATTGCGTTAAGGGCACAATTTGCTACAACTTTTGTAGTAAAAGTTTTTCTGTACTATGCTTCCGATACCGTTTTTTTTTCAACACTCTTCTATTTTCCACATTTTTGAAAAATTTTCGATATTGATGCATCTGGGCACAAAAATGTTACAGACCATTGCGTTAAGGGCACAATTTGCTACAACTTTTGTAGTAAAAGTTTTTCTGTACTCTGATTCCGATACCGTTTTCTTTCAACACTCTTCTATTTTCCACATTTTTGAAAAATTCTCGATATTGATGCATCTGGGAGCAAAAATGTTAGAGACCATTGCGTTAAGGGCACAATTTGCTACAACTTTTGTAGTAAAAGTTTTTCTGTACTATGCTTCCGACACCGTTTTTTTTCAACACTCTTCTATTTTTAACATTCTTGAAAAATTTTCGACATTGATGCATCTGGGAGCAAAAATGTTACAGACCATTGCGTTAAGGGCACAATTTGCTACAACTTTTGTAGTAAAAGTTTTTCTGTACTCTGCTTCCGATACCGTTTTTTTTCAACACTTCTATTTTCCACATTTTTAAAAAATTCTCGTTATTGATGCATCTGGGAGCGAAAATGTTACAGGCCATTGCGTTAAGGGCACAATTTGCTACAACTTTTGTAGTAAAAGTTTTTCTGTACTCTGATTCCGATACCGTTTTTTTTCAACACTCTTCTATTTTCCACATTTTTGAAAAATTCTCGATATTGATGCATCTGGGAGCAAGAATGTTACAGACCATTGCGTTAAGGGCACAATTTGCTACAACTTTTGTAGTAAAAGTTTTTCTGTACTATGCTTCCGATACCGTTTTTTTTTTCAACACTCTTCTATTTTCCACATTTTTGAAAAATTTTCGATATTGATGCATCTGGGCACAAAAATGTTACAGACCATTGCGTTAAGGGCACAATTTGCTACAACTTTTGTAGTAAAAGTTTTTCTGTACTCTGATTCCGATACCGTTTTTTTTCAACACTCTTCTATTTTCCACATTTTTGAAAAATTCTCGATATTGATGCATCTGGGAGCAAGAATGTTACAGACCATTGCGTTAAGGGCACAATTTGCTACAACTTTTGTAGTAAAAGTTTTTCTGTACTATGCTTCCGATACCGTTTTTTTTCAACACTCTTCTATTTTTAACATTCTTGAAAAATTTTCGACATTGATGCATCTGGGAGCAAAAATGTTACAGACCATTGCGTTAAGGGCACAATTTGCTACAACTTTTGTAGTAAAAGTTTTTCTGTACTATGCTTCCGATACCGTTTTTTTTTCAACACTCTTCTATTTTCCACATTTTTGAAAAATTTTCGATATTGATGCATCTGGGCACAAAAATGTTACAGACCATTGCGTTAAGGGCACAATTTGCTACAACTTTTGTAGTAAAAGTTTTTCTGTACTCTGATTCCGATACCGTTTTCTTTCAACACTCTTCTATTTTCCACATTTTTGAAAAATTCTCGATATTGATGCATCTGGGAGCAAAAATGTTAGAGACCATTGCGTTAAGGGCACAATTTGCTACAACTTTTGTAGTAAAAGTTTTTCTGTACTATGCTTCCGATACCGTTTTTTTTCAACACTCTTCTATTTTACATATTTTTGAAAAATTCTCGATATTGATGCATCTGGGAGCAAGAATGTTACAGACCATTGCGTTAAGGGCACAATTTGCTACAACTTTTGTAGTAAAAGTTTTTCTGTACTATGCTTCCGATACCGTTTTTTTTTCAACACTCTTCTATTTTCCACATTTTTGAAAAATTCTCGATATTGATGCATCTGGGAGCAAGAATGTTACAGACCATTGCGTTAAGGGCACAATTTGCTACAACTTTTGTAGTAAAAGTTTTTCTGTACTATGCTTCCGATACCTTTTTTTTTCAACACTCTTCTATTTTTAACATTCTTGAAAAATTTTCGACATTGATGCATCTGGGAGCAAAAATGTTACAGACCATTGCGTTAAGGGCACAATTTGCTACAACTTTTGTAGTAAAAGTTTTTCTGTACTCTGCTTCCGATACCGCTTTTTTTCATCACTCTTCTATTTTCCACATTTTTGAAAAATTCTCGATATTGATGCATCTGGGAGCAAAAATGTTACAGACCATTGCGTTAAGGGCACAATTTGCTACAACTTTTGTAGTAAAAGTTTTTCTGTACTATGCTTCCGATACCGTTTTTTTTTCAACACTCTTCTATTTTCCACATTTTTGAAAAATTTTCGACATTGATGCATCTGGGAGCAAAAATGTTACAGACCATTGCGTTAAGGGCACAATTTGCTACAACTTTTGTAGTAAAAGTTTTTCTGTACTCTGCTTCCGATACCGCTTTTTTTCATCACTCTTCTATTTTCCACATTTTTGAAAAATTCTCGATATTGATGCATCTGGGAGCAAAAATGTTACAGACCATTGCGTTAAGGGCACAATTTGCTACAACTTTTGTAGTAAAAGTTTTTCTGTACTATGCTTCCGATACCGTTTTTTTTTCAACACTCTTCTATTTTCCACATTTTTGAAAAATTCTCGATATTGATGCATCTGGAAGCAAAAATGTTAGAGACCATTGCGTTAAGGGCACAATTTGCTACAACTTTTGTAGTAAAAGTTTTTCTGTACTATGCTTCCGATACCGTTTTTTTTCAACACTCTTCTATTTTACATATTTTTGAAAAATTCTCGATATTGATGCATCTGGGAGCAAGA
The DNA here is from genome assembly GCF_036711975.1 of Onthophagus taurus. NCBI lineage: Eukaryota > Metazoa > Arthropoda > Insecta > Coleoptera > Scarabaeidae > Onthophagus > Onthophagus taurus. The sequence continues at coordinate 379,318 of NW_027248937.1, forward strand.
ATGTTACAGACCATTGCGTTAAGGGCACAATTTGCTACAACTTTTGTAGTAAAAGTTTTTCTGTACTATGCTTCCGATACCGTTTTTTTTCAACACTCTTCTATTTTTAACATTCTTGAAAAATTTTCGACATTGATGCATCTGGGAGCAAAAATGTTACAGACCATTGCGTTAAGGGCACAATTTGCTACAACTTTTGTAGTAAAAGTTTTTCTGTAGTCTGCTTCCGATACCGTTTTTTTTCAACACTTCTATTTTCCACATTTTTGAAAAATTCTCGTTATTGATGCATCTGGGAGCGAAAATGTTACAGACCATTGCGTTAAGGGTACAATTTGCTACAACTTTTGTAGTAAAAGTTTTTCTGTACTATGCTTCCGATACCGTTTTTTTTTCACACTCTTCTATTTTCCACATTTTTGAAAAATTTTCGATATTGATGCATCTGGGCACAAAAATGTTACAGGCCATTGCGTTAAGGGCACAATTTGCTACAACTTTTGTAGTAAAAGTTTTTCTGTACTCTGATTCCGATACCGTTTTTTTTCAACACTCTTCTATTTTCCACATTTTTGAAAAATTCTCGATATTGATGCATCTGGGAGCAAGAATGTTACAGACCATTGCGTTAAGGGCACAATTTGCTACAACTTTTGTAGTAAAAGTTTTTCTGTACTATGCTTCCGATACCGTTTTTTTTTTCAACACTCTTCTATTTTCCACATTTTTGAAAAATTTTCGATATTGATGCATCTGGGCACAAAAATGTTACAGACCATTGCGTTAAGGGCACAATTTGCTACAACTTTTGTAGTAAAAGTTTTTCTGTACTCTGATTCCGATACCGTTTTTTTTCAACACTCTTCTATTTTCCACATTTTTGAAAAATTCTCGATATTGATGCATCTGGGAGCAAGAATGTTACAGACCATTGCGTTAAGGGCACAATTTGCTACAACTTTTGTAGTAAAAGTTTTTCTGTACTATGCTTCCGATACCGTTTTTTTTCAACACTCTTCTATTTTTAACATTCTTGAAAAATTTTCGACATTGATGCATCTGGGAGCAAAAATGTTACAGACCATTGCGTTAAGGGCACAATTTGCTACAACTTTTGTAGTAAAAGTTTTTCTGTACTATGCTTCCGATACCGTTTTTTTTTCAACACTCTTCTATTTTCCACATTTTTGAAAAATTTTCGATATTGATGCATCTGGGCACAAAAATGTTACAGACCATTGCGTTAAGGGCACAATTTGCTACAACTTTTGTAGTAAAAGTTTTTCTGTACTCTGATTCCGATACCGTTTTCTTTCAACACTCTTCTATTTTCCACATTTTTGAAAAATTCTCGATATTGATGCATCTGGGAGCAAAAATGTTAGAGACCATTGCGTTAAGGGCACAATTTGCTACAACTTTTGTAGTAAAAGTTTTTCTGTACTATGCTTCCGATACCGTTTTTTTTCAACACTCTTCTATTTTACATATTTTTGAAAAATTCTCGATATTGATGCATCTGGGAGCAAGAATGTTACAGACCATTGCGTTAAGGGCACAATTTGCTACAACTTTTGTAGTAAAAGTTTTTCTGTACTATGCTTCCGATACCGTTTTTTTTCAACACTCTTCTATTTTTAACATTCTTGAAAAATTTTCGACATTGATGCATCTGGGAGCAAAAATGTTACAGACCATTGCGTTAAGGGCACAATTTGCTACAACTTTTGTAGTAAAAGTTTTTCTGTACTATGCTTCCGATACCGTTTTTTTTTCAACACTCTTCTATTTTCCACATTTTTGAAAAATTTTCGATATTGATGCATCTGGGCACAAAAATGTTACAGACCATTGCGTTAAGGGCACAATTTGCTACAACTTTTGTAGTAAAAGTTTTTCTGTACTCTGATTCCGATACCGTTTTCTTTCAACACTCTTCTATTTTCCACATTTTTGAAAAATTCTCGATATTGATGCATCTGGGAGCAAAAATGTTAGAGACCATTGCGTTAAGGGCACAATTTGCTACAACTTTTGTAGTAAAAGTTTTTCTGTACTATGCTTCCGATACCGTTTTTTTTCAACACTCTTCTATTTTACATATTTTTGAAAAATTCTCGATATTGATGCATCTGGGAGCAAGAATGTTACAGACCATTGCGTTAAGGGCACAATTTGCTACAACTTTTGTAGTAAAAGTTTTTCTGTACTATGCTTCCGATACCGTTTTTTTTTCAACACTCTTCTATTTTCCACATTTTTGAAAAATTCTCGATATTGATGCATCTGGGAGCAAGAATGTTACAGACCATTGCGTTAAGGGCACAATTTGCTACAACTTTTGTAGTAAAAGTTTTTCTGTACTATGCTTCCGATACCTTTTTTTTTCAACACTCTTCTATTTTTAACATTCTTGAAAAATTTTCGACATTGATGCATCTGGGAGCAAAAATGTTACAGACCATTGCGTTAAGGGCACAATTTGCTACAACTTTTGTAGTAAAAGTTTTTCGGTACTCTGCTTCCGATACCGCTTTTTTTCATCACTCTTCTATTTTCCACATTTTTGAAAAATTCTCGATATTGATGCATCTGGGAGCAAAAATGTTACAGACCATTGCGTTAAGGGCACAATTTGCTACAACTTTTGTAGTAAAAGTTTTTCTGTACTATGCTTCCGATACCGTTTTTTTTTCAACACTCTTCTATTTTCCACATTTTTGAAAAATTTTCGATATTGATGCATCTGGGCACAAAAATGTTACAGACCATTGCGTTAAGGGCACAATTTGCTACAACTTTTGTAGTAAAAGTTTTTCTGTACTCTGATTCCGATACCGTTTTTTTTCAACACTCTTCTATTTTCCACATTTTTGAAAAATTCTCGATATTGATGCATCTGGGAGCAAAAATGTTAGAGACCATTGCGTTAAGGGCACAATTTGCTACAACTTTTGTAGTAAAAGTTTTTCTGTACTATGCTTCCGATACCGTTTTTTTTCAACACTCTTCTATTTTACATATTTTTGAAAAATTCTCGATATTGATGCATCTGGGAGCAAGAATGTTACAGACCATTGCGTTAAGGGCACAATTTGCTACAACTTTTGTAGTAAAAGTTTTTCTGTACTCTGCTTCCGATACCGTTTTTTTCAACACTTCTATTTTCCACATTTTTGAAAAATTCTCGATATTGATGCATCTGGGAGCGAAAATGTTACAGACCATTGCGTTAAGGGTACAATTTGCTACAACTTTTGTAGTAAAAGTTTTTCTGTACTCTGCTTCCGATACCGTTTTTTTTTCAACACTCTTCTATTTTCCACATTTTTGAAAAATTTTCGACATTGATGCATCTGGGAGCAAAAATGTTACAGACCATTGCGTTAAGGGCACAATTTGCTACAACTTTTGTAGTAAAAGTTTTTCTGTACTCTGATTCCGATACCGTTTTTTTTCAACACTCTTCTATTTTCCACATTTTTGAAAAATTCTCGATATTGATGCATCTGGGAGCAAAAATGTTAGAGACCATTTCGTTAAGGGCACAATTTGCTACAACTTTTGTAGTAAAAGTTTTTCTGTACTATGCTTCCGATACCGTTTTTTTTCAACACTCTTCTATTTTACATATTTTTGAAAAATTCTCGATATTGATGCATCTGGGAGCAAGAATGTTACAGACCATTGCGTTAAGGGCACAATTTGCTACAACTTTTGTAGTAAAAGTTTTTCTGTACTCTGCTTCCGATACCGTTTTTTTTCAACACTCCTCTATTTTCCACATTTTTGAAAAATTTTCGACATTGATGCATCTGGGAGCAAAAATGTTAGAGACCATTTCGTTAAGGGTACAATTTGCTACAACTTTTGTAGTAAAAGTTTTTCTGTACTATGCTTCCGATACCGTTTTTTTTTCACACTCTTCTATTTTCCACATTTTTGAAAAATTTTCGATATTGATGCATCTGGGCACAAAAATGTTACAGGCCATTGCGTTAAGGGCACAATTTGCTACAACTTTTGTAGTAAAAGTTTTTCTGTACTCTGATTCCGATACCGTTTTTTTTCAACACTCTTCTATTTTCCACATTTTTGAAAAATTCTCGATATTGATGCATCTGGGAGCAAGAATGTTACAGACCATTGCGTTAAGGGCACAATTTGCTACAACTTTTGTAGTAAAAGTTTTTCTGTACTATGCTTCCGATACCGTTTTTTTTTTCAACACTCTTCTATTTTCCACATTTTTGAAAAATTTTCGATATTGATGCATCTGGGCACAAAAATGTTACAGACCATTGCGTTAAGGGCACAATTTGCTACAACTTTTGTAGTAAAAGTTTTTCTGTACTCTGATTCCGATACCGTTTTTTTTCAACACTCTTCTATTTTCCACATTTTTGAAAAATTCTCGATATTGATGCATCTGGGAGCAAGAATGTTACAGACCATTGCGTTAAGGGCACAATTTGCTACAACTTTTGTAGTAAAAGTTTTTCTGTACTATGCTTCCGATACCGTTTTTTTTCAACACTCTTCTATTTTTAACATTCTTGAAAAATTTTCGACATTGATGCATCTGGGAGCAAAAATGTTACAGACCATTGCGTTAAGGGCACAATTTGCTACAACTTTTGTAGTAAAAGTTTTTCTGTACTATGCTTCCGATACCGTTTTTTTTTCAACACTCTTCTATTTTCCACATTTTTGAAAAATTTTCGATATTGATGCATCTGGGCACAAAAATGTTACAGACCATTGCGTTAAGGGCACAATTTGCTACAACTTTTGTAGTAAAAGTTTTTCTGTACTCTGATTCCGATACCGTTTTCTTTCAACACTCTTCTATTTTCCACATTTTTGAAAAATTCTCGATATTGATGCATCTGGGAGCAAAAATGTTAGAGACCATTGCGTTAAGGGCACAATTTGCTACAACTTTTGTAGTAAAAGTTTTTCTGTACTATGCTTCCGATACCGTTTTTTTTCAACACTCTTCTATTTTACATATTTTTGAAAAATTCTCGATATTGATGCATCTGGGAGCAAGAATGTTACAGACCATTGCGTTAAGGGCACAATTTGCTACAACTTTTGTAGTAAAAGTTTTTCTGTACTATGCTTCCGATACCGTTTTTTTTCAACACTCTTCTATTTTTAACATTCTTGAAAAATTTTCGACATTGATGCATCTGGGAGCAAAAATGTTACAGACCATTGCGTTAAGGGCACAATTTGCTACAACTTTTGTAGTAAAAGTTTTTCTGTACTATGCTTCCGATACCGTTTTTTTTTCAACACTCTTCTATTTTCCACATTTTTGAAAAATTTTCGATATTGATGCATCTGGGCACAAAAATGTTACAGACCATTGCGTTAAGGGCACAATTTGCTACAACTTTTGTAGTAAAAGTTTTTCTGTACTCTGATTCCGATACCGTTTTCTTTCAACACTCTTCTATTTTCCACATTTTTGAAAAATTCTCGATATTGATGCATCTGGGAGCAAAAATGTTAGAGACCATTGCGTTAAGGGCACAATTTGCTACAACTTTTGTAGTAAAAGTTTTTCTGTACTATGCTTCCGATACCGTTTTTTTTCAACACTCTTCTATTTTACATATTTTTGAAAAATTCTCGATATTGATGCATCTGGGAGCAAGAATGTTACAGACCATTGCGTTAAGGGCACAATTTGCTACAACTTTTGTAGTAAAAGTTTTTCTGTACTATGCTTCCGATACCGTTTTTTTTTCAACACTCTTCTATTTTCCACATTTTTGAAAAATTCTCGATATTGATGCATCTGGGAGCAAGAATGTTACAGACCATTGCGTTAAGGGCACAATTTGCTACAACTTTTGTAGTAAAAGTTTTTCTGTACTATGCTTCCGATACCTTTTTTTTTCAACACTCTTCTATTTTTAACATTCTTGAAAAATTTTCGACATTGATGCATCTGGGAGCAAAAATGTTACAGACCATTGCGTTAAGGGCACAATTTGCTACAACTTTTGTAGTAAAAGTTTTTCGGTACTCTGCTTCCGATACCGCTTTTTTTCATCACTCTTCTATTTTCCACATTTTTGAAAAATTCTCGATATTGATGCATCTGGGAGCAAAAATGTTACAGACCATTGCGTTAAGGGCACAATTTGCTACAACTTTTGTAGTAAAAGTTTTTCTGTACTATGCTTCCGATACCGTTTTTTTTTCAACACTCTTCTATTTTCCACATTTTTGAAAAATTTTCGATATTGATGCATCTGGGCACAAAAATGTTACAGACCATTGCGTTAAGGGCACAATTTGCTACAACTTTTGTAGTAAAAGTTTTTCTGTACTCTGATTCCGATACCGTTTTTTTTCAACACTCTTCTATTTTCCACATTTTTGAAAAATTCTCGATATTGATGCATCTGGGAGCAAAAATGTTAGAGACCATTGCGTTAAGGGCACAATTTGCTACAACTTTTGTAGTAAAAGTTTTTCTGTACTATGCTTCCGATACCGTTTTTTTTCAACACTCTTCTATTTTACATATTTTTGAAAAATTCTCGATATTGATGCATCTGGGAGCAAGAATGTTACAGACCATTGCGTTAAGGGCACAATTTGCTACAACTTTTGTAGTAAAAGTTTTTCTGTACTCTGCTTCCGATACCGTTTTTTTCAACACTTCTATTTTCCACATTTTTGAAAAATTCTCGATATTGATGCATCTGGGAGCGAAAATGTTACAGACCATTGCGTTAAGGGTACAATTTGCTACAACTTTTGTAGTAAAAGTTTTTCTGTACTCTGCTTCCGATACCGTTTTTTTTTCAACACTCTTCTATTTTCCACATTTTTGAAAAATTTTCGACATTGATGCATCTGGGAGCAAAAATGTTACAGACCATTGCGTTAAGGGCACAATTTGCTACAACTTTTGTAGTAAAAGTTTTTCTGTACTCTGATTCCGATACCGTTTTTTTTCAACACTCTTCTATTTTCCACATTTTTGAAAAATTCTCGATATTGATGCATCTGGGAGCAAAAATGTTAGAGACCATTTCGTTAAGGGCACAATTTGCTACAACTTTTGTAGTAAAAGTTTTTCTGTACTATGCTTCCGATACCGTTTTTTTTCAACACTCTTCTATTTTACATATTTTTGAAAAATTCTCGATATTGATGCATCTGGGAGCAAGAATGTTACAGACCATTGCGTTAAGGGCACAATTTGCTACAACTTTTGTAGTAAAAGTTTTTCTGTACTCTGCTTCCGATACCGTTTTTTTTCAACACTCCTCTATTTTCCACATTTTTGAAAAATTTTCGACATTGATGCATCTGGGAGCAAAAATGTTACAGACCATTGCGTTAAGGGCACAATTTGCTACAACTTTTGTAGTAAAAGTTTTTCTGTACTCTGCTTCCGATACCGCTTTTTTTCATCACTCTTCTATTTTCCACATTTTTGAAAAATTCTCGATATTGATGCATCTGGGAGCAAAAATGTTACAGACCATTGCGTTAAGGGCACAATTTGCTACAACTTTTGTAGTAAAAGTTTTTCTGTACTATGCTTCCGATACCGTTTTTTTTTCAACACTCTTCTATTTTCCACATTTTTGAAAAATTCTCGATATTGATGCATCTGGGAGCAAGAATGTTACAGACCATTGCGTTAAGGGCACAATTTGCTACAACTTTTGTAGTAAAAGTTTTTCTGTACTATGCTTCCGATACCGTTTTTCTTCAACACTCTTCTATTTTTAACATTCTTGAAAAATTTTCGACATTGATGCATCTGGGAGCAAAAATGTTACAGACCATTGCGTTAAGGGCACAATTTGCTACAACTTTTGTAGTAAAAGTTTTTCTGTACTCTGCTTCCGATACCGTTTTTTTTCAACACTTCTATTTTCCACATTTTTGAAAAATTCTCGATATTGATGCATCTGGGAGCAAAAATGTTACAGACCATTGCGTTAAGGGTACAATTTGCTACAACTTTTGTAGTAAAAGTTTTTCTGTACTCTGCTTCCGATACCGTTTTTTTTCAACACTCTTCTATTTTCCACATTTTTGAAAAATTTTCGACATTGATGCATCTGGGAGCAAAAATGTTACAGACCATTGCGTTAAGGGCACAATTTGCTACAACTTTTGTAGTAAAAGTTTTTCTGTACTCTGCTTCCGATACCGCTTTTTTTCATCACTCTTCTATTTTCCACATTTTTGAAAAATTCTCGATATTGATGCATCTGGGAGCAAAAATGTTACAGACCATTGCGTTAAGGGCACAATTTGCTACAACTTTTGTAGTAAAAGTTTTTCTGTACTATGCTTCCGATACCGTTTTTTTTTCACACTCTTCTATTTTCCACATTTTTGAAAAATTTTCGATATTGATGCATCTGGGCACAAAAATGTTACAGGCCATTGCGTTAAGGGCACAATTTGCTACAACTTTTGTAGTAAAAGTTTTTCTGTACTCTGATTCCGATACCGTTTTTTTTCAACACTCTTCTATTTTCCACATTTTTGAAAAATTCTCGATATTGATGCATCTGGGAGCAAGAATGTTACAGACCATTGCGTTAAGGGCACAATTTGCTACAACTTTTGTAGTAAAAGTTTTTCTGTACTCTGATTCCGATACCGTTTTTTTTCAACACTCTTCTATTTTCCACATTTTTGAAAAATTCTCGATATTGATGCATCTGGGAGCAAGAATGTTACAGACCATTGCGTTAAGGGCACAATTTGCTACAACTTTTGTAGCAAAAGTTTTTCTGTACTATGCTTCCGATACCGTTTTTTTTCAACACTCTTCTATTTTTAACATTCTTGAAAAATTTTCGACATTGATGCATCTGGGAGCAAAAATGTTACAGACCATTGCATGAAGGGCACAATTTGCTACAACTTTTGTAGTAAAAGTTTTTCTGTACTCTGCTTCCGATACCGTTTTTTTCAACACTCTTCTATTTTCCACATTTTTGAAAAATTCTCAATATTGATGCATTTGGGAGCAAAAATGTTACAGACCATTGCGTTAAGGGCACAATTTGCTACAACTTTTGTAGTAAAAGTTTTTCTGTACTCTGCTTCCGATACCGTTTTTTTTTAACACTCTTCTATTTTACATATTTTTGAAAAATTCTCGATATTGATGCATCTGGGAGCAAAAATGTTACAGATCATTGCGTTAAGGGCACAATTTGCTACAACTTTTGTAGTAAAAGTTTTTCTGTACTATGCTTCCGATACCGTTTTTTTTCAACACTCTTCTATTTTCCACATTTTTGAAAAATTCTCGATATTGATGCATCTGGGAGCAAGAATGGTACAGACCATTGCGTTAAGGGCACAATTTGCTACAACTTTTGTAGCAAAAGTTTTTCTGTACTATGCTTCCGATACCGTTTTTTTTCAACACTCTTCTATTTTTAACATTCTTGAAAAATTTTCGACATTGATGCATCTGGGAGCAAAAATGTTACAGACCATTGCATTAAGGGCACAATTTGCTACAACTTTTGTAGTAAAAGTTTTTCTGTACTCTGCTTCCGATACCGTTTTTTTCAACACTCTTCTATTTTCCACATTTTTGAAAAATTCTCGATATTGATGCATCTGGGAGCAAAAATGTTACAGACCATTGCGTTAAGGGCACAATTTGCTACAACTTTTGTAGTAAAAGTTTTTCTGTACTCTGCTTCCGATACCGTTTTTTTTAACACTCTTCTATTTTACATATTTTTGAAAAATTCTCGATATTGATGCATCTGGGAGCAAAAATGTTACAGATCATTGCGTTAAGGGCACAATTTGCTACAACTTTTGTAGTAAAAGTTTTTCTGTACTATGGTTCCGATACCGTTTTTTTTCAACACTCTTCTATTTTACATATTTTTGAAAAATTCTCGATATTGATGCATCTGGGAGCAAGAATGTTACAGACCATTGCGTTAAGGGCACAAATTGCTACAACTTTTGTAGTAAAAGTTTTTCTGTACTATGCTTCCGATACCGTTTTTTTTCAACACTCTTCTATTTTTAACATTCTTGAAAAATTTTCGACATTGATGCATCTGGGAGCAAAAATGTTACAGACCATTGCGATAAGGGCACAATTTGCTACAACTTTTGTAGTAAAAGTTTTTCTGTACTCTGCTTCCGATACCGTTTTTTTTCAACACTCTTCTATTTTTAACATTCTTGAAAAATTTTCGACATTGATGCATCTGGGAGCAAAAATGTTACAGACCATTGCGTTAAGGGCACAATTTGCTACAACTTTTGTAGTAAAAGTTTTTCTGTACTCTGCTTCCGATACCGTTTTTTTTCAACACTTCTATTTTCCACATTTTTGAAAAATTCTCGATATTGATGCATCTGGGAGCAAAAATGTTACAGACCATTGCGTTAAGGGTACAATTTGCTACAACTTTTGTAGTAAAAGTTTTTCTGTACTCTGCTTCCGATACCGTTTTTTTTCAACACTCTTCTATTTTCCACATTTTTGAAAAATTTTCGACATTGATGCATCTGGGAGCAAAAATGTTACAGACCATTGCGTTAAGGGCACAATTTGCTACAACTTTTGTAGTAAAAGTTTTTCTGTACTCTGCTTCCGATACCGTTTTTTTTCAACACTTCTATTTTCCACATTTTTGAAAAATTCTCGATATTGATGCATCTGGGAGCGAAAATGTTACAGACCATTGCGTTAAGGGTACAATTTGCTACAACTTTTGTAGTAAAAGTTTTTCTGTACTCTGCTTCCGATACCGTTTTTTTTCAACACTCTTCTATTTTCCACATTTTTGAAAAATTTTCGACATTGATGCATCTGGGAGCAAAAATGTTACAGACCATTGCGTTAAGGGCACAATTTGCTACAACTTTTGTAGTAAAAGTTTTTCTGTACTCTGCTTCCGATACCGCTTTTTTTCATCACTCTTCTATTTTCCACATTTTTGAAAAATTCTCGATATTGATGCATCTGGGAGCAAAAATGTTACAGACCATTGCGTTAAGGGCACAATTTGCTACAACTTTTGTAGTAAAAGTTTTTCTGTACTATGCTTCCGATACCGTTTTTTTTTCAACACTCTTCTATTTTCCACATTTTTGAAAAATTTTCGATATTGATGCATCTGGGCACAAAAATGTTACAGACCATTGCGTTAAGGGCACAATTTGCTACAACTTTTGTAGTAAAAGTTTTTCTGTACTCTGATTCCGATACCGTTTTTTTTCAACACTCTTCTATTTTCCACATTTTTGAAAAATTCTCGATATTGATGCATCTGGGAGCAAAAATGTTAGAGACCATTGCGTTAAGGGCACAATTTGCTACAACTTTTGTAGTAAAAGTTTTTCTGTACTATGCTTCCGATACCGTTTTTTTTCAACACTCTTCTATTTTACATATTTTTGAAAAATTCTCGATATTGATGCATCTGGGAGCAAGAATGTTACAGACCATTGCGTTAAGGGCACAATTTGCTACAACTTTTGTAGTAAAAGTTTTTCTGTACTATGCTTCCGACACCGTTTTTTTTCAACACTCTTCTATTTTTAACATTCTTGAAAAATTTTCGACATTGATGCATCTGGGAGCAAAAATGTTACAGACCATTGCGTTAAGGGCACAATTTGCTACAACTTTTGTAGTAAAAGTTTTTCTGTACTCTGCTTCCGATACCGTTTTTTTTCAACACTTCTATTTTCCACATTTTTGAAAAATTCTCGTTATTGATGCATCTGGGAGCGAAAATGTTACAGGCCATTGCGTTAAGGGCACAATTTGCTACAACTTTTGTAGTAAAAGTTTTTCTGTACTCTGATTCCGATACCGTTTTTTTTCAACACTCTTCTATTTTCCACATTTTTGAAAAATTCTCGATATTGATGCATCTGGGAGCAAGAATGTTACAGACCATTGCGTTAAGGGCACAATTTGCTACAACTTTTGTAGCAAAAGTTTTTCTGTACTATGCTTCCGATACCGTTTTTTTTCAACACTCTTCTATTTTTAACATTCTTGAAAAATTTTCGACATTGATGCATCTGGGAGCAAAAATGTTACAGACCATTGCATGAAGGGCACAATTTGCTACAACTTTTGTAGTAAAAGTTTTTCTGTACTCTGCTTCCGATACCGTTTTTTTCAACACTCTTCTATTTTCCACATTTTTGAAAAATTCTCAATATTGATGCATTTGGGAGCAAAAATGTTACAGACCATTGCGTTAAGGGCACAATTTGCTACAACTTTTGTAGTAAAAGTTTTTCTGTACTCTGCTTCCGATACCGTTTTTTTTTAACACTCTTCTATTTTACATATTTTTGAAAAATTCTCGATATTGATGCATCTGGGAGCAAAAATGTTACAGATCATTGCGTTAAGGGCACAATTTGCTACAACTTTTGTAGTAAAAGTTTTTCTGTACTATGCTTCCGATACCGTTTTTTTTCAACACTCTTCTATTTTCCACATTTTTGAAAAATTCTCGATATTGATGCATCTGGGAGCAAGAATGGTACAGACCATTGCGTTAAGGGCACAATTTGCTACAACTTTTGTAGCAAAAGTTTTTCTGTACTATGCTTCCGATACCGTTTTTTTTCAACACTCTTCTATTTTTAACATTCTTGAAAAATTTTCGACATTGATGCATCTGGGAGCAAAAATGTTACAGACCATTGCATTAAGGGCACAATTTGCTACAACTTTTGTAGTAAAAGTTTTTCTGTACTCTGCTTCCGATACCGTTTTTTTCAACACTCTTCTATTTTCCACATTTTTGAAAAATTCTCGATATTGATGCATCTGGGAGCAAAAATGTTACAGACCATTGCGTTAAGGGCACAATTTGCTACAACTTTTGTAGTAAAAGTTTTTCTGTACTCTGCTTCCGATACCGTTTTTTTTAACACTCTTCTATTTTACATATTTTTGAAAAATTCTCGATATTGATGCATCTGGGAGCAAAAATGTTACAGATCATTGCGTTAAGGGCACAATTTGCTACAACTTTTGTAGTAAAAGTTTTTCTGTACTATGGTTCCGATACCGTTTTTTTTCAACACTCTTCTATTTTACATATTTTTGAAAAATTCTCGATATTGATGCATCTGGGAGCAAGAATGTTACAGACCATTGCGTTAAGGGCACAAATTGCTACAACTTTTGTAGTAAAAGTTTTTCTGTACTATGCTTCCGATACCGTTTTTTTTCAACACTCTTCTATTTTTAACATTCTTGAAAAATTTTCGACATTGATGCATCTGGGAGCAAAAATGTTACAGACCATTGCGATAAGGGCACAATTTGCTACAACTTTTGTAGTAAAAGTTTTTCTGTACTCTGCTTCCGATACCGTTTTTTTTCAACACTCTTCTATTTTTAACATTCTTGAAAAATTTTCGACATTGATGCATCTGGGAGCAAAAATGTTACAGACCATTGCGTTAAGGGCACAATTTGCTACAACTTTTGTAGTAAAAGTTTTTCTGTACTCTGCTTCCGATACCGTTTTTTTTCAACACTTCTATTTTCCACATTTTTGAAAAATTCTCGATATTGATGCATCTGGGAGCAAAAATGTTACAGACCATTGCGTTAAGGGTACAATTTGCTACAACTTTTGTAGTAAAAGTTTTTCTGTACTCTGCTTCCGATACCGTTTTTTTTCAACACTCTTCTATTTTCCACATTTTTGAAAAATTTTCGACATTGATGCATCTGGGAGCAAAAATGTTACAGACCATTGCGTTAAGGGCACAATTTGCTACAACTTTTGTAGTAAAAGTTTTTCTGTACTCTGCTTCCGATACCGTTTTTTTTCAACACTTCTATTTTCCACATTTTTGAAAAATTCTCGATATTGATGCATCTGGGAGCGAAAATGTTACAGACCATTGCGTTAAGGGTACAATTTGCTACAACTTTTGTAGTAAAAGTTTTTCTGTACTCTGCTTCCGATACCGTTTTTTTTCAACACTCTTCTATTTTCCACATTTTTGAAAAATTTTCGACATTGATGCATCTGGGAGCAAAAATGTTACAGACCATTGCGTTAAGGGCACAATTTGCTACAACTTTTGTAGTAAAAGTTTTTCTGTACTCTGCTTCCGATACCGCTTTTTTTCATCACTCTTCTATTTTCCACATTTTTGAAAAATTCTCGATATTGATGCATCTGGGAGCAAAAATGTTACAGACCATTGCGTTAAGGGCACAATTTGCTACAACTTTTGTAGTAAAAGTTTTTCTGTACTATGCTTCCGATACCGTTTTTTTTTCAACACTCTTCTATTTTCCACATTTTTGAAAAATTTTCGATATTGATGCATCTGGGCACAAAAATGTTACAGACCATTGCGTTAAGGGCACAATTTGCTACAACTTTTGTAGTAAAAGTTTTTCTGTACTCTGATTCCGATACCGTTTTTTTTCAACACTCTTCTATTTTCCACATTTTTGAAAAATTCTCGATATTGATGCATCTGGGAGCAAAAATGTTAAAGACCATTGCGTTAAGGGCACAATTTGCTACAACTTTTGTAGTAAAAGTTTTTCTGTACTATGCTTCCGATACCGTTTTTTTTCAACACTCTTCTATTTTACATATTTTTGAAAAATTCTCGATATTGATGCATCTGGGAGCAAGAATGTTACAGACCATTGCGTTAAGGGCACAATTTGCTACAACTTTTGTAGTAAAAGTTTTTCTGTACTATGCTTCCGACACCGTTTTTTTTCAACACTCTTCTATTTTTAACATTCTTGAAAAATTTTCGACATTGATGCATCTGGGAGCAAAAATGTTACAGACCATTGCGTTAAGGGCACAATTTGCTACAACTTTTGTAGTAAAAGTTTTTCTGTACTCTGCTTCCGATACCGTTTTTTTTCAACACTTCTATTTTCCACATTTTTGAAAAATTCTCGTTATTGATGCATCTGGGAGCGAAAATGTTACAGGCCATTGCGTTAAGGGCACAATTTGCTACAACTTTTGTAGTAAAAGTTTTTCTGTACTCTGATTCCGATACCGTTTTTTTTCAACACTCTTCTATTTTCCACATTTTTGAAAAATTCTCGATATTGATGCATCTGGGAGCAAGAATGTTACAGACCATTGCGTTAAGGGCACAATTTGCTACAACTTTTGTAGTAAAAGTTTTTCTGTACTATGCTTCCGATACCGTTTTTTTTTTCAACACTCTTCTATTTTCCACATTTTTGAAAAATTTTCGATATTGATGCATCTGGGCACAAAAATGTTACAGACCATTGCGTTAAGGGCACAATTTGCTACAACTTTTGTAGTAAAAGTTTTTCTGTACTCTGCTTCCGATACCGCTTTTTTTCATCACTCTTCTATTTTCCACATTTTTGAAAAATTCTCGATATTGATGCATCTGGGAGCAAAAATGTTACAGACCATTGCGTTAAGGGCACAATTTGCTACAACTTTTGTAGTAAAAGTTTTTCTGTACTATGCTTCCGATACCGTTTTTTTTTCAACACTCTTCTATTTTCCACATTTTTGAAAAATTTTCGATATTGATGCATCTGGGCACAAAAATGTTACAGACCATTGCGTTAAGGGCACAATTTGCTACAACTTTTGTAGTAAAAGTTTTTCTGTACTCTGATTCCGATACCGTTTTTTTTCAACACTCTTCTATTTTCCACATTTTTGAAAAATTCTCGATATTGATGCATCTGGGAGCAAAAATGTTAGAGACCATTGCGTTAAGGGCACAATTTGCTACAACTTTTGTAGTAAAAGTTTTTCTGTACTATGCTTCCGATACCGTTTTTTTTCAACACTCTTCTATTTTACATATTTTTGAAAAATTCTCGATATTGATGCATCTGGGAGCAAGAATGTTACAGACCATTGCGTTAAGGGCACAATTTGCTACAACTTTTGTAGTAAAAGTTTTTCTGTACTATGCTTCCGACACCGTTTTTTTTCAACACTCTTCTATTTTTAACATTCTTGAAAAATTTTCGACATTGATGCATCTGGGAGCAAAAATGTTACAGACCATTGCGTTAAGGGCACAATTTGCTACAACTTTTGTAGTAAAAGTTTTTCTGTACTCTGCTTCCGATACCGTTTTTTTTCAACACTTCTATTTTCCACATTTTTGAAAAATTCTCGTTATTGATGCATCTGGGAGCGAAAATGTTACAGGCCATTGCGTTAAGGGCACAATTTGCTACAACTTTTGTAGTAAAAGTTTTTCTGTACTCTGATTCCGATACCGTTTTTTTTCAACACTCTTCTATTTTCCACATTTTTGAAAAATTCTCGATATTGATGCATCTGGGAGCAAGAATGTTACAGACCATTGCGTTAAGGGCACAATTTGCTACAACTTTTGTAGTAAAAGTTTTTCTGTACTATGCTTCCGATACCGTTTTTTTTTTCAACACTCTTCTATTTTCCACATTTTTGAAAAATTTTCGATATTGATGCATCTGGGCACAAAAATGTTACAGACCATTGCGTTAAGGGCACAATTTGCTACAACTTTTGTAGTAAAAGTTTTTCTGTACTCTGATTCCGATACCGTTTTTTTTCAACACTCTTCTATTTTCCACATTTTTGAAAAATTCTCGATATTGATGCATCTGGGAGCAAGAATGTTACAGACCATTGCGTTAAGGGCACAATTTGCTACAACTTTTGTAGTAAAAGTTTTTCTGTACTATGCTTCCGATACCGTTTTTTTTCAACACTCTTCTATTTTTAACATTCTTGAAAAATTTTCGACATTGATGCATCTGGGAGCAAAAATGTTACAGACCATTGCGTTAAGGGCACAATTTGCTACAACTTTTGTAGTAAAAGTTTTTCTGTACTATGCTTCCGATACCGTTTTTTTTTCAACACTCTTCTATTTTCCACATTTTTGAAAAATTTTCGATATTGATGCATCTGGGCACAAAAATGTTACAGACCATTGCGTTAAGGGCACAATTTGCTACAACTTTTGTAGTAAAAGTTTTTCTGTACTCTGATTCCGATACCGTTTTCTTTCAACACTCTTCTATTTTCCACATTTTTGAAAAATTCTCGATATTGATGCATCTGGGAGCAAAAATGTTAGAGACCATTGCGTTAAGGGCACAATTTGCTACAACTTTTGTAGTAAAAGTTTTTCTGTACTATGCTTCCGATACCGTTTTTTTTCAACACTCTTCTATTTTACATATTTTTGAAAAATTCTCGATATTGATGCATCTGGGAGCAAGAATGTTACAGACCATTGCGTTAAGGGCACAATTTGCTACAACTTTTGTAGTAAAAGTTTTTCTGTACTATGCTTCCGATACCGTTTTTTTTTCAACACTCTTCTATTTTCCACATTTTTGAAAAATTCTCGATATTGATGCATCTGGGAGCAAGAATGTTACAGACCATTGCGTTAACGGCACAATTTGCTACAACTTTTGTAGTAAAAGTTTTTCTGTACTATGCTTCCGATACCGTTTTTTTTCAACACTCTTCTATTTTTAACATTCTTGAAAAATTTTCGACATTGATGCATCTGGGAGCAAAAATGTTACAGACCATTGCGTTAAGGGCACAATTTGCTACAACTTTTGTAGTAAAAGTTATTCTGTAGTCTGCTTCCGATACCGTTTTTTTTCAACACTTCTATTTTCCACATTTTTGAAAAATTCTCGTTATTGATGCATCTGGGAGCGAAAATGTTACAGACCATTGCGTTAAGGGTACAATTTGCTACAACTTTTGTAGTAAAAGTTTTTCTGTACTATGCTTCCGATACCGTTTTTTTTTTCACACTCTTCTATTTTCCACATTTTTGAAAAATTTTCGATATTGATGCATCTGGGCACAAAAATGTTACAGGCCATTGCGTTAAGGGCACAATTTGCTACAACTTTTGTAGTAAAAGTTTTTCTGTACTCTGATTCCGATACCGTTTTTTTTCAACACTCTTCTATTTTCCACATTTTTGAAAAATTCTCGATATTGATGCATCTGGGAGCAAGAATGTTACAGACCATTGCGTTAAGGGCACAATTTGCTACAACTTTTGTAGTAAAAGTTTTTCTGTACTATGCTTCCGATACCGTTTTTTTTTTCAACACTCTTCTATTTTCCACATTTTTGAAAAATTTTCGATATTGATGCATCTGGGCACAAAAATGTTACAGACCATTGCGTTAAGGGCACAATTTGCTACAACTTTTGTAGTAAAAGTTTTTCTGTACTCTGATTCCGATACCGTTTTTTTTCAACACTCTTCTATTTTCCACATTTTTGAAAAATTCTCGATATTGATGCATCTGGGAGCAAGAATGTTACAGACCATTGCGTTAAGGGCACAATTTGCTACAACTTTTGTAGTAAAAGTTTTTCTGTACTATGCTTCCGATACCGTTTTTTTTCAACACTCTTCTATTTTTAACATTCTTGAAAAATTTTCGACATTGATGCATCTGGGAGCAAAAATGTTACAGACCATTGCGTTAAGGGCACAATTTGCTACAACTTTTGTAGTAAAAGTTTTTCTGTACTATGCTTCCGATACCGTTTTTTTTTCAACACTCTTCTATTTTCCACATTTTTGAAAAATTTTCGATATTGATGCATCTGGGCACAAAAATGTTACAGACCATTGCGTTAAGGGCACAATTTGCTACAACTTTTGTAGTAAAAGTTTTTCTGTACTATGCTTCCGATACCGTTTTTTTTTCAACACTCTTCTATTTTCCACATTTTTGAAAAATTCTCGATATTGATGCATCTGGGAGCAAGAATGTTACAGACCATTGCGTTAAGGGCACAATTTGCTACAACTTTTGTAGTAAAAGTTTTTCTGTACTATGCTTCCGATACCGTTTTTTTTCAACACTCTTCTATTTTTAACATTCTTGAAAAATTTTCGACATTGATGCATCTGGGAGCAAAAATGTTAGAGACCATTGCGTTAAGGGCACAATTTGCTACAACTTTTGTAGTAAAAGTTTTTCTGTACTATGCTTCCGATACCGTTTTTTTTCAACACTCTTCTATTTTACATATTTTTGAAAAATTCTCGATATTGATGCATCTGGGAGCAAGAATGTTACAGACCATTGCGTTAAGGGCACAATTTGCTACAACTTTTGTAGTAAAAGTTTTTCTGTACTCTGATTCCGATACCGTTTTCTTTCAACACTCTTCTATTTTCCACATTTTTGAAAAATTCTCGATATTGATGCATCTGGGAGCAAAAATGTTAGAGACCATTGCGTTAAGGGCACAATTTGCTACAACTTTTGTAGTAAAAGTTTTTCTGTACTATGCTTCCGATACCGTTTTTTTTCAACACTCTTCTATTTTACATATTTTTGAAAAATTCTCGATATTGATGCATCTGGGAGCAAGAATGTTACAGACCATTGCGTTAAGGGCACAATTTGCTACAACTTTTGTAGTAAAAGTTTTTCTGTACTATGCTTCCGATACCGTTTTTTTTTCAACACTCTTCTATTTTCCACATTTTTGAAAAATTCTCGATATTGATGCATCTGGGAGCAAGAATGTTACAGACCATTGCGTTAACGGCACAATTTGCTACAACTTTTGTAGTAAAAGTTTTTCTGTACTATGCTTCCTATACCGTTTTTTTTCAACACTCTTCTATTTTTAACATTCTTGAAAAATTTTCGACATTGATGCATCTGGGAGCAAAAATGTTACAGACCATTGCGTTAAGGGCACAATTTGCTACAACTTTTGTAGTAAAAGTTATTCTGTAGTCTGCTTCCGATACCGTTTTTTTTCAACACTTCTATTTTCCACATTTTTGAAAAATTCTCGTTATTGATGCATCTGGGAGCGAAAATGTTACAGACCATTGCGTTAAGGGTACAATTTGCTACAACTTTTGTAGTAAAAGTTTTTCTGTACTATGCTTCCGATACCGTTTTTTTTTCACACTCTTCTATTTTCCACATTTTTGAAAAATTTTCGATATTGATGCATCTGGGCACAAAAATGTTACAGGCCATTGCGTTAAGGGCACAATTTGCTACAACTTTTGTAGTAAAAGTTTTTCTGTACTCTGATTCCGATACCGTTTTTTTTCAACACTCTTCTATTTTCCACATTTTTGAAAAATTCTCGATATTGATGCATCTGGGAGCAAGAATGTTACAGACCATTGCGTTAAGGGCACAATTTGCTACAACTTTTGTAGTAAAAGTTTTTCTGTACTATGCTTCCGATACCGTTTTTTTTTTCAACACTCTTCTATTTTCCACATTTTTGAAAAATTTTCGATATTGATGCATCTGGGCACAAAAATGTTACAGACCATTGCGTTAAGGGCACAATTTGCTACAACTTTTGTAGTAAAAGTTTTTCTGTACTCTGATTCCGATACCGTTTTTTTTCAACACTCTTCTATTTTCCACATTTTTGAAAAATTCTCGATATTGATGCATCTGGGAGCAAGAATGTTACAGACCATTGCGTTAAGGGCACAATTTGCTACAACTTTTGTAGTAAAAGTTTTTCTGTACTATGCTTCCGATACCGTTTTTTTTCAACACTCTTCTATTTTTAACATTCTTGAAAAATTTTCGACATTGATGCATCTGGGAGCAAAAATGTTACAGACCATTGCGTTAAGGGCACAATTTGCTACAACTTTTGTAGTAAAAGTTTTTCTGTACTATGCTTCCGATACCGTTTTTTTTTCAACACTCTTCTATTTTCCACATTTTTGAAAAATTTTCGATATTGATGCATCTGGGCACAAAAATGTTACAGACCATTGCGTTAAGGGCACAATTTGCTACAACTTTTGTAGTAAAAGTTTTTCTGTACTCTGATTCCGATACCGTTTTCTTTCAACACTCTTCTATTTTCCACATTTTTGAAAAATTCTCGATATTGATGCATCTGGGAGCAAAAATGTTAGAGACCATTGCGTTAAGGGCACAATTTGCTACAACTTTTGTAGTAAAAGTTTTTCTGTACTATGCTTCCGATACCGTTTTTTTTCAACACTCTTCTATTTTACATATTTTTGAAAAATTCTCGATATTGATGCATCTGGGAGCAAGAATGTTACAGACCATTGCGTTAAGGGCACAATTTGCTACAACTTTTGTAGTAAAAGTTTTTCTGTACTATGCTTCCGATACCGTTTTTTTTCAACACTCTTCTATTTTTAACATTCTTGAAAAATTTTCGACATTGATGCATCTGGGAGCAAAAATGTTACAGACCATTGCGTTAAGGGCACAATTTGCTACAACTTTTGTAGTAAAAGTTTTTCTGTACTATGCTTCCGATACCGTTTTTTTTTCAACACTCTTCTATTTTCCACATTTTTGAAAAATTTTCGATATTGATGCATCTGGGCACAAAAATGTTACAGACCATTGCGTTAAGGGCACAATTTGCTACAACTTTTGTAGTAAAAGTTTTTCTGTACTCTGATTCCGATACCGTTTTCTTTCAACACTCTTCTATTTTCCACATTTTTGAAAAATTCTCGATATTGATGCATCTGGGAGCAAAAATGTTAGAGACCATTGCGTTAAGGGCACAATTTGCTACAACTTTTGTAGTAAAAGTTTTTCTGTACTATGCTTCCGATACCGTTTTTTTTCAACACTCTTCTATTTTACATATTTTTGAAAAATTCTCGGTATTGATGCATCTGGGAGCAAGAATGTTACAGACCATTGCGTTAAGGGCACAATTTGCTACAACTTTTGTAGTAAAAGTTTTTCTGTACTATGCTTCCGATACCGTTTTTTTTCAACACTCTTCTATTTTCCACATTTTTGAAAAATTCTCGATATTGATGCATCTGGGAGCAAGAATGTTACAGACCATTGCGTTAAGGGCACAATTTGCTACAACTTTTGTAGTAAAAGTTTTTCTGTACTATGCTTCCGATACCTTTTTTTTTCAACACTCTTCTATTTTTAACATTCTTGAAAAATTTTCGACATTGATGCATCTGGGAGCAAAAATGTTACAGACCATTGCGTTAAGGGCACAATTTGCTACAACTTTTGTAGTAAAAGTTTTTCGGTACTCTGCTTCCGATACCGCTTTTTTTCATCACTCTTCTATTTTCCACATTTTTGAAAAATTCTCGATATTGATGCATCTGGGAGCAAAAATGTTACAGACCATTGCGTTAAGGGCACAATTTGCTACAACTTTTGTAGTAAAAGTTTTTCTGTACTATGCTTCCGATACCGTTTTTTTTTCAACACTCTTCTATTTTCCACATTTTTGAAAAATTTTCGATATTGATGCATCTGGGCACAAAAATGTTACAGACCATTGCGTTAAGGGCACAATTTGCTACAACTTTTGTAGTAAAAGTTTTTCTGTACTCTGATTCCGATACCGTTTTTTTTCAACACTCTTCTATTTTCCACATTTTTGAAAAATTCTCGATATTGATGCATCTGGGAGCAAAAATGTTAGAGACCATTGCGTTAAGGGCACAATTTGCTACAACTTTTGTAGTAAAAGTTTTTCTGTACTATGCTTCCGATACCGTTTTTTTTCAACACTCTTCTATTTTACATATTTTTGAAAAATTCTCGATATTGATGCATCTGGGAGCAAGAATGTTACAGACCATTGCGTTAAGGGCACAATTTGCTACAACTTTTGTAGTAAAAGTTTTTCTGTACTCTGCTTCCGATACCGTTTTTTTCAACACTTCTATTTTCCACATTTTTGAAAAATTCTCGATATTGATGCATCTGGGAGCGAAAATGTTACAGACCATTGCGTTAAGGGTACAATTTGCTACAACTTTTGTAGTAAAAGTTTTTCTGTACTCTGCTTCCGATACCGTTTTTTTTTCAACACTCTTCTATTTTCCACATTTTTGAAAAATTTTCGACATTGATGCATCTGGGAGCAAAAATATTACAGACCATTGCGTTAAGGGCACAATTTGCTACAACTTTTGTAGTAAAAGTTTTTCTGTACTCTGATTCCGATACCGTTTTTTTTCAACACTCTTCTATTTTCCACATTTTTGAAAAATTCTCGATATTGATGCATCTGGGAGCAAAAATGTTAGAGACCATTTCGTTAAGGGCACAATTTGCTACAACTTTTGTAGTAAAAGTTTTTCTGTACTATGCTTCCGATACCGTTTTTTTTCAACACTCTTCTATTTTACATATTTTTGAAAAATTCTCGATATTGATGCATCTGGGAGCAAGAATGTTACAGACCATTGCGTTAAGGGCACAATTTGCTACAACTTTTGTAGTAAAAGTTTTTCTGTACTCTGCTTCCGATACCGTTTTTTTTCAACACTCCTCTATTTTCCACATTTTTGAAAAATTTTCGACATTGATGCATCTGGGAGCAAAAATGTTACAGACCATTGCGTTAAGGGCACAATTTGCTACAACTTTTGTAGTAAAAGTTTTTCTGTACTCTGCTTCCGATACCGCTTTTTTTCATCACTCTTCTATTTTCCACATTTTTGAAAAATTCTCGATATTGATGCATCTGGGAGCAAAAATGTTACAGACCATTGCGTTAAGGGCACAATTTGCTACAACTTTTGTAGTAAAAGTTTTTCTGTACTATGCTTCCGATACCGTTTTTTTTTCAACACTCTTCTATTTTCCACATTTTTGAAAAATTCTCGATATTGATGCATCTGGGAGCAAGAATGTTACAGACCATTGCGTTAAGGGCACAATTTGCTACAACTTTTGTAGTAAAAGTTTTTCTGTACTATGCTTCCGATACCGTTTTTTTTCAACACTCTTCTATTTTTAACATTCTTGAAAAATTTTCGACATTGATGCATCTGGGAGCAAAAATGTTACAGACCATTGCGTTAAGG
The DNA here is from genome assembly GCF_036711975.1 of Onthophagus taurus. Classification (NCBI taxonomy): domain Eukaryota; kingdom Metazoa; phylum Arthropoda; class Insecta; order Coleoptera; family Scarabaeidae; genus Onthophagus; species Onthophagus taurus. The sequence goes on from NW_027248937.1 coordinate 403,210, forward strand.
GCACAATTTGCTACAACTTTTGTAGTAAAAGTTTTTCTGTACTCTGCTTCCGATACCGCTTTTTTTCATCACTCTTCTATTTTCCACATTTTTGAAAAATTCTCGATATTGATGCATCTGGGAGCAAAAATGTTACAGACCATTGCGTTAAGGGCACAATTTGCTACAACTTTTGTAGTAAAAGTTTTTCTGTACTATGCTTCCGATACCGTTTTTTTTTCAACACTCTTCTATTTTCCACATTTTTGAAAAATTCTCGATATTGATGCATCTGGGAGCAAGAATGTTACAGACCATTGCGTTAAGGGCACAATTTGCTACAACTTTTGTAGTAAAAGTTTTTCTGTACTATGCTTCCGATACCGTTTTTTTCAACACTCTTCTATTTTTAACATTCTTGAAAAATTTTCGACATTGATGCATCTGGGAGCAAAAATGTTACAGACCATTGCGTTAAGGGCACAATTTGCTACAACTTTTGTAGTAAAAGTTTTTCTGTACTCTGCTTCCGATACCGTTTTTTTTCAACACTTCTATTTTCCACATTTTTGAAAAATTCTCGATATTGATGCATCTGGGAGCAAGAATGTTACAGACCATTGCGTTAAGGGCACAATTTGCTACAACTTTTGTAGTAAAAGTTTTTCTGTACTATGCTTCCGATACCTTTTTTTTTCAACACTCTTCTATTTTTAACATTCTTGAAAAATTTTCGACATTGATGCATCTGGGAGCAAAAATGTTACAGACCATTGCGTTAAGGGCACAATTTGCTACAACTTTTGTAGTAAAAGTTTTTCGGTACTCTGCTTCCGATACCGCTTTTTTTCATCACTCTTCTATTTTCCACATTTTTGAAAAATTCTCGATATTGATGCATCTGGGAGCAAAAATGTTACAGACCATTGCGTTAAGGGCACAATTTGCTACGACTTTTGTAGTAAAAGTTTTTCTGTACTATGCTTCCGATACCGTTTTTTTTTCAACACTCTTCTATTTTCCACATTTTTGAAAAATTTTCGATATTGATGCATCTGGGCACAAAAATGTTACAGACCATTGCGTTAAGGGCACAATTTGCTACAACTTTTGTAGTAAAAGTTTTTCTGTACTCTGATTCCGATACCGTTTTTTTTCAACACTCTTCTATTTTCCACATTTTTGAAAAATTCTTGATATTGATGCATCTGGGAGCAAAAATGTTAGAGACCATTGCGTTAAGGGCACAATTTGCTACAACTTTTGTAGTAAAAGTTTTTCTGTACTATGCTTCCGATACCGTTTTTTTTCAACACTTTTCTATTTTACATATTTTTGAAAAATTCTCGATATTGATGCATCTGGGAGCAAGAATGTTACAGACCATTGCGTTAAGGGCACAATTTGCTACAACTTTTGTAGTAAAAGTTTTTCTGTACTCTGCTTCCGATACCGTTTTTTTCAACACTTCTATTTTCCACATTTTTGAAAAATTCTCGATATTGATGCATCTGGGAGCGAAAATGTTACAGACCATTGCGTTAAGGGTACAATTTGCTACAACTTTTGTAGTAAAAGTTTTTCTGTACTCTGCTTCCGATACCGTTTTTTTTTCAACACTCTTCTATTTTCCACATTTTTGAAAAATTTTCGACATTGATGCATCTGGGAGCAAAAATGTTACAGACCATTGCGTTAAGGGCACAATTTGCTACAACTTTTGTAGTAAAAGTTTTTCTGTACTCTGATTCCGATACCGTTTTTTTTCAACACTCTTCTATTTTCCACATTTTTGAAAAATTCTCGATATTGATGCATCTGGGAGCAAAAATGTTAGAGACCATTTCGTTAAGGGCACAATTTGCTACAACTTTTGTAGTAAAAGTTTTTCTGTACTATGCTTCCGATACCGTTTTTTTTCAACACTCTTCTATTTTACATATTTTTGAAAAATTCTCGATATTGATGCATCTGGGAGCAAGAATGTTACAGACCATTGCGTTAAGGGCACAATTTGCTACAACTTTTGTAGTAAAAGTTTTTCTGTACTATGCTTCCGATACCGTTTTTTTTCAACACTCTTCTATTTTTAACATTCTTGAAAAATTTTCGACATTGATGCATCTGGGAGCAAAAATGTTACAGACCATTGCGTTAAGGGCACAATTTGCTACAACTTTTGTAGTAAAAGTTTTTCTGTACTCTGCTTCCGATACCGCTTTTTTTCATCACTCTTCTATTTTCCACATTTTTGAAAAATTCTCGATATTGATGCATCTGGGAGCAAAAATGTTACAGACCATTGCGTTAAGGGCACAATTTGCTACAACTTTTGTAGTAAAAGTTTTTCTGTACTATGCTTCCGATACCGTTTTTTTTTCAACACTCTTCTATTTTCCACATTTTTGAAAAATTCTCGATATTGATGCATCTGGGAGCAAGAATGTTACAGACCATTGCGTTAAGGGCACAATTTGCTACAACTTTTGTAGTAAAAGTTTTTCTGTACTATGCTTCCGATACCGTTTTTTTTCAACACTCTTCTATTTTTAACATTCTTGAAAAATTTTCGACATTGATGCATCTGGGAGCAAAAATGTTACAGACCATTGCGTTAAGGGCACAATTTGCTACAACTTTTGTAGTAAAAGTTTTTCTGTACTCTGCTTCCGATACCGTTTTTTTTCAACACTTCTATTTTCCACATTTTTGAAAAATTCTCGATATTGATGCATCTGGGAGCAAGAATGTTACAGACCATTGCGTTAAGGGCACAATTTGCTACAACTTTTGTAGTAAAAGTTTTTCTGTACTATGCTTCCGATACCTTTTTTTTTCAACACTCTTCTATTTTTAACATTCTTGAAAAATTTTCGACATTGATGCATCTGGGAGCAAAAATGTTACAGACCATTGCGTTAAGGGCACAATTTGCTACAACTTTTGTAGTAAAAGTTTTTCGGTACTCTGCTTCCGATACCGCTTTTTTTCATCACTCTTCTATTTTCCACATTTTTGAAAAATTCTCGATATTGATGCATCTGGGAGCAAAAATGTTACAGACCATTGCGTTAAGGGCACAATTTGCTACGACTTTTGTAGTAAAAGTTTTTCTGTACTATGCTTCCGATACCGTTTTTTTTTCAACACTCTTCTATTTTCCACATTTTTGAAAAATTTTCGATATTGATGCATCTGGGCACAAAAATGTTACAGACCATTGCGTTAAGGGCACAATTTGCTACAACTTTTGTAGTAAAAGTTTTTCTGTACTCTGATTCCGATACCGTTTTTTTTCAACACTCTTCTATTTTCCACATTTTTGAAAAATTCTTGATATTGATGCATCTGGGAGCAAAAATGTTAGAGACCATTGCGTTAAGGGCACAATTTGCTACAACTTTTGTAGTAAAAGTTTTTCTGTACTATGCTTCCGATACCGTTTTTTTTCAACACTTTTCTATTTTACATATTTTTGAAAAATTCTCGATATTGATGCATCTGGGAGCAAGAATGTTACAGACCATTGCGTTAAGGGCACAATTTGCTACAACTTTTGTAGTAAAAGTTTTTCTGTACTCTGCTTCCGATACCGTTTTTTTCAACACTTCTATTTTCCACATTTTTGAAAAATTCTCGATATTGATGCATCTGGGAGCGAAAATGTTACAGACCATTGCGTTAAGGGTACAATTTGCTACAACTTTTGTAGTAAAAGTTTTTCTGTACTCTGCTTCCGATACCGTTTTTTTTTCAACACTCTTCTATTTTCCACATTTTTGAAAAATTTTCGACATTGATGCATCTGGGAGCAAAAATGTTACAGACCATTGCGTTAAGGGCACAATTTGCTACAACTTTTGTAGTAAAAGTTTTTCTGTACTCTGATTCCGATACCGTTTTTTTTCAACACTCTTCTATTTTCCACATTTTTGAAAAATTCTCGATATTGATGCATCTGGGAGCAAAAATGTTAGAGACCATTTCGTTAAGGGCACAATTTGCTACAACTTTTGTAGTAAAAGTTTTTCTGTACTATGCTTCCGATACCGTTTTTTTTCAACACTCTTCTATTTTACATATTTTTGAAAAATTCTCGATATTGATGCATCTGGGAGCAAGAATGTTACAGACCATTGCGTTAAGGGCACAATTTGCTACAACTTTTGTAGTAAAAGTTTTTCTGTACTCTGCTTCCGATACCGTTTTTTTTCAACACTCCTCTATTTTCCACATTTTTGAAAAATTTTCGACATTGATGCATCTGGGAGCAAAAATGTTACAGACCATTGCGTTAAGGGCACAATTTGCTACAACTTTTGTAGTAAAAGTTTTTCTGTACTCTGCTTCCGATACCGCTTTTTTTCATCACTCTTCTATTTTCCACATTTTTGAAAAATTCTCGATATTGATGCATCTGGGAGCAAAAATGTTACAGACCATTGCGTTAAGGGCACAATTTGCTACAACTTTTGTAGTAAAAGTTTTTCTGTACTATGCTTCCGATACCGTTTTTTTTTCAACACTCTTCTATTTTCCACATTTTTGAAAAATTCTCGATATTGATGCATCTGGGAGCAAGAATGTTACAGACCATTGCGTTAAGGGCACAATTTGCTACAACTTTTGTAGTAAAAGTTTTTCTGTACTATGCTTCCGATACCGTTTTTTTTCAACACTCTTCTATTTTTAACATTCTTGAAAAATTTTCGACATTGATGCATCTGGGAGCAAAAATGTTACAGACCATTGCGTTAAGGGCACAATTTGCTACAACTTTTGTAGTAAAAGTTTTTCTGTACTCTGCTTCCGATACCGTTTTTTTTCAACACTTCTATTTTCCACATTTTTGAAAAATTCTCGATATTGATGCATCTGGGAGCAAAAATGTTACAGACCATTGCGTTAAGGGTACAATTTGCTACAACTTTTGTAGTAAAAGTTTTTCTGTACTCTGCTTCCGATACCGTTTTTTTTCAACACTCTTCTATTTTCCACATTTTTGAAAAATTTTCGACATTGATGCATCTGGGAGCAAAAATGTTACAGACCATTGCGTTAAGGGCACAATTTGCTACAACTTTTGTAGTAAAAGTTTTTCTGTACTCTGCTTCCGATACCGCTTTTTTTCATCACTCTTCTATTTTCCACATTTTTGAAAAATTCTCGATATTGATGCATCTGGGAGCAAAAATGTTACAGACCATTGCGTTAAGGGCACAATTTGCTACAACTTTTGTAGTAAAAGTTTTTCTGTACTATGCTTCCGATACCGTTTTTTTTTCACACTCTTCTATTTTCCACATTTTTGAAAAATTTTCGATATTGATGCATCTGGGCACAAAAATGTTACAGGCCATTGCGTTAAGGGCACAATTTGCTACAACTTTTGTAGTAAAAGTTTTTCTGTACTCTGATTCCGATACCGTTTTTTTTCAACACTCTTCTATTTTCCACATTTTTGAAAAATTCTCGATATTGATGCATCTGGGAGCAAGAATGTTACAGACCATTGCGTTAAGGGCACAATTTGCTACAACTTTTGTAGTAAAAGTTTTTCTGTACTATGCTTCCGATACCGTTTTTTTTTCAACACTCTTCTATTTTCCACATTTTTGAAAAATTTTCGATATTGATGCATCTGGGCACAAAAATGTTACAGACCATTGCGTTAAGGGCACAATTTGCTACAACTTTTGTAGTAAAAGTTTTTCTGTACTCTGATTCCGATACCGTTTTTTTTCAACACTCTTCTATTTTCCACATTTTTGAAAAATTCTCGATATTGATGCATCTGGGAGCAAGAATGTTACAGACCATTGCGTTAAGGGCACAATTTGCTACAACTTTTGTAGCAAAAGTTTTTCTGTACTATGCTTCCGATACCGTTTTTTTTCAACACTCTTCTATTTTTAACATTCTTGAAAAATTTTCGACATTGATGCATCTGGGAGCAAAAATGTTACAGACCATTGCATGAAGGGCACAATTTGCTACAACTTTTGTAGTAAAAGTTATTCTGTACTCTGCTTCCGATACCGTTTTTTTCAACACTCTTCTATTTTCCACATTTTTGAAAAATTCTCAATATTGATGCATCTGGGAGCAAAAATGTTACAGACCATTGCGTTAAGGGCACAATTTGCTACAACTTTTGTAGTAAAAGTTTTTCTGTACTCTGCTTCCGATACCGTTTTTTTTTAACACTCTTCTATTTTACATATTTTTGAAAAATTCTCGATATTGATGCATCTGGGAGCAAAAATGTTACAGACCATTGCGTTAAGGGCACAATTTGCTACAACTTTTGTAGTAAAAGTTTTTCTGTACTCTGCTTCCGATACCGTTTTTTTCAACACTTCTATTTTCCACATTTTTGAAAAATTCTCGATATTGATGCATCTGGGAGCGAAAATGTTACAGACCATTGCGTTAAGGGTACAATTTGCTACAACTTTTGTAGTAAAAGTTTTTCTGTACTCTGCTTCCGATACCGTTTTTTTTTCAACACTCTTCTATTTTCCACATTTTTGAAAAATTTTCGACATTGATGCATCTGGGAGCAAAAATGTTACAGACCATTGCGTTAAGGGCACAATTTGCTACAACTTTTGTAGTAAAAGTTTTTCTGTACTCTGATTCCGATACCGTTTTTTTTCAACACTCTTCTATTTTCCACATTTTTGAAAAATTCTCGATATTGATGCATCTGGGAGCAAAAATGTTAGAGACCATTTCGTTAAGGGCACAATTTGCTACAACTTTTGTAGTAAAAGTTTTTCTGTACTATGCTTCCGATACCGTTTTTTTTCAACACTCTTCTATTTTACATATTTTTGAAAAATTCTCGATATTGATGCATCTGGGAGCAAGAATGTTACAGACCATTGCGTTAAGGGCACAATTTGCTACAACTTTTGTAGTAAAAGTTTTTCTGTACTCTGCTTCCGATACCGTTTTTTTTCAACACTCCTCTATTTTCCACATTTTTGAAAAATTTTCGACATTGATGCATCTGGGAGCAAAAATGTTACAGACCATTGCGTTAAGGGCACAATTTGCTACAACTTTTGTAGTAAAAGTTTTTCTGTACTCTGCTTCCGATACCGCTTTTTTTCATCACTCTTCTATTTTCCACATTTTTGAAAAATTCTCGATATTGATGCATCTGGGAGCAAAAATGTTACAGACCATTGCGTTAAGGGCACAATTTGCTACAACTTTTGTAGTAAAAGTTTTTCTGTACTATGCTTCCGATACCGTTTTTTTTTCAACACTCTTCTATTTTCCACATTTTTGAAAAATTCTCGATATTGATGCATCTGGGAGCAAGAATGTTACAGACCATTGCGTTAAGGGCACAATTTGCTACAACTTTTGTAGTAAAAGTTTTTCTGTACTATGCTTCCGATACCGTTTTTTTTCAACACTCTTCTATTTTTAACATTCTTGAAAAATTTTCGACATTGATGCATCTGGGAGCAAAAATGTTACAGACCATTGCGTTAAGGGCACAATTTGCTACAACTTTTGTAGTAAAAGTTTTTCTGTACTCTGCTTCCGATACCGTTTTTTTTCAACACTTCTATTTTCCACATTTTTGAAAAATTCTCGATATTGATGCATCTGGGAGCAAAAATGTTACAGACCATTGCGTTAAGGGTACAATTTGCTACAACTTTTGTAGTAAAAGTTTTTCTGTACTCTGCTTCCGATACCGTTTTTTTTCAACACTCTTCTATTTTCCACATTTTTGAAAAATTTTCGACATTGATGCATCTGGGAGCAAAAATGTTACAGACCATTGCGTTAAGGGCACAATTTGCTACAACTTTTGTAGTAAAAGTTTTTCTGTACTCTGCTTCCGATACCGCTTTTTTTCATCACTCTTCTATTTTCCACATTTTTGAAAAATTCTCGATATTGATGCATCTGGGAGCAAAAATGTTACAGACCATTGCGTTAAGGGCACAATTTGCTACAACTTTTGTAGTAAAAGTTTTTCTGTACTATGCTTCCGATACCGTTTTTTTTTCACACTCTTCTATTTTCCACATTTTTGAAAAATTTTCGATATTGATGCATCTGGGCACAAAAATGTTACAGGCCATTGCGTTAAGGGCACAATTTGCTACAACTTTTGTAGTAAAAGTTTTTCTGTACTCTGATTCCGATACCGTTTTTTTTCAACACTCTTCTATTTTCCACATTTTTGAAAAATTCTCGATATTGATGCATCTGGGAGCAAGAATGTTACAGACCATTGCGTTAAGGGCACAATTTGCTACAACTTTTGTAGTAAAAGTTTTTCTGTACTATGCTTCCGATACCGTTTTTTTTTCAACACTCTTCTATTTTCCACATTTTTGAAAAATTTTCGATATTGATGCATCTGGGCACAAAAATGTTACAGACCATTGCGTTAAGGGCACAATTTGCTACAACTTTTGTAGTAAAAGTTTTTCTGTACTCTGATTCCGATACCGTTTTTTTTCAACACTCTTCTATTTTCCACATTTTTGAAAAATTCTCGATATTGATGCATCTGGGAGCAAGAATGTTACAGACCATTGCGTTAAGGGCACAATTTGCTACAACTTTTGTAGCAAAAGTTTTTCTGTACTATGCTTCCGATACCGTTTTTTTTCAACACTCTTCTATTTTTAACATTCTTGAAAAATTTTCGACATTGATGCATCTGGGAGCAAAAATGTTACAGACCATTGCATGAAGGGCACAATTTGCTACAACTTTTGTAGTAAAAGTTATTCTGTACTCTGCTTCCGATACCGTTTTTTTCAACACTCTTCTATTTTCCACATTTTTGAAAAATTCTCAATATTGATGCATCTGGGAGCAAAAATGTTACAGACCATTGCGTTAAGGGCACAATTTGCTACAACTTTTGTAGTAAAAGTTTTTCTGTACTCTGCTTCCGATACCGTTTTTTTTTAACACTCTTCTATTTTACATATTTTTGAAAAATTCTCGATATTGATGCATCTGGGAGCAAAAATGTTACAGATCATTGCGTTAAGGGCACAATTTGCTACAACTTTTGTAGTAAAAGTTTTTCTGTACTATGCTTCCGATACCGTTTTTTTTCAACACTCTTCTATTTTCCACATTTTTGAAAAATTCTCGATATTGATGCATCTGGGAGCAAGAATGGTACAGACCATTGCGTTAAGGGCACAATTTGCTACAACTTTTGTAGCAAAAGTTTTTCTGTACTATGCTTCCGATACAGTTTTTTTTCAACACTCTTCTATTTTTAACATTCTTGAAAAATTTTCGACATTGATGCATCTGGGAGCAAAAATGTTACAGACCATTGCATTAAGGGCACAATTTGCTACAACTTTTGTAGTAAAAGTTTTTCTGTACTCTGCTTCCGATACCGTTTTTTTCAACACTCTTCTATTTTCCACATTTTTGAAAAATTCTCGATATTGATGCATCTGGGAGCAAAAATGTTACAGACCATTGCGTTAAGGGCACAATTTGCTACAACTTTTGTAGTAAAAGTTTTTCTGTACTATGCTTCCGATACCGTTTTTTTTTCACACTCTTCTATTTTCCACATTTTTGAAAAATTTTCGATATTGATGCATCTGGGCACAAAAATGTTACAGGCCATTGCGTTAAGGGCACAATTTGCTACAACTTTTGTAGTAAAAGTTTTTCTGTACTCTGATTCCGATACCGTTTTTTTTCAACACTCTTCTATTTTCCACATTTTTGAAAAATTCTCGATATTGATGCATCTGGGAGCAAGAATGTTACAGACCATTGCGTTAAGGGCACAATTTGCTACAACTTTCGTAGTAAAAGTTTTTCTGTACTATGCTTCCGATACCGTTTTTTTTTCAACACTCTTCTATTTTCCACATTTTTGAAAAATTTTCGATATTGATGCATCTGGGCACAAAAATGTTACAGACCATTGCGTTAAGGGCACAATTTGCTACAACTTTTGTAGTAAAAGTTTTTCTGTACTCTGATTCCGATACCGTTTTTTTTCAACACTCTTCTATTTTCCACATTTTTGAAAAATTCTCGATATTGATGCATCTGGGAGCAAGAATGTTACAGACCATTGCGTTAAGGGCACAATTTGCTACAACTTTTGTAGCAAAAGTTTTTCTGTACTATGCTTCCGATACCGTTTTTTTTCAACACTCTTCTATTTTTAACATTCTTGAAAAATTTTCGACATTGATGCATCTGGGAGCAAAAATGTTACAGACCATTGCATGAAGGGCACAATTTGCTACAACTTTTGTAGTAAAAGTTTTTCTGTACTCTGCTTCCGATACCGTTTTTTTCAACACTCTTCTATTTTCCACATTTTTGAAAAATTCTCAATATTGATGCATCTGGGAGCAAAAATGTTACAGACCATTGCGTTAAGGGCACAATTTGCTACAACTTTTGTAGTAAAAGTTTTTCTGTACTCTGCTTCCGATACCGTTTTCTTTTAACACTCTTCTATTTTACATATTTTTGAAAAATTCTCGATATTGATGCATCTGGGAGCAAAAATGTTACAGATCATTGCGTTAAGGGCACAATTTGCTACAACTTTTGTAGTAAAAGTTTTTCTGTACTATGCTTCCGATACCGTTTTTTTTCAACACTCTTCTATTTTCCACATTTTTGAAAAATTCTCGATATTGATGCATCTGGGAGCAAGAATGGTACAGACCATTGCGTTAAGGGCACAATTTGCTACAACTTTTGTAGCAAAAGTTTTTCTGTACTATGCTTCCGATACCGTTTTTTTTCAACACTCTTCTATTTTTAACATTCTTGAAAAATTTTCGACATTGATGCATCTGGGAGCAAAAATGTTACAGACCATTGCATTAAGGGCACAATTTGCTACAACTTTTGTAGTAAAAGTTTTTCTGTACTCTGCTTCCGATACCGTTTTTTTCAACACTCTTCTATTTTCCACATTTTTGAAAAATTCTCGATATTGATGCATCTGGGAGCAAAAATGTTACAGACCATTGCGTTAAGGGCACAATTTGCTACAACTTTTGTAGTAAAAGTTTTTCTGTACTCTGCTTCCGATACCGTTTTTTTTTAACACTCTTCTATTTTACATATTTTTGAAAAATTCTCGATATTGATGCATCTGGGAGCAAAAATGTTACAGATCATTGCGTTAAGGGCACAATTTGCTACAACTTTTGTAGTAAAAGTTTTTCTGTACTATGCTTCCGATACCGTTTTTTTTCAACACTCTTCTATTTTACATATTTTTGAAAAATTCTCGATATTGATGCATCTGGGAGCAAGAATGTTACAGACCATTGCGTTAAGGGCACAATTTGCGACAACTTTTGTAGCAAAAGTTTTTCTGTACTATGCTTCCGATACCGTTTTTTTTCAACACTCTTCTATTTTTAACATTCTTGAAAAATTTTCGACATTGATGCATCTGGGAGCAAAAATGTTACAGACCATTGCATTAAGGGCACAATTTGCTACAACTTTTGTAGTAAAAGTTTTTCTGTACTCTGCTTCCGATACCGTTTTTTTCAACACTCTTCTATTTTCCACATTTTTGAAAAATTCTCGATATTGATGCATCTGGGAGCAAAAATGTTACAGACCATTGCGTTAAGGGCACAATTTGCTACAACTTTTGTAGTAAAAGTTTTTCTGTACTCTGCTTCCGATACCGTTTTTTTTTAACACTCTTCTATTTTACATATTTTTGAAAAATTCTCGATATTGATGCATCTGGGAGCAAAAATGTTACAGATCATTGCGTTAAGGGCACAATTTGCTACAACTTTTGTAGTAAAAGTTTTTCTGTACTATGCTTCCGATACCGTTTTTTTTCAACACTCTTCTATTTTACATATTTTTGAAAAATTCTCGATATTGATGCATCTGGGAGCAAGAATGTTACAGACCATTGCGTTAAGGGCACAATTTGCTACAACTGTTGTAGTAAAAGTTTTTCTGTACTATGCTTCCGATACCGTTTTTTTTCAACACTCTTCTATTTTTAACATTCTTGAAAAATTTTCGACATTGATGCATCTGGGAGCAAAAATGTTACAGACCATTGCGTTAAGGGCACAATTTGCTACAACTTTTGTAGTAAAAGTTTTTCTGTACTCTGCTTCCGATACCGTTTTTTTCAACACTCTTCTATTTTCCACATTTTTGAAAAATTCTCGATATTGATGCATCTGGGAGCAAAAATGTTACAGACCATTGCATGAAGGGCACAATTTGCTACAACTTTTGTAGTAAAAGTTATTCTGTACTCTGCTTCCGATACCGTTTTTTTCAACACTCTTCTATTTTTAACATTCTTGAAAAATTTTCGACATTGATGCATCTGGGAGCAAAAATGTTACAGACCATTGCGTTAAGGGCACAATTTGCTACAACTTTTGTAGTAAAAGTTTTTCTGTACTCTGATTCCGATACCGTTTTTTTTCAACACTCTTCTATTTTCCACATTTTTGAAAAATTCTCGATATTGATGCATCTGGGAGCAAGAATGTTACAGACCATTTCGTTAAGGGCACAATTTGCTACAACTTTTGTAGTAAAAGTTTTTCTGTACTATGCTTCCGATACCGTTTTTTTTTCAACACTCTTCTATTTTCCACATTTTTGAAAAATTTTCGATATTGATGCATCTGGGCGCAAAAATGTTACAGACCATTGCGTTAAGGGCACAATTTGCTACAACTTTTGTAGTAAAAGTTTTTCTGTACTCTGATTCCGATACCGTTTTTTTTCAACACTCTTCTATTTTCCACATTTTTGAAAAATTCTCGATATTGATGCATCTGGGAGCAAGAATGTTACAGACCATTGCGTTAAGGGCACAATTTGCTACAACTTTTGTAGCAAAAGTTTTTCTGTACTATGCTTCCGATACCGTTTTTTTTCAACACTCTTCTATTTTCCACATTTTTGAAAAATTTTCGACATTGATGCATCTGGGAGCAAAAATGTTACAGACCATTGCGTTAAGGGCACAATTTGCTACAACTTTTGTAGTAAAAGTTTTTCTGTACTCTGCTTCCGATACCGCTTTTTTTCATCACTCTTCTATTTTCCACATTTTTGAAAAATTCTCGATATTGATGCATCTGGGAGCAAAAATCTTACAGACCATTGCGTTAAGGGCACAATTTGCTACAACTTTTGTAGTAAAAGTTTTTCTGTACTATGCTTCCGATACCGTTTTTTTTTCAACACTCTTCTATTTTCCACATTTTTGAAAAATTTTCGATATTGATGCATCTGGGCACAAAAATGTTACAGACCATTGCGTTAAGGGCACAATTTGCTACAACTTTTGTAGTAAAAGTTTTTCTGTACTCTGATTCCGATACCGTTTTTTTTCAACACGCTTCTATTTTCCACTTTTTTGAAAAATTCTCGATATTGATGCATCTGGGAGCAAAAATGTTAGAGACCATTGCGTTAAGGGCACAATTTGCTACAACTTTTGTAGTAAAAGTTTTTCTGTACTATGCTTTCGATACCGTTTTTTTTCAACACTCTTCTATTTTTAACATTCTTGAAAAATTTTCGACATTGATGCAACTGGGAGCAAAAATGTTACAGACCATTGCGTTAAGGGCACAATTTGCTACAACTTTTGTAGTAAAAGTTTTTCTGTACTCTGCTTCCGATACCGTTTTTTTCAACACTCTTCTATTTTCCACATTTTTGAAAAATTCTCGATATTGATGCATCTGGGAGCAAAAATGTTACAGACCATTGCATGAAGGGCACAATTTGCTACAACTTTTGTAGTAAAAGTTATTCTGTACTCTGCTTCCGATACCGTTTTTTTCAACACTCTTCTATTTTTAACATTCTTGAAAAATTTTCGACATTGATGCATCTGGGAGCAAAAATGTTACAGACCATTGCGTTAAGGGCACAATTTGCTACAACTTTTGTAGTAAAAGTTTTTCTGTACTCTGATTCCGATACCGTTTTTTTTCAACACTCTTCTATTTTCCACATTTTTGAAAAATTCTCGATATTGATGCATCTGGGAGCAAGAATGTTACAGACCATTGCGTTAAGGGCACAATTTGCTACAACTTTTGTAGTAAAAGTTTTTCTGTACTATGCTTCCGATACCGTTTTTTTTTCAACACTCTTCTATTTTCCACATTTTTGAAAAATTTTCGATATTGATGCATCTGGGCACAAAAATGTTACAGACCATTGCGTTAAGGGCACAATTTGCTACAACTTTTGTAGTAAAAGTTTTTCTGTACTCTGATTCCGATACCGTTTTTTTTCAACACTCTTCTATTTTCCACATTTTTGAAAAATTCTCGATATTGATGCATCTGGGAGCAAGAATGTTACAGACCATTGCGTTAAGGGCACAATTTGCTACAACTTTTGTAGCAAAAGTTTTTCTGTACTATGCTTCCGATACCGTTTTTTTTCAACACTCTTCTATTTTTAACATTCTTGAAAAATTTTCGACATTGATGCATCTGGGAGCAAAAATGTTACAGACCATTGCATGAAGGGCACAATTTGCTACAACTTTTGTAGTAAAAGTTATTCTGTACTCTGCTTCCGATACCGTTTTTTTCAACACTCTTCTATTTTCCACATTTTTGAAAAATTCTCAATATTGATGCATCTGGGAGCAAAAATGTTACAGACCATTGCGTTAAGGGCACAATTTGCTACAACTTTTGTAGTAAAAGTTTTTCTGTACTCTGCTTCCGATACCGTTTTTTTTTAACACTCTTCTATTTTACATATTTTTGAAAAATTCTCGATATTGATGCATCTGGGAGCAAAAATGTTACAGATCATTGCGTTAAGGGCACAATTTGCTACAACTTTTGTAGTAAAAGTTTTTCTGTACTATGCTTCCGATACCGTTTTTTTTCAACACTCTTCTATTTTCCACATTTTTGAAAAATTCTCGATATTGATGCATCTGGGAGCAAGAATGGTACAGACCATTGCGTTAAGGGCACAATTTGCTACAACTTTTGTAGCAAAAGTTTTTCTGTACTATGCTTCCGATACAGTTTTTTTTCAACACTCTTCTATTTTTAACATTCTTGAAAAATTTTCGACATTGATGCATCTGGGAGCAAAAATGTTACAGACCATTGCATTAAGGGCACAATTTGCTACAACTTTTGTAGTAAAAGTTTTTCTGTACTCTGCTTCCGATACCGTTTTTTTCAACACTCTTCTATTTTCCACATTTTTGAAAAATTCTCGATATTGATGCATCTGGGAGCAAAAATGTTACAGACCATTGCGTTAAGGGCACAATTTGCTACAACTTTTGTAGTAAAAGTTTTTCTGTACTATGCTTCCGATACCGTTTTTTTTTCACACTCTTCTATTTTCCACATTTTTGAAAAATTTTCGATATTGATGCATCTGGGCACAAAAATGTTACAGGCCATTGCGTTAAGGGCACAATTTGCTACAACTTTTGTAGTAAAAGTTTTTCTGTACTCTGATTCCGATACCGTTTTTTTTCAACACTCTTCTATTTTCCACATTTTTGAAAAATTCTCGATATTGATGCATCTGGGAGCAAGAATGTTACAGACCATTGCGTTAAGGGCACAATTTGCTACAACTTTTGTAGTAAAAGTTTTTCTGTACTATGCTTCCGATACCGTTTTTTTTTCAACACTCTTCTATTTTCCACATTTTTGAAAAATTTTCGATATTGATGCATCTGGGCACAAAAATGTTACAGACCATTGCGTTAAGGGCACAATTTGCTACAACTTTTGTAGTAAAAGTTTTTCTGTACTCTGATTCCGATACCGTTTTTTTTCAACACTCTTCTATTTTCCACATTTTTGAAAAATTCTCGATATTGATGCATCTGGGAGCAAGAATGTTACAGACCATTGCGTTAAGGGCACAATTTGCTACAACTTTTGTAGCAAAAGTTTTTCTGTACTATGCTTCCGATACCGTTTTTTTTCAACACTCTTCTATTTTTAACATTCTTGAAAAATTTTCGACATTGATGCATCTGGGAGCAAAAATGTTACAGACCATTGCATGAAGGGCACAATTTGCTACAACTTTTGTAGTAAAAGTTTTTCTGTACTCTGCTTCCGATACCGTTTTTTTCAACACTCTTCTATTTTCCACATTTTTGAAAAATTCTCAATATTGATGCATCTGGGAGCAAAAATGTTACAGACCATTGCGTTAAGGGCACAATTTGCTACAACTTTTGTAGTAAAAGTTTTTCTGTACTCTGCTTCCGATACCGTTTTCTTTTAACACTCTTCTATTTTACATATTTTTGAAAAATTCTCGATATTGATGCATCTGGGAGCAAAAATGTTACAGATCATTGCGTTAAGGGCACAATTTGCTACAACTTTTGTAGTAAAAGTTTTTCTGTACTATGCTTCCGATACCGTTTTTTTTCAACACTCTTCTATTTTCCACATTTTTGAAAAATTCTCGATATTGATGCATCTGGGAGCAAGAATGGTACAGACCATTGCGTTAAGGGCACAATTTGCTACAACTTTTGTAGCAAAAGTTTTTCTGTACTATGCTTCCGATACCGTTTTTTTTCAACACTCTTCTATTTTTAACATTCTTGAAAAATTTTCGACATTGATGCATCTGGGAGCAAAAATGTTACAGACCATTGCATTAAGGGCACAATTTGCTACAACTTTTGTAGTAAAAGTTTTTCTGTACTCTGCTTCCGATACCGTTTTTTTCAACACTCTTCTATTTTCCACATTTTTGAAAAATTCTCGATATTGATGCATCTGGGAGCAAAAATGTTACAGACCATTGCGTTAAGGGCACAATTTGCTACAACTTTTGTAGTAAAAGTTTTTCTGTACTCTGCTTCCGATACCGTTTTTTTTTAACACTCTTCTATTTTACATATTTTTGAAAAATTCTCGATATTGATGCATCTGGGAGCAAAAATGTTACAGATCATTGCGTTAAGGGCACAATTTGCTACAACTTTTGTAGTAAAAGTTTTTCTGTACTATGCTTCCGATACCGTTTTTTTTCAACACTCTTCTATTTTACATATTTTTGAAAAATTCTCGATATTGATGCATCTGGGAGCAAAAATCTTACAGACCATTGCGTTAAGGGCACAATTTGCTACAACTTTTGTAGTAAAAGTTTTTCTGTACTATGCTTCCAATACCGTTTTTTTTTCAACACTCTTCTATTTTCCACATTTTTGAAAAATTTTCGATATTGATGCATCTGGGCACAAAAATGTTACAGACCATTGCGTTAAGGGCACAATTTGCTACAACTTTTGTAGTAAAAGTTTTTCTGTACTCTGATTCCGATACCGTTTTTTTTCAACAATCTTCTATTTTCCACATTTTTGAAAAATTCTCGATATTGATGCATCTGGGAGCAAGAATGTTACAGACCATTGCGTTAAGGGCACAATTTGCTACAACTTTTGTAGCAAAAGTTTTTCTGTACTATGCTTCCGATACCGTTTTTTTTCAACACTCTTCTATTTTTAACATTCTTGAAAAATTTTCGACATTGATGCATCTGGGAGCAAAAATGTTACAGACCATTGCATTAAGGGCACAATTTGCTACAACTTTTGTAGTAAAAGTTTTTCTGTACTCTGCTTCCGATACCGTTTTTTTCAACACTCTTCTATTTTCCACATTTTTGAAAAATTCTCGATATTGATGCATCTGGGAGCAAAAATGTTACAGACCATTGCGTTAAGGGCACAATTTGCTACAACTTTTGTAGTAAAAGTTTTTCTGTACTCTGCTTCCGATACCGTTTTTTTTTAACACTCTTCTATTTTACATATTTTTGAAAAATTCTCGATATTGATGCATCTGGGAGCAAAAATGTTACAGATCATTGCGTTAAGGGCACAATTTGCTACAACTTTTGTAGTAAAAGTTTTTCTGTACTATGCTTCCGATACCGTTTTTTTTCAACACTCTTCTATTTTACATATTTTTGAAAAATTCTCGATATTGATGCATCTGGGAGCAAGAATGTTACAGACCATTGCGTTAAGGGCACAATTTGCTACAACTGTTGTAGTAAAAGTTTTTCTGTACTATGCTTCCGATACCGTTTTTTTTCAACACTCTTCTATTTTTAACATTCTTGAAAAATTTTCGACATTGATGCATCTGGGAGCAAAAATGTTACAGACCATTGCGTTAAGGGCACAATTTGCTACAACTTTTGTAGTAAAAGTTTTTCTGTACTCTGCTTCCTATACCGTTTTTTTTCAACACTCTTCTATTTTCCACATTTTTGAAAAATTTTCGACATTGATGCATCTGGGAGCAAAAATGTTACAGACCATTGCGTTAAGGGCACAATTTGCTACAACTTTTGTAGTAAAAGTTTTTCTGTACTCTGCTTCCGATACCGCTTTTTTTCATCACTCTTCTATTTTCCACATTTTTGAAAAATTCTCGATATTGATGCATCTGGGAGCAAAAATCTTACAGACCATTGCGTTAAGGGCACAATTTGCTACAACTTTTGTAGTAAAAGTTTTTCTGTACTATGCTTCCGATACCGTTTTTTTTTCAACACTCTTCTATTTTCCACATTTTTGAAAAATTTTCGATATTGATGCATCTGGGCACAAAAATGTTACAGACCATTGCGTTAAGGGCACAATTTGCTACAACTTTTGTAGTAAAAGTTTTTCTGTACTCTGATTCCGATACCGTTTTTTTTCAACACTCTTCTATTTTTAACATTCTTGAAAAATTTTCGATATTGATGCAACTGGGAGCAAAAATGTTACAGACCATTGCGTTAAGGGCACAATTTGCTACAACTTTTGTAGTAAAAGTTTTTCTGTACTCTGCTTCCGATACCGTTTTTTTCAACACTCTTCTATTTTCCACATTTTTGAAAAATTCTCGATATTGATGCATCTGGGAGCAAAAATGTTACAGACCATTGCGTTAAGGGCACAATTTGCTACAACTTTTGTAGTAAAAGTTTTTCTGTACTCTGCTTCCGATACCGTTTTTTTTCAACACTCTTCTATTTTACATATTTTTGAAAAATTCTCGATATTGATGCATCTGGGAGCAAGAATGTTACAGACCATTGCGTTAAGGGCACAATTTGCTACAACTTTTGTAGTAAAAGTTTTTCTGTACTATGCTTTCGATACCGTTTTTTTTCAACACTCTTCTATTTTTAACATTCTTGAAAAATTTTCGATATTGATGCAACTGGGAGCAAAAATGTTACAGACCATTGCGTTAAGGGCACAATTTGCTACAACTTTTGTAGTAAAAGTTTTTCTGTACTCTGCTTCCGATACCGTTTTTTTCAACACTCTTCTATTTTCCACATTTTTGAAAAATTCTCGATATTGATGCATCTGGGAGCAAAAATGTTACAGACCATTGCGTTAAGGGCACAATTTGCTACAACTTTTGTAGTAAAAGTTTTTCTGTACTCTGCTTCCGATACCGTTTTTTTTCAACACTCTTCTATTTTACATATTTTTGAAAAATTCTCGATATTGATGCATCTGGGAGCAAGAATGTTACAGACCATTGCGTTAAGGGCACAATTTGCTACAACTTTTGTAGTAAAAGTTTTTCTGTACTATGCTTTCGATACCGTTTTTTTTCAACACTCTTCTATTTTTAACATTCTTGAAAAATTTTCGATATTGATGCAACTGGGAGCAAAAATGTTACAGACCATTGCGTTAAGGGCACAATTTGCTACAACTTTTGTAGTAAAAGTTTTTCTGTACTCTGCTTCCGATACCGTTTTTTTCAACACTCTTCTATTTTCCACATTTTTGAAAAATTCTCGATATTGATGCATCTGGGAGCAAAAATGTTACAGACCATTGCGTTAAGGGCACAATTTGCTACAACTTTTGTAGTAAAAGTTTTTCTGTACTCTGCTTCCGATACCGTTTTTTTTCAACACTCTTCTATTTTACATATTTTTGAAAAATTCTCGATATTGATGCATCTGGGAGCAAGAATGTTACAGACCATTGCGTTAAGGGCACAATTTGCTACAACTTTTGTAGTAAAAGTTTTTCTGTACTATGCTTCCGATACCGTTTTTTTTCAACACTCTTCTATTTTTAACATTCTTGAAAAATTCTCGACATTGATGCATCTGGGAGCAAAAATGTTACAGACCATTGCGTTAAGGGCACAATTTGCTACAACTTTTGTAGTAAAAGTTTTTCTGTACTCTGCTTCCGATACCGCTTTTTTTCATCACTCTTCTATTTTCCACATTTTTGAAAAATTCTCGATATTGATGCATCTGGGAGCAAAAATCTTACAGACCATTGCGTTAAGGGCACAATTTGCTACAACTTTTGTAGTAAAAGTTTTTCTGTACTATGCTTCCGATACCGTTTTTTTTCAACACTCTTCTATTTTCCACATTTTTGAAAAATTTTCGATATTGATGCATCTGGGCACAAAAATGTTACAGACCATTGCGTTAAGGGCACAATTTGCTACAACTTTTGTAGTAAAAGTTTTTCTGTACTCTGATTCCGATACCGTTTTTTTTCAACACGCTTCTATTTTCCACTTTTTTGAAAAATTCTCGATATTGATGCATCTGGGAGCAAAAATGTTAGAGACCATTGCGTTAAGGGCACAATTTGCTACAACTTTTGTAGTAAAAGTTTTTCTGTACTATGCTTCCGATACCGTTTTTTTTCAACACTCTTCTATTTTTAACATTCTTGAAAAATTTTCGACATTGATGCATCTGGGAGCAAAAATGTTACAGACCATTGCGTTAAGGGCACAATTTGCTACAACTTTTGTAGTAAAAGTTTTTCTGTACTCTGCTTCCGATACCGTTTTTTTCAACACTCTTCTATTTTCCACATTTTTGAAAAATTCTCGATATTGATGCATCTGGGAGCAAAAATGTTACAGACCATTGCGTTAAGGGCACAATTTGCTACAACTTTTGTAGTAAAAGTTTTTCTGTACTCTGCTTCCGATACCGTTTCTTTTCAACACTCTTCTATTTTCCACATTTTTGAAAAATTTTCGATATTGATGCATCTGGGCACAAAAATGTTACAGACCATTGCGTTAAGGGCACAATTTGCTACAACTTTTGTAGTAAAAGTTTTTCTGTACTCTGATTCCGATACCGTTTTTTTTCAACACGCTTCTATTTTCCACTTTTTTGAAAAATTCTCGATATTGATGCATCTGGGAGCAAAAATGTTAGAGACCATTGCGTTAAGGGCACAATTTGCTACAACTTTTGTAGTAAAAGTTTTTCTGTACTATGCTTTCGATACCGTTTTTTTTCAACACTCTTCTATTTTTAACATTCTTGAAAAATTTTCGACATTGATGCAACTGGGAGCAAAAATGTTACAGACCATTGCGTTAAGGGCACAATTTGCTACAACTTTTGTAGTAAAAGTTTTTCTGTACTCTGCTTCCGATACCGTTTTTTTCAACACTCTTCTATTTTCCACATTTTTGAAAAATTCTCGATATTGATGCATCTGGGAGCAAAAATGTTACAGACCATTGCGTTAAGGGCACAATTTGCTACAACTTTTGTAGTAAAAGTTTTTCTGTACTCTGCTTCCGATACCGTTTTTTTTCAACACTCTTCTATTTTACATATTTTTGAAAAATTCTCGATATTGATGCATCTGGGAGCAAGAATGTTACAGACCATTGCGTTAAGGGCACAATTTGCTACAACTTTTGTAGTAAAAGTTTTTCTGTACTATGCTTCCGATACCGTTTTTTTTCAACACTCTTCTATTTTTAACATTCTTGAAAAATTCTCGACATTGATGCATCTGGGAGCAAAAATGTTACAGACCATTGCGTTAAGGGCACAATTTGCTACAACTTTTGTAGTAAAAGTTTTTCTGTACTCTGCTTCCGATACCGTTTTTTTTCAACACTCTTCTATTTTACATATTTTTGAAAAATTCTCGATATTGATGCATCTGGGAGCAAGAATGTTACAGACCATTGCGTTAAGGGCACAATTTGCTACAACTTTTGTAGTAAAAGTTTTTCTGTACTATGCTTCCGATACCGTTTTTTTTCAACACTCTTCTATTTTTAACATTCTTGAAAAATTCTCGATATTGATGCATCTGGGAGCGAAAATGTTACAGACCATTGCGTTAAGGGTACAATTTGCTACAACTTTTGTAGTAAAAGTTTTTCTGTACTATGCTTCCGATACCGTTTTTTTTTCACACTCTTCTATTTTCCACATTTTTGAAAAATTTTCGATATTGATGCATCTGGGCACAAAAATGTTACAGACCATTGCGTTAAGGGCACAATTTGCTACAACTTTTGTAGTAAAAGTTTTTCTGTACTCTGATTCCGATACCGTTTTTTTTCAACACTCTTCTATTTTCCACATTTTTGAAAAATTCTCGATATTGATGCATCTGGGAGCAAGAATGTTACAGACCATTGCGTTAAGGGCACAATTTGCTACAACTTTTGTAGCAAAAGTTTTTCTGTACTATGCTTCCGATACCGTTTTTTTTCAACACTCTTCTATTTTTAACATTCTTGAAAAATTTTCGACATTGATGCATCTGGGAGCAAAAATGTTACAGACCATTGCATTAAGGGCACAATTTGCTACAACTTTTGTAGTAAAAGTTTTTCTGTACTCTGCTTCCGATACCGTTTTTTTCAACACTCTTCTTTTTTCCACATTTTTGAAAAATTCTCGATATTGATGCATCTGGGAGCAAAAATGTTACAGACCATTGCGTTAAGGGCACAATTTGCTACAACTTTTGTAGTAAAAGTTTTTCTGTACTCTGCTTCCGATACCGTTTTTTTTTAACACTCTTCTATTTTACATATTTTTGAAAAATTCTCGATATTGATGCATCTGGGAGCAAAAATGTTACAGATCATTGCGTTAAGGGCACAATTTGCTACAACTTTTGTAGTAAAAGTTTTTCTGTACTATTCTTCCGATACCGTTTTTTTTCAACACTCTTCTATTTTACATATTTTTGAAAAATTCTCGATATTGATGCATCTGGGAGAAAGAATGTTACAGACCATTGCGTTAAGGGCACAATTTGCTACAACTTTTGTAGTAAAAGTTTTTCTGTACTATGCTTCCGATACCGTTTTTTTTCAACACTCTTCTATTTTTGACATTCTTGAAAAATTTTCGACATTGATGCATCTGGGAGCAAAAATGTTACAGACCATTGCGTTAAGGGCACAATTTGCTACAACTTTTGTAGTAAAAGTTTTTCTGTACTCTGCTTCCGATACCGTTTTTTTTCAACACTCTTCTATTTTCCACATTTTTGAAAAATTTTCGACATTGATGCATCTGGGAGCAAAAATGTTACAGACCATTGCGTTAAGGGCACAATTTGCTACAACTTTTGTAGTAAAAGTTTTTCTGTACTCTGCTTCCGATACCGCTTTTTTTCATCACTCTTCTATTTTCCACATTTTTGAAAAATTCTCGATATTGATGCATCTGGGAGCAAAAATCTTACAGACCATTGCGTTAAGGGCACAATTTGCTACAACTTTTGTAGTAAAAGTTTTTCTGTACTATGCTTCCGATACCGTTTTTTTTTCAACACTCTTCTATTTTCCACATTTTTGAAAAATTTTCGATATTGATGCATCTGGGACAAAAATGTTACAGACCATTGCGTTAAGGGCACAATTTGCTACAACTTTTGTAGTAAAAGTTTTTTTGTACTCTGATTCCGATACCGTTTTTTTTCAACACTCTTCTATTTTCCACATTTTTGAAAAATTCTCGATATTGATGCATCTGGGAGCAAAAATGTTAGAGACCATTGCGTTAAGGGCACAATTTGCTACAACTTTTGTAGTAAAAGTTTTTCTGTACTATGCTTCCGATACCGTTTTTTTTAAACACTCTTCTATTTTACATATTTTTGAAAAATTCTCGATATTGATGCATCTGGGAGCAAGAATGTTACAGACCATTGCGTTAAGGGCACAAATTGCTACAACTTTTGTAGTAAAAGTTTTTCTGTACTATGCTTCCGATACCGTTTTTTTTCAACACTCTTCTATTTTACATATTTTTGAAAAATTCTCGATATTGATGCATCTGGGAGCAAGAATGTTACAGACCATTGCGTTAAGGGCACAATTTGCTACAACTTTTGTAGTAAAAGTTTTTCTGTACTATGCTTCCGATACCGTTTTTTTTCAACACTCTTCTATTTTTAACATTCTTGAAAAATTCTCGACATTGATGCATCTGGGAGCAAAAATGTTACAGACCATTGCGTTAAGGGCACAATTTGCTACAACTTTTGTAGTAAAAGTTTTTCTGTACTCTGCTTCCGATACCGTTTTTTTTCAACACTCTTCTATTTTACATATTTTTGAAAAATTCTCGATATTGATGCATCTGGGAGCAAGAATGTTACAGACCATTGCGTTAAGGGCACAATTTGCTACAACTTTTGTAGTAAAAGTTTTTCTGTACTATGCTTCCGATACCGTTTTTTTTCAACACTCTTCTATTTTTAACATTCTTGAAAAATTCTCGATATTGATGCATCTGGGAGCGAAAATGTTACAGACCATTGCGTTAAGGGTACAATTTGCTACAACTTTTGTAGTAAAAGTTTTTCTGTACTATGCTTCCGATACCGTTTTTTTTTCACACTCTTCTATTTTCCACATTTTTGAAAAATTTTCGATATTGATGCATCTGGGCACAAAAATGTTACAGGCCATTGCGTTAAGGGCACAATTTGCTACAACTTTTGTAGTAAAAGTTTTTTTGTACTCTGATTCCGATACCGTTTTTTTTCAACACTCTTCTATTTTCCACATTTTTGAAAAATTCTCGATATTGATGCATCTGGGAGCAAGAATGTTACAGACCATTGCGTTAAGGGCACAATTTGCTACAACTTTTGTGGTAAAAGTTTTTCTGTACTATGCTTCCGATACCGTTTTTTTTTCAACACTCTTCTATTTTCCACATTTTTGAAAAATTTTCGATATTGATGCATCTGGGCACAAAAATGTTACAGACCATTGCGTTAAGGGCACAATTTGCTACAACTTTTGTAGTAAAAGTTTTTCTGTACTCTGATTCCGATACCGTTTTTTTTCAACACTCTTCTATTTTCCACATTTTTGAAAAATTCTCGATATTGATGCATCTGGGAGCAAGAATGTTACAGACCATTGCGTTAAGGGCACAATTTGCTACAACTTTTGTAACAAAAGTTTTTCTGTACTATGCTTCCGATACCGTTTTTTTTCAACACTCTTCTATTTTTAACATTCTTGAAAAATTTTCGACATTGATGCATCTGGGAGCAAAAATGTTACAGACCATTGCATTAAGGGCACAATTTGCTACAACTTTTGTAGTAAAAGTTTTTCTGTACTCTGCTTCCGATACCGTTTTTTTCAACACTCTTCTATTTTCCACATTTTTGAAAAATTCTCGATATTGATGCATCTGGGAGCAAAAATGTTACAGATCATTGCGTTAAGGGCACAATTTGCTACAACTTTTGTAGTAAAAGTTTTTCTGTACTATGCTTCCGATACCGTTTTTTTTCAACACTCTTCTATTTTACATATTTTTGAAAAATTCTCGATATTGATGCATCTGGGAGCAAGAATGTTACAGACCATTGCGTTAAGGGCACAATTTGCTACAACTTTTGTAGTAAAAGTTTTTCTGTACTATGCTTCCGATACCGTTTTTTTTCAACACTCTTCTATTTTTAACATTCTTGAAAAATTTTCGACATTGATGCATCTGGGAGCAAAAATGTTACAGACCATTGCGTTAAGGGCACAATTTGCTACAACTTTTGTAGTAAAAGTTTTTCTGTACTCTGCTTCCGATACCGTTTTTTTTCAACACTCTTCTATTTTCCACATTTTTGAAAAATTTTCGACATTGATGCATCTGGGAGCAAAAATGTTACAGACCATTGCGTTAAGGGCACAATTTGCTACAACTTTTGTAGTAAAAGTTTTTCTGTACTATGCTTCCGATACCGTTTTTTTTCAACACTCTTCTATTTTACATATTTTTGAAAAATTCTCGATATTGATGCATCTGGGAGCAAGAATGTTACAGACCATTGCGTTAAGGGCACAATTTGCTACAACTTTTGTAGTAAAAGTTTTTCTGTACTATGCTTCCGATACCGTTTTTTTTCAACACTCTTCTATTTTTAACATTCTTGAAAAATTTTCGACATTGATGCATCTGGGAGCAAAAATGTTACAGACCATTGCGTTAAGGGCACAATTTGCTACAACTTTTGTAGTAAAAGTTTTTCTGTACTCTGCTTCCGATACCGTTTTTTTTCAACACTCTTCTATTTTCCACATTTTTGAAAAATTTTCGACATTGATGCATCTGGGAGCAAAAATGTTACAGACCATTGCGTTAAGGGCACAATTTGCTACAACTTTTGTAGTAAAAGTTTTTCTGTATTATGCTTCCGATACCGTTTTTTTTTCAACACTCTTCTATTTTCCACATTTTTGAAAAATTTTCGATATTGATGCATCTGGGCACAAAAATGTTACAGACCATTGCGTTAAGGGCACAATTTGCTACAACTTTTGTAGTAAAAGTTTTTCTGTACTCTGATTCCGATACCGTTTTTTTTCAACACTCTTCTATTTTCCACATTTTTGAAAAATTCTCGATATTGATGCATCTGGGAGCAAAAATGTTAGAGACCATTGCGTTAAGGGCACAATTTGCTACAACTTTTGTAGTAAAAGTTTTTCTGTACTATGCTTCCGATACCGTTTTTTTTTCAACACTCTTCTATTTTCCACATTTTTGAAAAATTTTCGATATTGATGCATCTGGGCACAAAAATGTTACAGACCATTGCGTTAAGGGCACAATTTGCTACAACTTTTGTAGTAAAAGTTTTTCTGTACTCTGATTCCGATACCGTTTTTTTTCAACACTCTTCTATTTTCCACATTTTTGAAAAATTCTCGATATTGATGCATCTGGGAGCAAGAATGTTACAGACCATTGCGTTAAGGGCACAATTTGCTACAACTTTTGTGGTAAAAGTTTTTCTGTACTATGCTTCCGATACCGTTTTTTTTTCAACACTCTTCTATTTTCCACATTTTTGAAAAATTTTCGATATTGATGCATCTGGGCACAAAAATGTTACAGACCATTGCGTTAAGGGCACAATTTGCTACAACTTTTGTAGTAAAAGTTTTTCTGTACTCTGATTCCGATACCGTTTTTTTTCAACACTCTTCTATTTTCCACATTTTTGAAAAATTCTCGATATTGATGCATCTGGGAGCAAGAATGTTACAGACCATTGCGTTAAGGGCACAATTTGCTACAACTTTTGTAACAAAAGTTTTTCTGTACTATGCTTCCGATACCGTTTTTTTTCAACACTCTTCTATTTTTAACATTCTTGAAAAATTTTCGACATTGATGCATCTGGGAGCAAAAATGTTACAGACCATTGCATTAAGGGCACAATTTGCTACAACTTTTGTAGTAAAAGTTTTTCTGTACTCTGCTTCCGATACCGTTTTTTTCAACACTCTTCTATTTTCCACATTTTTGAAAAATTCTCGATATTGATGCATCTGGGAGCAAAAATGTTACAGATCATTGCGTTAAGGGCACAATTTGCTACAACTTTTGTAGTAAAAGTTTTTCTGTACTATGCTTCCGATACCGTTTTTTTTCAACACTCTTCTATTTTACATATTTTTGAAAAATTCTCGATATTGATGCATCTGGGAGCAAGAATGTTACAGACCATTGCGTTAAGGGCACAATTTGCTACAACTTTTGTAGTAAAAGTTTTTCTGTACTATGCTTCCGATACCGTTTTTTTTCAACACTCTTCTATTTTTAACATTCTTGAAAAATTTTCGACATTGATGCATCTGGGAGCAAAAATGTTACAGACCATTGCGTTAAGGGCACAATTTGCTACAACTTTTGTAGTAAAAGTTTTTCTGTACTCTGCTTCCGATACCGTTTTTTTTCAACACTCTTCTATTTTCCACATTTTTGAAAAATTTTCGACATTGATGCATCTGGGAGCAAAAATGTTACAGACCATTGCATTAAGGGCACAATTTGCTACAACTTTTGTAGTAAAAGTTTTTCCGTACTCTGCTTCCGATACCGTTTTTTTCAACACTCTTCTATTTTCCACATTTTTGAAAAATTCTCGATATTGATGCATCTGGGAGCAAAAATGTTACAGATCATTGCGTTAAGGGCACAATTTGCTACAACTTTTGTAGTAAAAGTTTTTCTGTACTATGCTTCCGATACCGTTTTTTTTCAACACTCTTCTATTTTACATATTTTTGAAAAATTCTCGATATTGATGCATCTGGGAGCAAGAATGTTACAGACCATTGCGTTAAGGGCACAATTTGCTACAACTTTTGTAGTAAAAGTTTTTCTGTACTATGCTTCCGATACCGTTTTTTTTCAACACTCTTCTATTTTTAACATTCTTGAAAAATTTTCGACATTGATGCATCTGGGAGCAAAAATGTTACAGACCATTGCGTTAAGGGCACAATTTGCTACAACTTTTGTAGTAAAAGTTTTTCTGTACTCTGCTTCCGATACCGTTTTTTTTCAACACTCTTCTATTTTCCACATTTTTGAAAAATTTTCGACATTGATGCATCTGGGAGCAAAAATGTTACAGACCATTGCGTTAAGGGCACAATTTGCTACAACTTTTGTAGTAAAAGTTTTTCTGTACTCTGCTTCCGATACCGCTTTTTTTCATCACTCTTCTATTTTCCACACTTTTGAAAAATTCTCGATATTGATGCATCTGGGAGCAAAAATCTTACAGACCATTGCGTTAAGGGCACAATTTGCTACAACTTTTGTAGTAAAAGTTTTTCTGTATTATGCTTCCGATACCGTTTTTTTTTCAACACTCTTCTATTTTCCACATTTTTGAAAAATTTTCGATATTGATGCATCTGGGCACAAAAATGTTACAGACCATTGCGTTAAGGGCACAATTTGCTACAACTTTTGTAGTAAAAGTTTTTCTGTACTCTGATTCCGATACCGTTTTTTTTCAACACTCTTCTATTTTCCACATTTTTGAAAAATTCTCGATATTGATGCATCTGGGAGCAAAAATGTTAGAGACCATTGCGTTAAGGGCACAATTTGCTACAACTTTTGTAGTAAAAGTTTTTCTGTACTATGCTTCCGATACCGTTTTTTTTAAACACTCTTCTATTTTACATATTTTTGAAAAATTCTCGATATTGATGCATCTGGGAGCAAGAATGTTACAGACCATTGCGTTAAGGGCACAAATTGCTACAACTTTTGTAGTAAATGTTTTTCTGTACTATGCTTCCGATACCGTTTTTTTTCAACACTCTTCTATTTTACATATTTTTGAAAAATTCTCGATATTGATGCATCTGGGAGCAAGAATGTTACAGACCATTGCGTTAAGGGCACAATTTGCTACAACTTTTGTAGTAAAAGTTTTTCTGTACTATGCTTCCGATACCGTTTTTATTCAACACTCTTCTATTTTTAACATTCTTGAAAAATTCTCGACATTGATGCATCTGGGAGCAAAAATGTTACAGACCATTGCGTTAAGGGCACAATTTGCTACAACTTTTGTAGTAAAAGTTTTTCTGTACTCTGCTTCCGATACCGTTTTTTTTCAACACTCTTCTATTTTACATATTTTTGAAAAATTCTCGATATTGATGCATCTGGGAGCAAGAATGTTACAGACCATTGCGTTAAGGGCACAATTTGCTACAACTTTTGTAGTAAAAGTTTTTCTGTACTATGCTTCCGATACCGTTTTTTTTCAACACTCTTCTATTTTTAACATTCTTGAAAAATTCTCGATATTGATGCATCTGGGAGCGAAAATGTTACAGACCATTGCGTTAAGGGTACAATTTGCTACAACTTTTGTAGTAAAAGTTTTTCTGTATTATGCTTCCGATACCGTTTTTTTTTCAACACTCTTCTATTTTCCACATTTTTGAAAAATTTTCGATATTGATGCATCTGGGCACAAAAATGTTACAGACCATTGCGTTAAGGGCACAATTTGCTACAACTTTTGTAGTAAAAGTTTTTCTGTACTCTGATTCCGATACCGTTTTTTTTCAACACTCTTCTATTTTCCACATTTTTGAAAAATTCTCGATATTGATGCATCTGGGAGCAAAAATGTTAGAGACCATTGCGTTAAGGGCACAATTTGCTACAACTTTTGTAGTAAAAGTTTTTCTGTACTATGCTTCCGATACCGTTTTTTTTAAACACTCTTCTATTTTACATATTTTTGAAAAATTCTCGATATTGATGCATCTGGGAGCAAGAATGTTACAGACCATTGCGTTAAGGGCACAAATTGCTACAACTTTTGTAGTAAATGTTTTTCTGTACTATGCTTCCGATACCGTTTTTTTTCAACACTCTTCTATTTTACATATTTTTGAAAAATTCTCGATATTGATGCATCTGGGAGCAAGAATGTTACAGACCATTGCGTTAAGGGCACAATTTGCTACAACTTTTGTAGTAAAAGTTTTTCTGTACTATGCTTCCGATACCGTTTTTATTCAACACTCTTCTATTTTTAACATTCTTGAAAAATTCTCGACATTGATGCATCTGGGAGCAAAAATGTTACAGACCATTGCGTTAAGGGCACAATTTGCTACAACTTTTGTAGTAAAAGTTTTTCTGTACTCTGCTTCCGATACCGTTTTTTTTCAACACTCTTCTATTTTACATATTTTTGAAAAATTCTCGATATTGATGCATCTGGGAGCAAGAATGTTACAGACCATTGCGTTAAGGGCACAATTTGCTACAACTTTTGTAGTAAAAGTTTTTCTGTACTATGCTTCCGATACCGTTTTTTTTCAACACTCTTCTATTTTTAACATTCTTGAAAAATTCTCGATATTGATGCATCTGGGAGCGAAAATGTTACAGACCATTGCGTTAAGGGTACAATTTGCTACAACTTTTGTAGTAAAAGTTTTTCTGTACTATGCTTCCGATACCGTTTTTTTTTCACACTCTTC
Organism: Onthophagus taurus; assembly: GCF_036711975.1. Classification (NCBI taxonomy): domain Eukaryota; kingdom Metazoa; phylum Arthropoda; class Insecta; order Coleoptera; family Scarabaeidae; genus Onthophagus; species Onthophagus taurus. The sequence goes on from NW_027248937.1 coordinate 434,328, forward strand.
TATTTTCCACATTTTTGAAAAATTTTCGATATTGATGCATCTGGGCACAAAAATGTTACAGGCCATTGCGTTAAGGGCACAATTTGCTACAACTTTTGTAGTAAAAGTTTTTCTGTACTCTGATTCCGATACCGTTTTTTTTCAACACTCTTCTATTTTCCACATTTTTGAAAAATTCTCGATATTGATGCATCTGGGAGCAAGAATGTTACAGACCATTGCGTTAAGGGCACAATTTGCTACAACTTTTGTAGTAAAAGTTTTTCTGTACTATGCTTCCGATACCGTTTTTTTTTCAACACTCTTCTATTTTCCACATTTTTGAAAAATTTTCGATATTGATGCATCTGGGCACAAAAATGTTACAGACCATTGCGTTAAGGGCACAATTTGCTACAACTTTTGTAGTAAAAGTTTTTCTGTACTCTGATTCCGATACCGTTTTTTTTCAACACTCTTCTATTTTCCACATTTTTGAAAAATTCTCGATATTGATGCATCTGGGAGCAAGAATGTTACAGACCATTGCGTTAAGGGCACAATTTGCTACAACTTTTGTAGCAAAAGTTTTTCTGTACTATGCTTCCGATACCGTTTTTTTTCAACACTCTTCTATTTTTAACATTCTTGAAAAATTTTCGACATTGATGCATCTGGGAGCAAAAATGTTACAGACCATTGCATTAAGGGCACAATTTGCTACAACTTTTGTAGTAAAAGTTTTTCTGTACTCTGCTTCCGATACCGTTTTTTTCAACACTCTTCTATTTTCCACATTTTTGAAAAATTCTCGATATTGATGCATCTGGGAGCAAGAATGTTACAGACCATTGCGTTAAGGGCACAATTTGCTACAACTTTTGTAGTAAAAGTTTTTCTGTACTATGCTTCCGATACCGTTTTTTTTCAACACTCTTCTATTTTTAACATTCTTGAAAAATTCTCGATATTGATGCATCTGGGAGCGAAAATGTTACAGACCATTGCGTTAAGGGTACAATTTGCTACAACTTTTGTAGTAAAAGTTTTTCTGTACTATGCTTCCGATACCGTTTTTTTTTCACACTCTTCTATTTTCCACATTTTTGAAAAATTTTCGATATTGATGCATCTGGGCACAAAAATGTTACAGGCCATTGCGTTAAGGGCACAATTTGCTACAACTTTTGTAGTAAAAGTTTTTCTGTACTCTGATTCCGATACCGTTTTTTTTCAACACTCTTCTATTTTCCACATTTTTGAAAAATTCTCGATATTGATGCATCTGGGAGCAAGAATGTTACAGACCATTGCGTTAAGGGCACAATTTGCTACAACTTTTGTAGTAAAAGTTTTTCTGTACTATGCTTCCGATACCGTTTTTTTTTCAACACTCTTCTATTTTCCACATTTTTGAAAAATTTTCGATATTGATGCATCTGGGCACAAAAATGTTACAGACCATTGCGTTAAGGGCACAATTTGCTACAACTTTTGTAGCAAAAGTTTTTCTGTACTATGCTTCCGATACCGTTTTTTTTCAACACTCTTCTATTTTTAACATTCTTGAAAAATTTTCGACATTGATGCATCTGGGAGCAAAAATGTTACAGACCATTGCATTAAGGGCACAATTTGCTACAACTTTTGTAGTAAAAGTTTTTCTGTACTCTGCTTCCGATACCGTTTTTTTCAACACTCTTCTATTTTCCACATTTTTGAAAAATTCTCGATATTGATGCATCTGGGAGCAAGAATGTTACAGACCATTGCGTTAAGGGCACAATTTGCTACAACTTTTGTAGTAAAAGTTTTTCTGTACTATGCTTCCGATACCGTTTTTTTTCAACACTCTTCTATTTTTAACATTCTTGAAAAATTCTCGATATTGATGCATCTGGGAGCGAAAATGTTACAGACCATTGCGTTAAGGGTACAATTTGCTACAACTTTTGTAGTAAAAGTTTTTCTGTACTATGCTTCCGATACCGTTTTTTTTTTCACACTCTTCTATTTTCCACATTTTTGAAAAATTTTCGATATTGATGCATCTGGGCACAAAAATGTTACAGGCCATTGCGTTAAGGGCACAATTTGCTACAACTTTTGTAGTAAAAGTTTTTCTGTACTCTGATTCCGATACCGTTTTTTTTCAACACTCTTCTATTTTCCACATTTTTGAAAAATTCTCGATATTGATGCATCTGGGAGCAAGAATGTTACAGACCATTGCGTTAAGGGCACAATTTGCTACAACTTTTGTAGTAAAAGTTTTTCTGTACTATGCTTCCGATACCGTTTTTTTTTCAACACTCTTCTATTTTCCACATTTTTGAAAAATTTTCGATATTGATGCATCTGGGCACAAAAATGTTACAGACCATTGCGTTAAGGGCACAATTTGCTACAACTTTTGTAGTAAAAGTTTTTCTGTACTCTGATTCCGATACCGTTTTTTTTCAACACTCTTCTATTTTCCACAATTTTGAAAAATTCTCGATATTGATGCATCTGGGAGCAAGAATGTTACAGACCATTGCGTTAAGGGCACAATTTGCTACAACTTTTGTAGCAAAAGTTTTTCTGTACTATGCTTCCGATACCGTTTTTTTTCAACACTCTTCTATTTTTAACATTCTTGAAAAATTTTCGACATTGATGCATCTGGGAGCAAAAATGTTACAGACCATTGCATTAAGGGCACAATTTGCTACAACTTTTGTAGTAAAAGTTTTTCTGTACTCTGCTTCCGATACCGTTTTTTTCAACACTCTTCTATTTTCCACATTTTTGAAAAATTCTCGATATTGATGCATCTGGGAGCAAAAATGTTACAGACCATTGCGTTAAGGGCACAATTTGCTACAACTTTTGTAGTAAAAGTTTTTCTGTACTCTGCTTCCGATACCGTTTTTTTTTAACACTCTTCTATTTTACATATTTTTGAAAAATTCTCGATATTGATGCATCTGGGAGCAAAAATGTTACAGATCATTGCGTTAAGGGCACAATTTGCTACAACTTTTGTAGTAAAAGTTTTTCTGTACTATGCTTCCGATACCGTTTTTTTTCAACACTCTTCTATTTTACATATTTTTGAAAAATTCTCGATATTGATGCATCTGGGGGCAAGAATGTTACAGACCATTGCGTTAAGGGCACAATTTGCTACAACTTTTGTAGTAAAAGTTTTTCTGTACTATGCTTCCGATACCGTTTTTTTTCAACCCTCTTCTATTTTTAACATTCTTGAAAAATTTTCGACATTGATGCATCTGGGAGCAAAAATGTTACAGACCATTGCGTTAAGGGCACAATTTGCTACAACTTTTGTAGTAAAAGTTTTTCTGTACTCTGCTTCCGATACCGTTTTTTTTCAACACTCTTCTATTTTCCACATTTTTGAAAAATTTTCGACATTGATGCATCTGGGAGCAAAAATGTTACAGACCATTGCGTTAAGGGCACAATTTGCTACAACTTTTGTAGTAAAAGTTTTTCTGTACTCTGCTTCCGATACCGCTTTTTTTCATCACTCTTCTATTTTCCACATTTTTGAAAAATTCTCGATATTGATGCATCTGGGAGCAAAAATCTTACAGACCATTGCGTTAAGGGCACAATTTGCTACAACTTTTGTAGTAAAAGTTTTTCTGTACTATGCTTCCGATACCGTTTTTTTTTCAACACTCTTCTATTTTCCACATTTTTGAAAAATTTTCGATATTGATGCATCTGGGCACAAAAATGTTACAGACCATTGCGTTAAGGGCACAATTTGCTACAACTTTTGTAGTAAAAGTTTTTCTGTACTCTGATTCCGATACCGTTTTTTTTCAACACTCTTCTATTTTCCACATTTTTGAAAAATTCTCGATATTGATGCATCTGGGAGCAAAAATGTTAGAGACCATTGCGTTAAGGGCTCAATTTGCTACAACTTTTGTAGTAAAAGTTTTTCTGTAGTATGCTTCCGATACCGTTTTTTTTCAACACTCTTCTATTTTACATATTTTTGAAAAATTCTCGATATTGATGCATCTGGGAGCAAGAATGTTACAGACCATTGCGTTAAGGGCACAATTTGCTACAACTTTTGTAGTAAAAGTTTTTCTGTACAATGCTTCCGATACCGTTTTTTTTCAACACTCTTCTATTTTTAACATTCTTGAAAAATTCTCGACATTGATGCATCTGGGAGCAAAAATGTTACAGACCATTGCGTTAAGGGCACAATTTGCTACAACTTTTGTAGTAAAAGTTTTTCTGTACTCTGCTTCCGATACCGTTTTTTTTCAACACTCTTCTATTTTACATATTTTTGAAAAATTCTCGATATTGATGCATCTGGGAGCAAGAATGTTACAGACCATTGCGTTAAGGGCACAATTTGCTACAACTTTTGTAGTAAAAGTTTTTCTGTACTATGCTTCCGATACCGTTTTTTTTCAACACTCTTCTATTTTTAACATTCTTGAAAAATTCTCGATATTGATGCATCTGGGAGCGAAAATGTTACAGACCATTGCGTTAAGGGCACAATTTGCTACAACTTTTGTAGTAAAAGTTTTTCTGTACTATGCTTCCGATACCGTTTTTTTTTCAACACTCTTCTATTTTCCACATTTTTGAAAAATTTTCGATATTGATGCATCTGGGCACAAAAATGTTACAGACCATTGCGTTAAGGGCACAATTTGCTACAACTTTTGTAGCAAAAGTTTTTCTGTACTATGCTTCCGATACCGTTTTTTTTCAACACTCTTCTATTTTTAACATTCTTGAAAAATTTTCGACATTGATGCATCTGGGAGCAAAAATGTTACAGACCATTGCGTTAAGGGCACAATTTGCTACAACTTTTGTAGTAAAAGTTTTTCTGTACTCTGCTTCCGATACCGTTTTTTTTTAACACTCTTCTATTTTACATATTTTTGAAAAATTCTCGATATTGATGCATCTGGGAGCAAAAATGTTACAGATCATTGCGTTAAGGGCACAATTTGCTACAACTTTTGTAGTAAAAGTTTTTCTGTACTATGCTTCCGATACCGTTTTTTTTCAACACTCTTCTATTTTACATATTTTTGAAAAATTCTCGATATTGATGCATCTGGGAGCAAGAATGTTACAGACCATTGCGTTAAGGGCACAATTTGCTACAACTTTTGTAGTAAAAGTTTTTCTGTACTATGCTTCCGATACCGTTTTTTTTCAACACTCTTCTATTTTTAACATTCTTGAAAAATTTTCGACATTGATGCATCTGGGAGCAAAAATGTTACAGACCATTGCGTTAAGGGCACAATTTGCTACAACTTTTGTAGTAAAAGTTTTTCTGTACTCTGCTTCCGATACCGTTTTTTTTCAACACTCTTCTATTTTCCACATTTTTGAAAAATTTTCGATATTGATGCATCTGGGCACAAAAATGTTACAGACCATTGCGTTAAGGGCACAATTTGCTACAACTTTTGTAGCAAAAGTTTTTCTGTACTATGCTTCCGATACCGTTTTTTTTCAACCCTCTTCTATTTTTAACATTCTTGAAAAATTTTCGACATTGATGCATCTGGGAGCAAAAATGTTACAGACCATTGCGTTAAGGGCACAATTTGCTACAACTTTTGTAGTAAAAGTTTTTCTGTACTCTGCTTCCGATACCGTTTTTTTTTAACACTCTTCTATTTTACATATTTTTGAAAAATTCTCGATATTGATGCATCTGGGAGCAAAAATGTTACAGATCATTGCGTTAAGGGCACAATTTGCTACAACTTTTGTAGTAAAAGTTTTTCTGTACTATGCTTCCGATACCGTTTTTTTTCAACACTCTTCTATTTTACATATTTTTGAAAAATTCTCGATATTGATGCATCTGGGGGCAAGAATGTTACAGACCATTGCGTTAAGGGCACAATTTGCTACAACTTTTGTAGTAAAAGTTTTTCTGTACTATGCTTCCGATACCGTTTTTTTTCAACCCTCTTCTATTTTTAACATTCTTGAAAAATTTTCGACATTGATGCATCTGGGAGCAAAAATGTTACAGACCATTGCGTTAAGGGCACAATTTGCTACAACTTTTGTAGTAAAAGTTTTTCTGTACTCTGCTTCCGATACCGTTTTTTTTCAACACTCTTCTATTTTCCACATTTTTGAAAAATTTTCGACATTGATGCATCTGGGAGCAAAAATGTTACAGACCATTGCGTTAAGGGCACAATTTGCTACAACTTTTGTAGTAAAAGTTTTTCTGTACTATGCTTCCGATACCGTTTTTTTTCAACACTCTTCTATTTTACATATTTTTGAAAAATTCTCGATATTGATGCATCTGGGGGCAAGAATGTTACAGACCATTGCGTTAAGGGCACAATTTGCTACAACTTTTGTAGTAAAAGTTTTTCTGTACTATGCTTCCGATACCGTTTTTTTTCAACCCTCTTCTATTTTTAACATTCTTGAAAAATTTTCGACATTGATGCATCTGGGAGCAAAAATGTTACAGACCATTGCGTTAAGGGCACAATTTGCTACAACTTTTGTAGTAAAAGTTTTTCTGTACTCTGCTTCCGATACCGTTTTTTTTCAACACTCTTCTATTTTCCACATTTTTGAAAAATTTTCGACATTGATGCATCTGGGAGCAAAAATGTTACAGACCATTGCGTTAAGGGCACAATTTGCTACAACTTTTGTAGTAAAAGTTTTTCTGTACTCTGCTTCCGATACCGCTTTTTTTCATCACTCTTCTATTTTCCACATTTTTGAAAAATTTTCGATATTGATGCATCTGGGCACAAAAATGTTACAGACCATTGCGTTAAGGGCACAATTTGCTACAACTTTTGTAGTAAAAGTTTTTCTGTACTCTGATTCCGATACCGTTTTTTTTCAACACTCTTCTATTTTCCACATTTTTGAAAAATTCTCGATATTGATGCATCTGGGAGCAAAAATGTTAGAGACCATTGCGTTAAGGGCTCAATTTGCTACAACTTTTGTAGTAAAAGTTTTTCTGTACTATGCTTCCGATACCGTTTTTTTTCAACACTCTTCTATTTTACATATTTTTGAAAAATTCTCGATATTGATGCATCTGGGAGCAAGAATGTTACAGACCATTGCGTTAAGGGCACAATTTGCTACAACTTTTGTAGTAAAAGTTTTTCTGTACAATGCTTCCGATACCGTTTTTTTTCAACACTCTTCTATTTTTAACATTCTTGAAAAATTCTCGACATTGATGCATCTGGGAGCAAAAATGTTACAGACCATTGCGTTAAGGGCACAATTTGCTACAACTTTTGTAGTAAAAGTTTTTCTGTACTCTGCTTCCGATACCGTTTTTTTTCAACACTCTTCTATTTTACATATTTTTGAAAAATTCTCGATATTGATGCATCTGGGAGCAAGAATGTTACAGACCATTGCGTTAAGGGCACAATTTGCTACAACTTTTGTAGTAAAAGTTTTTCTGTACTATGCTTCCGATACCGTTTTTTTTCAACACTCTTCTATTTTTAACATTCTTGAAAAATTCTCGATATTGATGCATCTGGGAGCGAAAATGTTACAGACCATTGCGTTAAGGGCACAATTTGCTACAACTTTTGTAGTAAAAGTTTTTCTGTACTATGCTTCCGATACCGTTTTTTTTTCAACACTCTTCTATTTTCCACATTTTTGAAAAATTTTCGATATTGATGCATCTGGGCACAAAAATGTTACAGACCATTGCGTTAAGGGCACAATTTGCTACAACTTTTGTAGCAAAAGTTTTTCTGTACTATGCTTCCGATACCGTTTTTTTTCAACACTCTTCTATTTTTAACATTCTTGAAAAATTTTCGACATTGATGCATCTGGGAGCAAAAATGTTACAGACCATTGCGTTAAGGGCACAATTTGCTACAACTTTTGTAGTAAAAGTTTTTCTGTACTCTGCTTCCGATACCGTTTTTTTTTAACACTCTTCTATTTTACATATTTTTGAAAAATTCTCGATATTGATGCATCTGGGAGCAAAAATGTTACAGATCATTGCGTTAAGGGCACAATTTGCTACAACTTTTGTAGTAAAAGTTTTTCTGTACTATGCTTCCGATACCGTTTTTTTTCAACACTCTTCTATTTTACATATTTTTGAAAAATTCTCGATATTGATGCATCTGGGAGCAAGAATGTTACAGACCATTGCGTTAAGGGCACAATTTGCTACAACTTTTGTAGTAAAAGTTTTTCTGTACTATGCTTCCGATACCGTTTTTTTTCAACACTCTTCTATTTTTAACATTCTTGAAAAATTTTCGACATTGATGCATCTGGGAGCAAAAATGTTACAGACCATTGCGTTAAGGGCACAATTTGCTACAACTTTTGTAGTAAAAGTTTTTCTGTACTCTGCTTCCGATACCGTTTTTTTTCAACACTCTTCTATTTTCCACATTTTTGAAAAATTTTCGATATTGATGCATCTGGGCACAAAAATGTTACAGACCATTGCGTTAAGGGCACAATTTGCTACAACTTTTGTAGCAAAAGTTTTTCTGTACTATGCTTCCGATACCGTTTTTTTTCAACCCTCTTCTATTTTTAACATTCTTGAAAAATTTTCGACATTGATGCATCTGGGAGCAAAAATGTTACAGACCATTGCGTTAAGGGCACAATTTGCTACAACTTTTGTAGTAAAAGTTTTTCTGTACTCTGCTTCCGATACCGTTTTTTTTCAACACTCTTCTATTTTCCACATTTTTGAAAAATTTTCGACATTGATGCATCTGGGAGCAAAAATGTTACAGACGATTGCGTTAAGGGCACAATTTGCTACAACTTTTGTAGTAAAAGTTTTTCTGTACTCTGCTTCCGATACCGCTTTTTTTCATCACTCTTCTATTTTCCACATTTTTGAAAAATTCTCGATATTGATGCATCTGGGAGCAAAAATCTTACAGACCATTGCGTTAAGGGCACAATTTGCTACAACTTTTGTAGTAAAAGTTTTTCTGTACTATGCTTCCGATACCGTTTTTTTTTCAACACTCTTCTATTTTCCACATTTTTGAAAAATTTTCGATATTGATGCATCTGGGCACAAAAATGTTACAGACCATTGCGTTAAGGGCACAATTTGCTACAACTTTTGTAGTAAAAGTTTTTCTGTACTCTGATTCCGATACCGTTTTTTTTCAACACTCTTCTATTTTCCACATTTTTGAAAAATTCTCGATATTGATGCATCTGGGAGCAAAAATGTTAGAGACCATTGCGTTAAGGGCTCAATTTGCTACAACTTTTGTAGTAAAAGTTTTTCTGTACTATGCTTCCGATACCGTTTTTTTTTCAACACTCTTCTATTTTCCGCATTTTTGAAAAATTTTCGATATTGATGCATCTGGGAGCAAAAATGTTAGAGACCATTGCGTTAAGGGCTCAATTTGCTACAACTTTTGTAGTAAAAGTTTTTCTGTACTCTGCTTCCGATACCGTTTTTTTTCAACACTCTTCTATTTTTAACATTCTTGAAAAATTCTCGATATTGATGCATCTGGGAGCGAAAATGTTACAGACCATTGCGTTAAGGGCACAATTTGCTACAACTTTTGTAGTAAAAGTTTTTCTGTACTATGCTTCCGATACCGTTTTTTTTTCAACACTCTTCTATTTTCCACATTTTTGAAAAATTTTCGATATTGATGCATCTGGGCACAAAAATGTTACAGACCATTGCGTTAAGGGCACAATTTGCTACAACTTTTGTAGCAAAAGTTTTTCTGTACTATGCTTCCGATACCGTTTTTTTTCAACACTCTTCTATTTTTAACATTCTTGAAAAATTTTCGACATTGATGCATCTGGGAGCAAAAATGTTACAGACCATTGCATTAAGGGCACAATTTGCTACAACTTTTGTAGTAAAAGTTTTTCTGTACTCTGCTTCCGATACCGTTTTTTTCAACACTCTTCTATTTTCCACATTTTTGAAAAATTCTCGATATTGATGCATCTGGGAGCAAAAATGTTACAGACCATTGCGTTAAGGGCACAATTTGCTACAACTTTTGTAGTAAAAGTTTTTCTGTACTCTGATTCCGATACCGTTTTTTTTCAACACTCTTCTATTTTCCACATTTTTGAAAAATTCTCGATATTGATGCATCTGGGAGCAAAAATGTTAGAGACCATTGCGTTAAGGGCTCAATTTGCTACAACTTTTGTAGTAAAAGTTTTTCTGTACTATGCTTCCGATACCGTTTTTTTTTCAACACTCTTCTATTTTCCGCATTTTTGAAAAATTTTCGATATTGATGCATCTGGGAGCAAAAATGTTAGAGACCATTGCGTTAAGGGCTCAATTTGCTACAACTTTTGTAGTAAAAGTTTTTCTGTACTCTGCTTCCGATACCGTTTTTTTTCAACACTCTTCTATTTTTAACATTCTTGAAAAATTCTCGATATTGATGCATCTGGGAGCGAAAATGTTACAGACCATTGCGTTAAGGGCACAATTTGCTACAACTTTTGTAGTAAAAGTTTTTCTGTACTATGCTTCCGATACCGTTTTTTTTTCAACACTCTTCTATTTTCCACATTTTTGAAAAATTTTCGATATTGATGCATCTGGGCACAAAAATGTTACAGACCATTGCGTTAAGGGCACAATTTGCTACAACTTTTGTAGCAAAAGTTTTTCTGTACTATGCTTCCGATACCGTTTTTTTTCAACACTCTTCTATTTTTAACATTCTTGAAAAATTTTCGACATTGATGCATCTGGGAGCAAAAATGTTACAGACCATTGCATTAAGGGCACAATTTGCTACAACTTTTGTAGTAAAAGTTTTTCTGTACTCTGCTTCCGATACCGTTTTTTTCAACACTCTTCTATTTTCCACATTTTTGAAAAATTCTCGATATTGATGCATCTGGGAGCAAAAATGTTACAGACCATTGCGTTAAGGGCACAATTTGCTACAACTTTTGTAGTAAAAGTTTTTCTGTACTCTGCTTCCGATACCGTTTTTTTTTAACACTCTTCTATTTTACATATTTTTGAAAAATTCTCGATATTGATGCATCTGGGAGCAAAAATGTTACAGATCATTGCGTTAAGGGCACAATTTGCTACAACTTTTGTAGTAAAAGTTTTTCTGTACTATGCTTCCGATACCGTTTTTTTTCAACACTCTTCTATTTTACATATTTTTGAAAAATTCTCGATATTGATGCATCTGGGAGCAAGAATGTTACAGACCATTGCGTTAAGGGCACAATTTGCTACAACTTTTGTAGTAAAAGTTTTTCTGTACTATGCTTCCGATACCGTTTTTTTTCAACACTCTTCTATTTTTAACATTCTTGAAAAATTTTCGACATTGATGCATCTGGGAGCAAAAATGTTACAGACCATTGCGTTAAGGGCACAATTTGCTACAACTTTTGTAGTAAAAGTTTTTCTGTACTCTGCTTCCGATACCGTTTTTTTTCAACACTCTTCTATTTTCCACATTTTTGAAAAATTTTCGACATTGATGCATCTGGGAGCAAAAATGTTACAGACCATTGCGTTAAGGGCACAATTTGCTACAACTTTTGTAGTAAAAGTTTTTCTGTACTATGCTTCCGATACCGTTTTTTTTCAACACTCTTCTATTTTACATATTTTTGAAAAATTCTCGATATTGATGCATCTGGGAGCAAGAATGTTACAGACCATTGCGTTAAGGGCACAATTTGCTACAACTTTTGTAGTAAAAGTTTTTCTGTACTATGCTTCCGATACCGTTTTTTTTCAACACTCTTCTATTTTTAACATTCTTGAAAAATTTTCGACATTGATGCATCTGGGAGCAAAAATGTTACAGACCATTGCGTTAAGGGCACAATTTGCTACAACTTTTGTAGTAAAAGTTTTTCTGTACTCTGCTTCCGATACCGTTTTTTTTCAACACTCTTCTATTTTCCACATTTTTGAAAAATTTTCGATATTGATGCATCTGGGCACAAAAATGTTACAGACCATTGCGTTAAGGGCACAATTTGCTACAACTTTTGTAGCAAAAGTTTTTCTGTACTATGCTTCCGATACCGTTTTTTTTCAACCCTCTTCTATTTTTAACATTCTTGAAAAATTTTCGACATTGATGCATCTGGGAGCAAAAATGTTACAGACCATTGCGTTAAGGGCACAATTTGCTACAACTTTTGTAGTAAAAGTTTTTCTGTACTCTGCTTCCGATACCGTTTTTTTTCAACACTCTTCTATTTTCCACATTTTTGAAAAATTTTCGACATTGATGCATCTGGGAGCAAAAATGTTACAGACCATTGCGTTAAGGGCACAATTTGCTACAACTTTTGTAGTAAAAGTTTTTCTGTACTCTGCTTCCGATACCGCTTTTTTTCATCACTCTTCTATTTTCCACATTTTTGAAAAATTCTCGATATTGATGCATCTGGGAGCAAAAATCTTACAGACCATTGCGTTAAGGGCACAATTTGCTACAACTTTTGTAGTAAAAGTTTTTCTGTACTATGCTTCCGATACCGTTTTTTTTTCAACACTCTTCTATTTTCCACATTTTTGAAAAATTTTCGATATTGATGCATCTGGGCACAAAAATGTTACAGACCATTGCGTTAAGGGCACAATTTGCTACAACTTTTGTAGTAAAAGTTTTTCTGTACTCTGATTCCGATACCGTTTTTTTTCAACACTCTTCCATTTTCCACATTTTTGAAAAATTCTCGATATTGATGCATCTGGGAGCAAAAATGTTAGAGACCATTGCGTTAAGGGCTCAATTTGCTACAACTTTTGTAGTAAAAGTTTTTCTGTACTATGCTTCCGATACCGTTTTTTTTCAACACTCTTCTATTTTACATATTTTTGAAAAATTCTCGATATTGATGTATCTGGGAGCAAGAATGTTACAGACCATTGCGTTAAGGGCACAATTTGCTACAACTTTTGTAGTAAAAGTTTTTCTGTACAATGCTTCCGATACCGTTTTTTTTCAACACTCTTCTATTTTTAACATTCTTGAAAAATTCTCGACATTGATGCATCTGGGAGCAAAAATGTTACAGACCATTGCGTTAAGGGCACAATTTGCTACAACTTTTGTAGTAAAAGTTTTTCTGTACTCTGCTTCCGATACCGTTTTTTTTCAACACTCTTCTATTTTACATATTTTTGAAAAATTCTCGATATTGATGCATCTGGGAGCAAGAATGTTACAGACCATTGCGTTAAGGGCACAATTTGCTACAACTTTTGTAGTAAAAGTTTTTCTGTACTATGCTTCCGATACCGTTTTTTTTCAACACTCTTCTATTTTTAACATTCTTGAAAAATTCTCGATATTGATGCATCTGGGAGCGAAAATGTTACAGACCATTGCGTTAAGGGCACAATTTGCTACAACTTTTGTAGTAAAAGTTTTTCTGTACTATGCTTCCGATACCGTTTTTTTTTCAACACTCTTCTATTTTCCACATTTTTGAAAAATTTTCGATATTGATGCATCTGGGCACAAAAATGTTACAGACCATTGCGTTAAGGGCACAATTTGCTACAACTTTTGTAGCAAAAGTTTTTCTGTACTATGCTTCCGATACCGTTTTTTTTCAACACTCTTCTATTTTTAACATTCTTGAAAAATTTTCGACATTGATGCATCTGGGAGCAAAAATGTTACAGACCATTGCATTAAGGGCACAATTTGCTACAACTTTTGTAGTAAAAGTTTTTCTGTACTCTGCTTCCGATACCGTTTTTTTCAACACTCTTCTATTTTCCACATTTTTGAAAATTCTCGATATTGATGCATCTGGGAGCAAAAATGTTACAGACCATTGCGTTAAGGGCACAATTTGCTACAACTTTTGTAGTAAAAGTTTTTCTGTACTCTGCTTCCGATACCGTTTTTTTTTAACACTCTTCTATTTTACATATTTTTGAAAAATTCTCGATATTGATGCATCTGGGAGCAAAAATGTTACAGATCATTGCGTTAAGGGCACAATTTGCTACAACTTTTGTAGTAAAAGTTTTTCTGTACTATGCTTCCGATACCGTTTTTTTTCAACACTCTTCTATTTTACATATTTTTGAAAAATTCTCGATATTGATGCATCTGGGAGCAAGAATGTTACAGACCATTGCGTTAAGGGCACAATTTGCTACAACTTTTGTAGTAAAAGTTTTTCTGTACTATGCTTCCGATACCGTTTTTTTTCAACACTCTTCTATTTTTAACATTCTTGAAAAATTTTCGACATTGATGCATCTGGGAGCAAAAATGTTACAGACCATTGCGTTAAGGGCACAATTTGCTACAACTTTTGTAGTAAAAGTTTTTCTGTACTCTGCTTCCGATACCGTTTTTTTTCAACACTCTTCTATTTTCCACATTTTTGAAAAATTTTCGACATTGATGCATCTGGGAGCAAAAATGTTACAGACCATTGCGTTAAGGGCACAATTTGCTACAACTTTTGTAGTAAAAGTTTTTCTGTACTCTGCTTCCGATACCGCTTTTTTTCATCACTCTTCTATTTTCCACATTTTTGAAAAATTCTCGATATTGATGCATCTGGGAGCAAAAATGTTACAGACCATTGCGTTAAGGGCACAATTTGCTACAACTTTTGTAGTAAAAGTTTTTCTGTACTCTGATTCCGATACCGTTTTTTTTCAACACTCTTCTATTTTCCACATTTTTGAAAAATTCTCGATATTGATGCATCTGGGAGCAAAAATGTTAGAGACCATTGCGTTAAGGGCTCAATTTGCTACAACTTTTGTAGTAAAAGTTTTTCTGTACTATGCTTCCGATACCGTTTTTTTTCAACACTCTTCTATTTTACATATTTTTGAAAAATTCTCGATATTGATGCATCTGGGAGCAAGAATGTTACAGACCATTGCGTTAAGGGCACAATTTGCTACAACTTTTGTAGTAAAAGTTTTTCTGTACTATGCTTCCGATACCGTTTTTTTTTCAACACTCTTCTATTTTCCACATTTTTGAAAAATTTTCGATATTGATGCATCTGGGCACAAAAATGTTACAGACCATTGCGTTAAGGGCACAATTTGCTACAACTTTTGTAGTAAAAGTTTTTCTGTACTCTGATTCCGATACCGTTTTTTTTCAACACTCTTCTATTTTCCACATTTTTGAAAAATTCTCGATATTGATGCATCTGGGAGCAAAAATGTTAGAGACCATTGCGTTAAGGGCTCAATTTGCTACAACTTTTGTAGTAAAAGTTTTTCTGTACTATGCTTCCGATACCGTTTTTTTTCAACACTCTTCTATTTTACATATTTTTGAAAAATTCTCGATATTGATGCATCTGGGAGCAAGAATGTTACAGACCATTGCGTTAAGGGCACAATTTGCTACAACTTTTGTAGTAAAAGTTTTTCTGTACAATGCTTCCGATACCGTTTTTTTTCAACACTCTTCTATTTTTAACATTCTTGAAAAATTCTCGACATTGATGCATCTGGGAGCAAAAATGTTACAGACCATTGCGTTAAGGGCACAATTTGCTACAACTTTTGTAGTAAAAGTTTTTCTGTACTCTGCTTCCGATACCGTTTTTTTTCAACACTCTTCTATTTTACATATTTTTGAAAAATTCTCGATATTGATGCATCTGGGAGCAAGAATGTTACAGACCATTGCGTTAAGGGCACAATTTGCTACAACTTTTGTAGTAAAAGTTTTTCTGTACTATGCTTCCGATACCGTTTTTTTTCAACACTCTTCTATTTTTAACATTCTTGAAAAATTCTCGATATTGATGCATCTGGGAGCGAAAATGTTACAGACCATTGCGTTAAGGGCACAATTTGCTACAACTTTTGTAGTAAAAGTTTTTCTGTACTATGCTTCCGATACCGTTTTTTTTTCAACACTCTTCTATTTTCCACATTTTTGAAAAATTTTCGATATTGATGCATCTGGGCACAAAAATGTTACAGACCATTGCGTTAAGGGCACAATTTGCTACAACTTTTGTAGCAAAAGTTTTTCTGTACTATGCTTCCGATACCGTTTTTTTTCAACACTCTTCTATTTTTAACATTCTTGAAAAATTTTCGACATTGATGCATCTGGGAGCAAAAATGTTACAGACCATTGCATTAAGGGCACAATTTGCTACAACTTTTGTAGTAAAAGTTTTTCTGTACTCTGCTTCCGATACCGTTTTTTTCAACACTCTTCTATTTTCCACATTTTTGAAAAATTCTCGATATTGATGCATCTGGGAGCAAAAATGTTACAGACCATTGCGTTAAGGGCACAATTTGCTACAACTTTTGTAGTAAAAGTTTTTCTGTACTCTGCTTCCGATACCGTTTTTTTTTAACACTCTTCTATTTTACATATTTTTGAAAAATTCTCGATATTGATGCATCTGGGAGCAAAAATGTTACAGATCATTGCGTTAAGGGCACAATTTGCTACAACTTTTGTAGTAAAAGTTTTTCTGTACTATGCTTCCGATACCGTTTTTTTTCAACACTCTTCTATTTTACATATTTTTGAAAAATTCTCGATATTGATGCATCTGGGAGCAAGAATGTTACAGACCATTGCGTTAAGGGCACAATTTGCTACAACTTTTGTAGTAAAAGTTTTTCTGTACTATGCTTCCGATACCGTTTTTTTTCAACACTCTTCTATTTTTAACATTCTTGAAAAATTTTCGACATTGATGCATCTGGGAGCAAAAATGTTACAGACCATTGCGTTAAGGGCACAATTTGCTACAACTTTTGTAGTAAAAGTTTTTCTGTACTCTGCTTCCGATACCGTTTTTTTTCAACACTCTTCTATTTTCCACATTTTTGAAAAATTTTCGACATTGATGCATCTGGGAGCAAAAATGTTACAGACCATTGCGTTAAGGGCACAATTTGCTACAACTTTTGTAGTAAAAGTTTTTCTGTACTCTGCTTCCGATACCGCTTTTTTTCATCACTCTTCTATTTTCCACATTTTTGAAAAATTCTCGATATTGATGCATCTGGGAGCAAAAATCTTACAGACCATTGCGTTAAGGGCACAATTTGCCACAACTTTTGTAGTAAAAGTTTTTCTGTACTATGCTTCCGATACCGTTTTTTTTTCAACACTCTTCTATTTTCCACATTTTTGAAAAATTTTCGATATTGATGCATCTGGGCACAAAAATGTTACAGACCATTGCGTTAAGGGCACAATTTGCTACAACTTTTGTAGTAAAAGTTTTTCTGTACTCTGATTCCGATACCGTTTTTTTTCAACACGCTTCTATTTTCCACATTTTTGAAAAATTCTCGATATTGATGCATCTGGGAGCAAAAATGTTAGAGACCATTGCGTTAAGGGCACAATTTGCTACAACTTTTGTAGTAAAAGTTTTTCTGTACTATGCTTCCGATACCGTTTTTTTTCAACACTCTTCTATTTTTAACATTCTTGAAAAATTTTCGACATTGATGCATCTGGGAGCAAAAATGTTACAGACCATTGCGTTAAGGGCACAATTTGCTACAACTTTTGTAGTAAAAGTTTTTCTGTACTCTGCTTCCGATACCGCTTTTTTTCATCACTCTTCTATTTTCCACATTTTTCAAAAATTCTCGATATTGATGCATCTGGGAGCAAAAATCTTACAGACCATTGCGTTAAGGGCACAATTTGCTACAACTTTTGTAGTAAAAGTTTTTCTGTACTATGCTTCCGATACCGTTTTTTTTTCAACACTCTTCTATTTTCCGCATTTTTGAAAAATTTTCGATATTGATGCATCTGGGCACAAAAATGTTACAGACCATTGCGTTAAGGGCACAATTTGCTACAACTTTTGTAGTAAAAGTTTTTCTGTACTCTGATTCCGATACCGTTTTTTTTCAACACTCTTCTATTTTCCACATTTTTGAAAAATTCTCGATATTGATGCATCTGGGAGCAAAAATGTTAGAGACCATTGCGTTAAGGGCACAATTTGCTACAACTTTTGTAGTAAAAGTTTTTCTGTACTATGCTTCCGATACCGTTTTTTTTTCAACACTCTTCTATTTTTAACATTCTTGAAAAATTTTCGACATTGATGCATCTGGGAGCAAAAATGTTACAGACCATTGCGTTAAGGGCACAATTTGCTACAACTTTTGTAGTAAAAGTTTTTCTGTACTCTGCTTCCGATACCGTTTTTTTTCAACACTCTTCTATTTTCCACATTTTTGAAAAATTTTCGACATTGATGCATCTGGGAGCAAAAATGTTACAGACCATTGCGTTAAGGGCACAATTTGCTACAACTTTTGTAGTAAAAGTTTTTCTGTACTCTGCTTCCGATACCGTTTTTTTTTAACACTCTTCTATTTTACATATTTTTGAAAAATTCTCGATATTGATGCATCTGGGAGCAAAAATGTTACAGATCATTGCGTTAAGGGCACAATTTGCTACAACTTTTGTAGTAAAAGTTTTTCTGTACTATGCTTCCGATACCGTTTTTTTTCAACACTCTTCTATTTTACATATTTTTGAAAAATTCTCGATATTGATGCATCTGGGAGCAAGAATGTTACAGACCATTGCGTTAAGGGCACAATTTGCTACAACTTTTGTAGTAAAAGTTTTTCTGTACTATGCTTCCGATACCGTTTTTTTTCAACACTCTTCTATTTTTAACATTCTTGAAAAATTTTCGACATTGATGCATCTGGGAGCAAAAATGTTACAGACCATTGCGTTAAGGGCACAATTTGCTACAACTTTTGTAGTAAAAGTTTTTCTGTACTCTGCTTCCGATACCGTTTTTTTTCAACACTCTTCTATTTTCCACATTTTTGAAAAATTTTCGACATTGATGCATCTGGGAGCAAAAATGTTACAGACCATTGCGTTAAGGGCACAATTTGCTACAACTTTTGTAGTAAAAGTTTTTCTGTACTCTGCTTCCGATACCGTTTTTTTTCAACACTCTTCTATTTTCCACATTTTTGAAAAATTTTCGACATTGATGCATCTGGGAGCAAGAATGTTACAGACCATTGCGTTAAGGGCACAATTTGCTACAACTTTTGTAGTAAAAGTTTTTCTGTACTATGCTTCCGATACCGTTTTTTTTCAACACTCTTCTATTTTTAACATTCTTGAAAAATTTTCGACATTGATGCATCTGGGAGCAAAAATGTTACAGACCATTGCGTTAAGGGCACAATTTGCTACAACTTTTGTAGTAAAAGTTTTTCTGTACTCTGCTTCCGATACCGTTTTTTTTCAACACTCTTCTATTTTCCACATTTTTGAAAAATTTTCGACATTGATGCATCTGGGAGCAAAAATGTTACAGACCATTGCGTTAAGGGCACAATTTGCTACAACTTTTGTAGTAAAAGTTTTTCTGTACTCTGCTTCCGATACCGCTTTTTTTCATCACTCTTCTATTTTCCACATTTTTGAAAAATTCTCGATATTGATGCATCTGGGAGCAAAAATCTTACAGACCATTGCGTTAAGGGCACAATTTGCCACAACTTTTGTAGTAAAAGTTTTTCTGTACTATGCTTCCGATACCGTTTTTTTTTCAACACTCTTCTATTTTCCACATTTTTGAAAAATTTTCGATATTGATGCATCTGGGCACAAAAATGTTACAGACCATTGCGTTAAGGGCACAATTTGCTACAACTTTTGTAGTAAAAGTTTTTCTGTACTCTGATTCCGATACCGTTTTTTTTCAACACGCTTCTATTTTCCACATTTTTGAAAAATTCTCGATATTGATGCATCTGGGAGCAAAAATGTTAGAGACCATTGCGTTAAGGGCACAATTTGCTACAACTTTTGTAGTAAAAGTTTTTCTGTACTATGCTTCCGATACCGTTTTTTTTCAACACTCTTCTATTTTTAACATTCTTGAAAAATTTTCGACATTGATGCATCTGGGAGCAAAAATGTTACAGACCATTGCGTTAAGGGCACAATTTGCTACAACTTTTGTAGTAAAAGTTTTTCTGTACTCTGCTTCCGATACCGCTTTTTTTCATCACTCTTCTATTTTCCACATTTTTCAAAAATTCTCGATATTGATGCATCTGGGAGCAAAAATCTTACAGACCATTGCGTTAAGGGCACAATTTGCTACAACTTTTGTAGTAAAAGTTTTTCTGTACTATGCTTCCGATACCGTTTTTTTTTCAACACTCTTCTATTTTCCGCATTTTTGAAAAATTTTCGATATTGATGCATCTGGGCACAAAAATGTTACAGACCATTGCGTTAAGGGCACAATTTGCTACAACTTTTGTAGTAAAAGTTTTTCTGTACTCTGATTCCGATACCGTTTTTTTTCAACACTCTTCTATTTTCCACATTTTTGAAAAATTCTCGATATTGATGCATCTGGGAGCAAAAATGTTAGAGACCATTGCGTTAAGGGCACAATTTGCTACAACTTTTGTAGTAAAAGTTTTTCTGTACTATGCTTCCGATACCGTTTTTTTTTCAACACTCTTCTATTTTTAACATTCTTGAAAAATTTTCGACATTGATGCATCTGGGAGCAAAAATGTTACAGACCATTGCGTTAAGGGCACAATTTGCTACAACTTTTGTAGTAAAAGTTTTTCTGTACTCTGCTTCCGATACCGTTTTTTTTCAACACTCTTCTATTTTCCACATTTTTGAAAAATTTTCGACATTGATGCATCTGGGAGCAAAAATGTTACAGACCATTGCGTTAAGGGCACAATTTGCTACAACTTTTGTAGTAAAAGTTTTTCTGTACTCTGCTTCCGATACCGTTTTTTTTAACACTCTTCTATTTTACATATTTTTGAAAAATTCTCGATATTGATGCATCTGGGAGCAAAAATGTTACAGATCATTGCGTTAAGGGCACAATTTGCTACAACTTTTGTAGTAAAAGTTTTTCTGTACTATGCTTCCGATACCGTTTTTTTTCAACACTCTTCTATTTTACATATTTTTGAAAAATTCTCGATATTGATGCATCTGGGAGCAAGAATGTTACAGACCATTGCGTTAAGGGCACAATTTGCTACAACTTTTGTAGTAAAAGTTTTTCTGTACTATGCTTCCGATACCGTTTTTTTTCAACACTCTTCTATTTTTAACATTCTTGAAAAATTTTCGACATTGATGCATCTGGGAGCAAAAATGTTACAGACCATTGCGTTAAGGGCACAATTTGCTACAACTTTTGTAGTAAAAGTTTTTCTGTACTCTGCTTCCGATACCGTTTTTTTTCAACACTCTTCTATTTTCCACATTTTTGAAAAATTTTCGACATTGATGCATCTGGGAGCAAAAATGTTACAGACCATTGCGTTAAGGGCACAATTTGCTACAACTTTTGTAGTAAAAGTTTTTCTGTACTCTGCTTCCGATACCGTTTTTTTTCAACACTCTTCTATTTTCCACATTTTTGAAAAATTTTCGACATTGATGCATCTGGGAGCAAGAATGTTACAGACCATTGCGTTAAGGGCACAATTTGCTACAACTTTTGTAGTAAAAGTTTTTCTGTACTATGCTTCCGATACCGTTTTTTTTCAACACTCTTCTATTTTTAACATTCTTGAAAAATTTTCGACATTGATGCATCTGGGAGCAAAAATGTTACAGACCATTGCGTTAAGGGCACAATTTGCTACAACTTTTGTAGTAAAAGTTTTTCTGTACTCTGCTTCCGATACCGCTTTTTTTCATCACTCTTCTATTTTCCACATTTTTGAAAAATTCTCGATATTGATGCATCTGGGAGCAAAAATCTTACAGACCATTGCGTTAAGGGCACAATTTGCTACAACTTTTGTAGTAAAAGTTTTTCTGTACTATGCTTCCGATACCGTTTTTTTTTCAACACTCTTCTATTTTCCACATTTTTGAAAAATTTTCGATATTGATGCATCTGGGCACAAAAATGTTACAGACCATTGCGTTAAGGGCACAATTTGCTACAACTTTTGTAGTAAAAGTTTTTCTGTACTCTGATTCCGATACCGTTTTTTTTCAACACGCTTCTATTTTCCACATTTTTGAAAAATTCTCGATATTGATGCATCTGGGAGCAAAAATGTTAGAGACCATTGCGTTAAGGGCACAATTTGCTACAACTTTTGTAGTAAAAGTTTTTCTGTACTATGCTTCCGATACCGTTTTTTTTCAACACTCTTCTATTTTTAACATTCTTGAAAAATTTTCGACATTGATGCATCTGGGAGCAAAAATGTTACAGACCATTGCGTTAAGGGCACAATTTGCTACAACTTTTGTAGTAAAAGTTTTTCTGTACTCTGCTTCCGATACCGCTTTTTTTCATCACTCTTCTATTTTCCACATTTTTGAAAAATTCTCGATATTGATGCATCTGGGAGCAAAAATCTTACAGACCATTGCGTTAAGGGCACAATTTGCTACAACTTTTGTAGTAAAAGTTTTTCTGTACTATGCTTCCGATACCGTTTTTTTTTCAACACTCTTCTATTTTCCGCATTTTTGAAAAATTTTCGATATTGATGCATCTGGGCACAAAAATGTTACAGACCATTGCGTTAAGGGCACAATTTGCTACAACTTTTGTAGTAAAAGTTTTTCTGTACTCTGATTCCGATACCGTTTTTTTTCAACACTCTTCTATTTTCCACATTTTTGAAAAATTCTCGATATTGATGCATCTGGGAGCAAAAATGTTAGAGACCATTGCGTTAAGGGCACAATTTGCTACAACTTTTGTAGTAAAAGTTTTTCTGTACTATGCTTCCGATACCGTTTTTTTTCAACACTCTTCTATTTTTAACATTCTTGAAAAATTTTCGACATTGATGCATCTGGGAGCAAAAATGTTACAGACCATTGCGTTAAGGGCACAATTTGCTACAACTTTTGTAGTAAAAGTTTTTCTGTACTCTGCTTCCGATACCGTTTTTTTTCAACACTCTTCTATTTTCCACATTTTTGAAAAATTTTCGACATTGATGCATCTGGGAGCAAAAATGTTACAGACCATTGCGTTAAGGGCACAATTTGCTACAACTTTTGTAGTAAAAGTTTTTCTGTACTCTGCTTCCGATACCGCTTTTTTTCATCACTCTTCTATTTTCCACACTTTTGAAAAATTCTCGATATTGATGCATCTGGGAGCAAAAATCTTACAGACCATTGCGTTAAGGGCACAATTTGCTACAACTTTTGTAGTAAAAGTTTTTCTGTATTATGCTTCCGATACCGTTTTTTTTTCAACACTCTTCTATTTTCCACATTTTTGAAAAATTTTCGATATTGATGCATCTGGGCACAAAAATGTTACAGACCATTGCGTTAAGGGCACAATTTGCTACAACTTTTGTAGTAAAAGTTTTTCTGTACTCTGATTCCGATACCGTTTTTTTTCAACACTCTTCTATTTTCCACATTTTTGAAAAATTCTCGATATTGATGCATCTGGGAGCAAAAATGTTAGAGACCATTGCGTTAAGGGCACAATTTGCTACAACTTTTGTAGTAAAAGTTTTTCTGTACTATGCTTCCGATACCGTTTTTTTTAAACACTCTTCTATTTTACATATTTTTGAAAAATTCTCGATATTGATGCATCTGGGAGCAAGAATGTTACAGACCATTGCGTTAAGGGCACAAATTGCTACAACTTTTGTAGTAAAAGTTTTTCTGTACTATGCTTCCGATACCGTTTTTTTTCAACACTCTTCTATTTTACATATTTTTGAAAAATTCTCGATATTGATGCATCTGGGAGCAAGAATGTTACAGACCATTGCGTTAAGGGCACAATTTGCTACAACTTTTGTAGTAAAAGTTTTTCTGTACTATGCTTCCGATACCGTTTTTATTCAACACTCTTCTATTTTTAACATTCTTGAAAAATTCTCGACATTGATGCATCTGGGAGCAAAAATGTTACAGACCATTGCGTTAAGGGCACAATTTGCTACAACTTTTGTAGTAAAAGTTTTTCTGTACTCTGCTTCCGATACCGTTTTTTTTCAACACTCTTCTATTTTACATATTTTTGAAAAATTCTCGATATTGATGCATCTGGGAGCAAGAATGTTACAGACCATTGCGTTAAGGGCACAATTTGCTACAACTTTTGTAGTAAAAGTTTTTCTGTACTATGCTTCCGATACCGTTTTTTTTCAACACTCTTCTATTTTTAACATTCTTGAAAAATTCTCGATATTGATGCATCTGGGAGCGAAAATGTTACAGACCATTGCGTTAAGGGTACAATTTGCTACAACTTTTGTAGTAAAAGTTTTTCTGTACTATGCTTCCGATACCGTTTTTTTTTCACACTCTTCTATTTTCCACATTTTTGAAAAATTTTCGATATTGATGCATCTGGGCACAAAAATGTTACAGGCCATTGCGTTAAGGGCACAATTTGCTACAACTTTTGTAGTAAAAGTTTTTCTGTACTCTGATTCCGATACCGTTTTTTTTCAACACTCTTCTATTTTCCACATTTTTGAAAAATTCTCGATATTGATGCATCTGGGAGCAAGAATGTTACAGACCATTGCGTTAAGGGCACAATTTGCTACAACTTTTGTAGTAAAAGTTTTTCTGTACTATGCTTCCGATACCGTTTTTTTTTCAACACTCTTCTATTTTCCACATTTTTGAAAAATTTTCGATATTGATGCATCTGGGCACAAAAATGTTACAGACCATTGTGTTAAGGGCACAATTTGCTACAGCTTTTGTAGTAAAAGTTTTTCTGTACTCTGATTCCGATACCGTTTTTTTTCAACACTCTTCTATTTTCCACATTTTTGAAAAATTCTCGATATTGATGCATCTGGGAGCAAGAATGTTACAGACCATTGCGTTAAGGGCACAATTTGCTACAACTTTTGTAGTAAAAGTTTTTCTGTACTATGCTTCCGATACCGTTTTTTTTTCAACACTCTTCTATTTTCCACATTTTTGAAAAATTTTCGATATTGATGCATCTGGGCACAAAAATGTTACAGACCATTGCGTTAAGGGCACAATTTGCTACAACTTTTGTAGTAAAAGTTTTTCTGTACTCTGATTCCGATACCGTTTTTTTTCAACACTCTTCTATTTTCCACATTTTTGAAAAATTCTCGATATTGATGCATCTGGGAGCAAGAATGTTACAGACCATTGCGTTAAGGGCACAATTTGCTACAACTTTTGTAGCAAAAGTTTTTCTGTACTATGCTTCCGATACCGTTTTTTTTCAACACTCTTCTATTTTTAACATTCTTGAAAAATTTTCGACATTGATGCATCTGGGAGCAAAAATGTTACAGACCATTGCATTAAGGGCACAATTTGCTACAACTTTTGTAGTAAAAGTTTTTCTGTACTCTGCTTCCGATACCGTTTTTTTCAACACTCTTCTATTTTCCACATTTTTGAAAAATTCTCGATATTGATGCATCTGGGAGCAAGAATGTTACAGACCATTGCGTTAAGGGCACAATTTGCTACAACTTTTGTAGTAAAAGTTTTTCTGTACTATGCTTCCGATACCGTTTTTTTTCAACACTCTTCTATTTTTAACATTCTTGAAAAATTCTCGATATTGATGCATCTGGGAGCGAAAATGTTACAGACCATTGCGTTAAGGGTACAATTTGCTACAACTTTTGTAGTAAAAGTTTTTCTGTACTATGCTTCCGATACCGTTTTTTTTTCACACTCTTCTATTTTCCACATTTTTGAAAAATTTTCGATATTGATGCATCTGGGCACAAAAATGTTACAGGCCATTGCGTTAAGGGCACAATTTGCTACAACTTTTGTAGTAAAAGTTTTTCTGTACTCTGATTCCGATACCGTTTTTTTTCAACACTCTTCTATTTTCCACATTTTTGAAAAATTCTCGATATTGATGCATCTGGGAGCAAGAATGTTACAGACCATTGCGTTAAGGGCACAATTTGCTACAACTTTTGTAGTAAAAGTTTTTCTGTACTATGCTTCCGATACCGTTTTTTTTTCAACACTCTTCTATTTTCCACATTTTTGAAAAATTTTCGATATTGATGCATCTGGGCACAAAAATGTTACAGACCATTGTGTTAAGGGCACAATTTGCTACAGCTTTTGTAGTAAAAGTTTTTCTGTACTCTGATTCCGATACCGTTTTTTTTCAACACTCTTCTATTTTCCACATTTTTGAAAAATTCTCGATATTGATGCATCTGGGAGCAAGAATGTTACAGACCATTGCGTTAAGGGCACAATTTGCTACAACTTTTGTAGTAAAAGTTTTTCTGTACTATGCTTCCGATACCGTTTTTTTTTCAACACTCTTCTATTTTCCACATTTTTGAAAAATTTTCGATATTGATGCATCTGGGCACAAAAATGTTACAGACCATTGCGTTAAGGGCACAATTTGCTACAACTTTTGTAGTAAAAGTTTTTCTGTACTCTGATTCCGATACCGTTTTTTTTCAACACTCTTCTATTTTCCACATTTTTGAAAAATTCTCGATATTGATGCATCTGGGAGCAAGAATGTTACAGACCATTGCGTTAAGGGCACAATTTGCTACAACTTTTGTAGCAAAAGTTTTTCTGTACTATGCTTCCGATACCGTTTTTTTTCAACACTCTTCTATTTTTAACATTCTTGAAAAATTTTCGACATTGATGCATCTGGGAGCAAAAATGTTACAGACCATTGCATTAAGGGCACAATTTGCTACAACTTTTGTAGTAAAAGTTTTTCTGTACTCTGCTTCCGATACCGTTTTTTTCAACACTCTTCTATTTTCCACATTTTTGAAAAATTCTCGATATTGATGCATCTGGGAGCAAGAATGTTACAGACCATTGCGTTAAGGGCACAATTTGCTACAACTTTTGTAGTAAAAGTTTTTCTGTACTATGCTTCCGATACCGTTTTTTTTCAACACTCTTCTATTTTTAACATTCTTGAAAAATTCTCGATATTGATGCATCTGGGAGCGAAAATGTTACAGACCATTGCGTTAAGGGTACAATTTGCTACAACTTTTGTAGTAAAAGTTTTTCTGTACTATGCTTCCGATACCGTTTTTTTTTCACACTCTTCTATTTTCCACATTTTTGAAAAATTTTCGATATTGATGCATCTGGGCACAAAAATGTTACAGGCCATTGCGTTAAGGGCACAATTTGCTACAACTTTTGTAGTAAAAGTTTTTCTGTACTCTGATTCCGATACCGTTTTTTTTCAACACTCTTCTATTTTCCACATTTTTGAAAAATTCTCGATATTGATGCATCTGGGAGCAAGAATGTTACAGACCATTGCGTTAAGGGCACAATTTGCTACAACTTTTGTAGTAAAAGTTTTTCTGTACTATGCTTCCGATACCGTTTTTTTTTCAACACTCTTCTATTTTCCACATTTTTGAAAAATTTTCGATATTGATGCATCTGGGCACAAAAATGTTACAGACCATTGCGTTAAGGGCACAATTTGCTACAACTTTTGTAGTAAAAGTTTTTCTGTACTCTGATTCCGATACCGTTTTTTTTCAACACTCTTCTATTTTCCACAATTTTGAAAAATTCTCGATATTGATGCATCTGGGAGCAAGAATGTTACAGACCATTGCGTTAAGGGCACAATTTGCTACAACTTTTGTAGCAAAAGTTTTTCTGTACTATGCTTCCGATACCGTTTTTTTTCAACACTCTTCTATTTTTAACATTCTTGAAAAATTTTCGACATTGATGCATCTGGGAGCAAAAATGTTACAGACCATTGCATTAAGGGCACAATTTGCTACAACTTTTGTAGTAAAAGTTTTTCTGTACTCTGCTTCCGATACCGTTTTTTTCAACACTCTTCTATTTTCCACATTTTTGAAAAATTCTCGATATTGATGCATCTGGGAGCAAAAATGTTACAGACCATTGCGTTAAGGGCACAATTTGCTACAACTTTTGTAGTAAAAGTTTTTCTGTACTCTGCTTCCGATACCGTTTTTTTTTAACACTCTTCTATTTTACATATTTTTGAAAAATTCTCGATATTGATGCATCTGGGAGCAAAAATGTTACAGATCATTGCGTTAAGGGCACAATTTGCTACAACTTTTGTAGTAAAAGTTTTTCTGTACTATGCTTCCGATACCGTTTTTTTTCAACACTCTTCTATTTTACATATTTTTGAAAAATTCTCGATATTGATGCATCTGGGGGCAAGAATGTTACAGACCATTGCGTTAAGGGCACAATTTGCTACAACTTTTGTAGTAAAAGTTTTTCTGTACTATGCTTCCGATACCGTTTTTTTTCAACCCTCTTCTATTTTTAACATTCTTGAAAAATTTTCGACATTGATGCATCTGGGAGCAAAAATGTTACAGACCATTGCGTTAAGGGCACAATTTGCTACAACTTTTGTAGTAAAAGTTTTTCTGTACTCTGCTTCCGATACCGTTTTTTTTCAACACTCTTCTATTTTCCACATTTTTGAAAAATTTTCGACATTGATGCATCTGGGAGCAAAAATGTTACAGACCATTGCGTTAAGGGCACAATTTGCTACAACTTTTGTAGTAAAAGTTTTTCTGTACTCTGCTTCCGATACCGCTTTTTTTCATCACTCTTCTATTTTCCACATTTTTGAAAAATTCTCGATATTGATGCATCTGGGAGCAAAAATCTTACAGACCATTGCGTTAAGGGCACAATTTGCTACAACTTTTGTAGTAAAAGTTTTTCTGTACTATGCTTCCGATACCGTTTTTTTTTCAACACTCTTCTATTTTCCACATTTTTGAAAAATTTTCGATATTGATGCATTTGGGCACAAAAATGTTACAGACCATTGCGTTAAGGGCACAATTTGCTACAACTTTTGTAGTAAAAGTTTTTCTGTACTCTGATTCCGATACCGTTTTTTTTCAACACTCTTCTATTTTCCACATTTTTGAAAAATTCTCGATATTGATGCATCTGGGAGCAAAAATGTTAGAGACCATTGCGTTAAGGGCTCAATTTGCTACAACTTTTGTAGTAAAAGTTTTTCTGTACTATGCTTCCGATACCGTTTTTTTTCAACACTCTTCTATTTTACATATTTTTGAAAAATTCTCGATATTGATGCATCTGGGAGCAAGAATGTTACAGACCATTGCGTTAAGGGCACAATTTGCTACAACTTTTGTAGTAAAAGTTTTTCTGTACAATGCTTCCGATACCGTTTTTTTTCAACACTCTTCTATTTTTAACATTCTTGAAAAATTCTCGACATTGATGCATCTGGGAGCAAAAATGTTACAGACCATTGCGTTAAGGGCACAATTTGCTACAACTTTTGTAGTAAAAGTTTTTCTGTACTCTGCTTCCGATACCGTTTTTTTTCAACACTCTTCTATTTTACATATTTTTGAAAAATTCTCGATATTGATGCATCTGGGAGCAAGAATGTTACAGACCATTGCGTTAAGGGCACAATTTGCTACAACTTTTGTAGTAAAAGTTTTTCTGTACTATGCTTCCGATACCGTTTTTTTTCAACTCTTCTATTTTTAACATTCTTGAAAAATTCTCGATATTGATGCATCTGGGAGCGAAAATGTTACAGACCATTGCGTTAAGGGCACAATTTGCTACAACTTTTGTAGTAAAAGTTTTTCTGTACTATGCTTCCGATACCGTTTTTTTTTCAACACTCTTCTATTTTCCACATTTTTGAAAAATTTTCGATATTGATGCATCTGGGCACAAAAATGTTACAGACCATTGCGTTAAGGGCACAATTTGCTACAACTTTTGTAGCAAAAGTTTTTCTGTACTATGCTTCCGATACCGTTTTTTTTCAACACTCTTCTATTTTTAACATTCTTGAAAAATTTTCGACATTGATGCATCTGGGAGCAAAAATGTTACAGACCATTGCATTAAGGGCACAATTTGCTACAACTTTTGTAGTAAAAGTTTTTCTGTACTCTGCTTCCGATACCGTTTTTTTCAACACTCTTCTATTTTCCACATTTTTGAAAAATTCTCGATATTGATGCATCTGGGAGCAAAAATGTTACAGACCATTGCGTTAAGGGCACAATTTGCTACAACTTTTGTAGTAAAAGTTTTTCTGTACTCTGCTTCCGATACCGTTTTTTTTCAACACTCTTCTATTTTACATATTTTTGAAAAATTCTCGATATTGATGCATCTGGGAGCAAGAATGTTACAGACCATTGCGTTAAGGGCACAATTTGCTACAACTTTTGTAGTAAAAGTTTTTCTGTACTATGCTTCCGATACCGTTTTTTTTCAACTCTTCTATTTTTAACATTCTTGAAAAATTCTCGATATTGATGCATCTGGGAGCGAAAATGTTACAGACCATTGCGTTAAGGGCACAATTTGCTACAACTTTTGTAGTAAAAGTTTTTCTGTACTATGCTTCCGATACCGTTTTTTTTTCAACACTCTTCTATTTTCCACATTTTTGAAAAATTTTCGATATTGATGCATCTGGGCACAAAAATGTTACAGACCATTGCGTTAAGGGCACAATTTGCTACAACTTTTGTAGCAAAAGTTTTTCTGTACTATGCTTCCGATACCGTTTTTTTTCAACACTCTTCTATTTTTAACATTCTTGAAAAATTTTCGACATTGATGCATCTGGGAGCAAAAATGTTACAGACCATTGCATTAAGGGCACAATTTGCTACAACTTTTGTAGTAAAAGTTTTTCTGTACTCTGCTTCCGATACCGTTTTTTTCAACACTCTTCTATTTTCCACATTTTTGAAAAATTCTCGATATTGATGCATCTGGGAGCAAAAATGTTACAGATCATTGCGTTAAGGGCACAATTTGCTACAACTTTTGTAGTAAAAGTTTTTCTGTACTATGCTTCCGATACCGTTTTTTTTCAACACTCTTCTATTTTACATATTTTTGAAAAATTCTCGATATTGATGCATCTGGGAGCAAGAATGTTACAGACCATTGCGTTAAGGGCACAATTTGCTACAACTTTTGTAGTAAAAGTTTTTCTGTACTATGCTTCCGATACCGTTTTTTTTCAACACTCTTCTATTTTTAACATTCTTGAAAAATTTTCGACATTGATGCATCTGGGAGCAAAAATGTTACAGACCATTGCGTTAAGGGCACAATTTGCTACAACTTTTGTAGTAAAAGTTTTTCTGTACTCTGCTTCCGATACCGTTTTTTTTCAACACTCTTCTATTTTCCACATTTTTGAAAAATTTTCGACATTGATGCATCTGGGAGCAAAAATGTTACAGACCATTGCGTTAAGGGCACAATTTGCTACAACTTTTGTAGTAAAAGTTTTTCTGTACTCTGCTTCCGATACCACTTTTTTTCATCACTCTTCTATTTTCCACATTTTTGAAAAATTCTCGATATTGATGCATCTGGGAGCAAAAATCTTACAGACCATTGCGTTAAGGGCACAATTTGCTACAACTTTTGTAGTAAAAGTTTTTCTGTACTATGCTTCCGATACCGTTTTTTTTTCAACACTCTTCTATTTTCCACATTTTTGAAAAATTTTCGATATTGATGCATCTGGGCACAAAAATGTTACAGACCATTGCGTTAAGGGCACAATTTGCTACAACTTTTGTAGTAAAAGTTTTTCTGTACTCTGATTCCGATACCGTTTTTTTTCAACACGCTTCTATTTTCCACATTTTTGAAAAATTCTCGATATTGATGCATCTGGGAGCAAAAATGTTAGAGACCATTGCGTTAAGGGCACAATTTGCTACAACTTTTGTAGTAAAAGTTTTTCTGTACTATGCTTCCGATACCGTTTTTTTTCAACACTCTTCTATTTTTAACATTCTTGAAAAATTTTCGACATTGATGCATCTGGGAGCAAAAATGTTACAGACCATTGCGTTAAGGGCACAATTTGCTACAACTTTTGTAGTAAAAGTTTTTCTGTACTATGCTTCCGATACCGTTTTTTTTAAACACTCTTCTATTTTACATATTTTTGAAAAATTCTCGATATTGATGCATCTGGGAGCAAGAATGTTACAGACCATTGCGTTAAGGGCACAAATTGCTACAACTTTTGTAGTAAAAGTTTTTCTGTACTATGCTTCCGATACCGTTTTTTTTTCAACACTCTTCTATTTTTAACATTCTTGAAAAATTTTCGACATTGATGCATCTGGGAGCAAAAATGTTACAGACCATTGCGTTAAGGGCACAATTTGCTACAACTTTTGTAGTAAAAGTTTTTCTGTACTCTGCTTCCGATACCGTTTTTTTTCAACACTCTTCTATTTTCCACATTTTTGAAAAATTTTCGACATTGATGCATCTGGGAGCAAAAATGTTACAGACCATTGCGTTAAGGGCACAATTTGCTACAACTTTTGTAGTAAAAGTTTTTCTGTACTCTGCTTCCGATACCGTTTTTTTTTAACACTCTTCTATTTTACATATTTTTGAAAAATTCTCGATATTGATGCATCTGGGAGCAAAAATGTTACAGATCATTGCGTTAAGGGCACAATTTGCTACAACTTTTGTAGTAAAAGTTTTTCTGTACTATGCTTCCGATACCGTTTTTTTTCAACACTCTTCTATTTTACATATTTTTGAAAAATTCTCGATATTGATGCATCTGGGAGCAAGAATGTTACAGACCATTGCGTTAAGGGCACAATTTGCTACAACTTTTGTAGTAAAAGTTTTTCTGTACTATGCTTCCGATACCGTTTTTTTTCAACACTCTTCTATTTTTAACATTCTTGAAAAATTTTCGACATTGATGCATCTTGGAGCAAAAATGTTACAGACCATTGCGTTAAGGGCACAATTTGCTACAACTTTTGTAGTAAAAGTTTTTCTGTACTCTGCTTCCGATACCGTTTTTTTTCAACACTCTTCTATTTTCCACATTTTTGAAAAATTTTCGACATTGATGCATCTGGGAGCAAAAATGTTACAGACCATTGCGTTAAGGGCACAATTTGCTACAACTTTTGTAGTAAAAGTTTTTCTGTACTCTGCTTCCGATACCGTTTTTTTTTCATCACTCTTCTATTTTCCACATTTTTGAAAAATTCTCGATATTGATGCATCTGGGAGCAAAAATCTTACAGACCATTGCGTTAAGGGCACAATTTGCTACAACTTTTGTAGTAAAAGTTTTTCTGTACTATGCTTCCGATACCGTTTTTTTTTCAACACTCTTCTATTTTCCACATTTTTGAAAAATTTTCGATATTGATGCATCTGGGCACAAAAATGTAACAGACCATTGCGTTAAGGGCACAATTTGCTACAACTTTTGTAGTAAAAGTTTTTCTGTACTCTGATTCCGATACCGTTTTTTTTCAACACGCTTCTATTTTCCACATTTTTGAAAAATTCTCGATATTGATGCATCTGGGAGCAAAAATGTTAGAGACCATTGCGTTAAGGGCACAATTTGCTACAACTTTTGTAGTAAAAGTTTTTCTGTACTATGCTTCCGATACCGTTTTTTTTCAACACTCTTCTATTTTTAACATTCTTGAAAAATTTTCGACATTGATGCATCTGGGAGCAAAAATGTTACAGACCATTGCGTTAAGGGCACAATTTGCTACAACTTTTGTAGTAAAAGTTTTTCTGTACTCTGCTTCCGATACCGCTTTTTTTCATCACTCTTCTATTTTCCACATTTTTGAAAAATTCTCGATATTGATGCATCTGGGAGCAAAAATCTTACAGACCATTGCGTTAAGGGCACAATTTGCTACAACTTTTGTAGTAAAAGTTTTTCTGTACTATGCTTCCGATACCGTTTTTTTTTCAACACTCTTCTATTTTCCGCATTTTTGAAAAATTTTCGATATTGATGCATCTGGGCACAAAAATGTTACAGACCATTGCGTTAAGGGCACAATTTGCTACAACTTTTGTAGTAAAAGTTTTTCTGTACTCTGATTCCGATACCGTTTTTTTTCAACACTCTTCTATTTTCCACATTTTTGAAAAATTCTCGATATTGATGCATCTGGGAGCAAAAATGTTAGAGACCATTGCGTTAAGGGCACAATTTGCTACAACTTTTGTAGTAAAAGTTTTTCTGTACTATGCTTCCGATACCGTTTTTTTTAAACACTCTTCTATTTTACATATTTTTGAAAAATTCTCGATATTGATGCATCTGGGAGCAAGAATGTTACAGACCATTGCGTTAAGGGCACAAATTGCTACAACTTTTGTAGTAAAAGTTTTTCTGTACTATGCTTCCGATACCGTTTTTTTTTCAACACTCTTCTATTTTTAACATTCTTGAAAAATTTTCGACATTGATGCATCTGGGAGCAAAAATGTTACAGACCATTGCGTTAAGGGCACAATTTGCTACAACTTTTGTAGTAAAAGTTTTTCTGTACTCTGCTTCCGATACCGTTTTTTTTCAACACTCTTCTATTTTCCACATTTTTGAAAAATTTTCGACATTGATGCATCTGGGAGCAAAAATGTTACAGACCATTGCGTTAAGGGCACAATTTGCTACAACTTTTGTAGTAAAAGTTTTTCTGTACTCTGCTTCCGATACCGCTTTTTTTCATCACTCTTCTATTTTCCACATTTTTGAAAAATTCTCGATATTGATGCATCTGGGAGCAAAAATCTTACAGACCATTGCGTTAAGGGCACAATTTGCTACAACTTTTGTAGTAAAAGTTTTTCTGTACTATGCTTCCGATACCGTTTTTTTTTCAACACTCTTCTATTTTCCACATTTTTGAAAAATTTTCGATATTGATGCATCTGGGCACAAAAATGTTACAGACCATTGCGTTAAGGGCACAATTTGCTACAACTTTTGTAGTAAAAGTTTTTCTGTACTCTGATTCCGATACCGTTTTTTTTCAACACGCTTCTATTTTCCACATTTTTGAAAAATTCTCGATATTGATGCATCTGGGAGCAAAAATCTTACAGACCATTGCGTTAAGGGCACAATTTGCTACAACTTTTGTAGTAAAAGTTTTTCTGTACTATGCTTCCGATACCGTTTTTTTTTCAACACTCTTCTATTTTCCACATTTTTGAAAAATTTTCGATATTGATGCATCTGGGCACAAAAATGTTACAGACCATTGCGTTAAGGGCACAATTTGCTACAACTTTTGTAGTAAAAGTTTTTCTGTACTCTGATTCCGATACCGTTTTTTTTCAACACGCTTCTATATTCCACATTTTTGAAAAATTCTCGATATTGATGCATCTGGGAGCAAAAATGTTAGAGACCATTGCGTTAAGGGCACAATTTGCTACAACTTTTGTAGTAAAAGTTTTTCTGTACTATGCTTCCGATACCGTTTTTTTTCAACACTCTTCTATTTTTAACATTCTTGAAAAATTTTCGACATTGATGCATCTGGGAGCAAAAATGTTACAGACCATTGCGTTAAGGGCACAATTTGCTACAACTTTTGTAGTAAAAGTTTTTCTGTACTCTGCTTCCGATACCGCTTTTTTTCATCACTCTTCTATTTTCCACATTTTTGAAAAATTCTCGATATTGATGCATCTGGGAGCAAAAATCTTACAGACCATTGCGTTAAGGGCACAATTTGCTACAACTTTTGTAGTAAAAGTTTTTCTGTACTATGCTTCCGATACCGTTTTTTTTTCAACACTCTTCTATTTTCCACATTTTTGAAAAATTTTCGATATTGATGCATCTGGGCACAAAAATGTTACAGACCATTGCGTTAAGGGCACAATTTGCTACAACTTTTGTAGTAAAAGTTTTTCTGTACTCTGATTCCGATACCGTTTTTTTTCAACACGCTTCTATTTTCCACATTTTTGAAAAATTCTCGATATTGATGCATCTGGGAGCAAAAATGTTAGAGACCATTGCGTTAAGGGCACAATTTGCTACAACTTTTGTAGTAAAAGTTTTTCTGTACTATGCTTCCGATACCGTTTTTTTTCAACACTCTTCTATTTTTAACATTCTTGAAAAATTTTCGACATTGATGCATCTGGGAGCAAAAATGTTACAGACCATTGCGTTAAGGGCACAATTTGCTACAACTTTTGTAGTAAAAGTTTTTCTGTACTCTGCTTCCGATACCGCTTTTTTTCATCACTCTTCTATTTTCCACATTTTTGAAAAATTTTCGACATTGATGCATCTGGGAGCAAAAATGTTACAGACCATTGCGTTAAGGGCACAATTTGCTACAACTTTTGTAGTAAAAGTTTTTCTGTACTCTGCTTCCGATACCGCTTTTTTTCATCACTCTTCTATTTTCCACATTTTTGAAAAATTCTCGATATTGATGCATCTGGGAGCAAAAATCTTACAGACCATTGCGTTAAGGGCACAATTTGCTACAACTTTTGTAGTAAAAGTTTTTCTGTACTATGCTTCCGATACCGTTTTTTTTCAACACTCTTCTATTTTTAACATTCTTGAAAAATTCTCGATATTGATGCATCTGGGAGCAAAAATGTTACAGACCATTGCGTTAAGGGCACAATTTGCTACAACTTTTGTAGTAAAAGTTTTTCTGTACTCTGCTTCCGATACCGTTTTTTTTCAACACTTCTATTTTCCACATTTTTGAAAAATTCTCGATATTGATGCATCTGGGAGCGAAAATGTTACAGACCATTGCGTTAAGGGCACAATTTGCTACAACTTTTGTAGTAAAAGTTTTTCTGTACTCTGCTTCCGATACCGCTTTTTTTCATCACTCTTCTATTTTCCACATTTTTGAAAAATTTTCGATATTGATGCATCTGGGCACAAAAATGTTACAGACCATTGCGTTAAGGGCACAATTTGCTACAACTTTTGTAGTAAAAGTTTTTCTGTACTCTGCTTCCGATACCGCTTTTTTTCATCACTCTTCTATTTTCCACATTTTTGAAAAATTCTCGATATTGATGCATCTGGGAGCAAAAATCTTACAGACCATTGCGTTAAGGGCACAATTTGCTACAACTTTTGTAGTAAAAGTTTTTCTGTACTATGCTTCCGATACCGTTTTTTTTCAACACTCTTCTATTTTTAACATTCTTGAAAAATTCTCGATATTGATGCATCTGGGAGCAAAAATGTTACAGACCATTGCGTTAAGGGCACAATTTGCTACAACTTTTGTAGTAAAAGTTTTTCTGTACTCTGCTTCCGATACCGTTTTTTTTCAACACTTCTATTTTCCACATTTTTGAAAAATTCTCGATATTGATGCATCTGGGAGCGAAAATGTTACAGACCATTGCGTTAAGGGCACAATTTGCTACAACTTTTGTAGTAAAAGTTTTTCTGTACTCTGCTTCCGATACCGCTTTTTTTCATCACTCTTCTATTTTCCACACTTTTGAAAAATTCTCGATATTGATGCATCTGGGAGCAAAAATCTTACAGACCATTGCGTTAAGGGCACAATTTGCTACAACTTTTGTAGTAAAAGTTTTTCTGTACTATGCTTCCGATACCGTTTTTTTTTCAACACTCTTCTATTTTTAACATTCTTGAAAAATTTTCGACATTGATGCATCTGGGAGCAAAAATGTTACAGACCATTGCGTTAAGGGCACAATTTGCTACAACTTTTGTAGTAAAAGTTTTTCTGTACTCTGCTTCCGATACCGTTTTTTTTCAACACTCTTCTATTTTCCACATTTTTGAAAAATTTTCGACATTGATGCATCTGGGAGCAAAAATGTTACAGACCATTGCGTTAAGGGCACAATTTGCTACAACTTTTGTAGTAAAAGTTTTTCTGTACTCTGCTTCCGATACCGCTTTTTTTCATCACTCTTCTATTTTCCACATTTTTGAAAAATTCTCGATATTGATGCATCTGGGAGCAAAAATCTTACAGACCATTGCGTTAAGGGCACAATTTGCTACAACTTTTGTAGTAAAAGTTTTTCTGTACTATGCTTCCGATACCGTTTTTTTTTCAACACTCTTCTATTTTCCACATTTTTGAAAAATTTTCGATATTGATGCATCTGGGCACAAAAATGTTACAGACCATTGCGTTAAGGGCACAATTTGCTACAACTTTTGTAGTAAAAGTTTTTCTGTACTCTGATTCCGATACCGTTTTTTTTCAACACGCTTCTATTTTCCACATTTTTGAAAAATTCTCGATATTGATGCATCTGGGAGCAAAAATCTTACAGACCATTGCGTTAAGGGCACAATTTGCTACAACTTTTGTAGTAAAAGTTTTTCTGTACTATGCTTCCGATACCGTTTTTTTTTCAACACTCTTCTATTTTCCACATTTTTGAAAAATTTTCGATATTGATGCATCTGGGCACAAAAATGTTACAGACCATTGCGTTAAGGGCACAATTTGCTACAACTTTTGTAGTAAAAGTTTTTCTGTACTCTGATTCCGATACCGTTTTTTTTCAACACGCTTCTATATTCCACATTTTTGAAAAATTCTCGATATTGATGCATCTGGGAGCAAAAATGTTAGAGACCATTGCGTTAAGGGCACAATTTGCTACAACTTTTGTAGTAAAAGTTTTTCTGTACTATGCTTCCGATACCGTTTTTTTTCAACACTCTTCTATTTTTAACATTCTTGAAAAATTTTCGACATTGATGCATCTGGGAGCAAAAATGTTACAGACCATTGCGTTAAGGGCACAATTTGCTACAACTTTTGTAGTAAAAGTTTTTCTGTACTCTGCTTCCGATACCGCTTTTTTTCATCACTCTTCTATTTTCCACATTTTTGAAAAATTCTCGATATTGATGCATCTGGGAGCAAAAATCTTACAGACCATTGCGTTAAGGGCACAATTTGCTACAACTTTTGTAGTAAAAGTTTTTCTGTACTATGCTTCCGATACCGTTTTTTTTTCAACACTCTTCTATTTTCCACATTTTTGAAAAATTTTCGATATTGATGCATCTGGGCACAAAAATGTTACAGACCATTGCGTTAAGGGCACAATTTGCTACAACTTTTGTAGTAAAAGTTTTTCTGTACTCTGATTCCGATACCGTTTTTTTTCAACACGCTTCTATTTTCCACATTTTTGAAAAATTCTCGATATTGATGCATCTGGGAGCAAAAATGTTAGAGACCATTGCGTTAAGGGCACAATTTGCTACAACTTTTGTAGTAAAAGTTTTTCTGTACTATGCTTCCGATACCGTTTTTTTTCAACACTCTTCTATTTTTAACATTCTTGAAAAATTTTCGACATTGATGCATCTGGGAGCAAAAATGTTACAGACCATTGCGTTAAGGGCACAATTTGCTACAACTTTTGTAGTAAAAGTTTTTCTGTACTCTGCTTCCGATACCGCTTTTTTTCATCACTCTTCTATTTTCCACATTTTTGAAAAATTTTCGACATTGATGCATCTGGGAGCAAAAATGTTACAGACCATTGCGTTAAGGGCACAATTTGCTACAACTTTTGTAGTAAAAGTTTTTCTGTACTCTGCTTCCGATACCGCTTTTTTTCATCACTCTTCTATTTTCCACATTTTTGAAAAATTCTCGATATTGATGCATCTGGGAGCAAAAATCTTACAGACCATTGCGTTAAGGGCACAATTTGCTACAACTTTTGTAGTAAAAGTTTTTCTGTACTATGCTTCCGATACCGTTTTTTTTTCAACACTCTTCTATTTTCCACATTTTTGAAAAATTTTCGATATTGATGCATCTGGGCACAAAAATGTTACAGACCATTGCGTTAAGGGCACAATTTGCTACAACTTTTGTAGTAAAAGTTTTTCTGTACTCTGATTCCGATACCGTTTTTTTTCAACACGCTTCTATATTCCACATTTTTGAAAAATTCTCGATATTGATGCATCTGGGAGCAAAAATGTTAGAGACCATTGCGTTAAGGGCACAATTTGCTACAACTTTTGTAGTAAAAGTTTTTCTGTACTATGCTTCCGATACCGTTTTTTTTCAACACTCTTCTATTTTTAACATTCTTGAAAAATTTTCGACATTGATGCATCTGGGAGCAAAAATGTTACAGACCATTGCGTTAAGGGCACAATTTGCTACAACTTTTGTAGTAAAAGTTTTTCTGTACTCTGCTTCCGATACCGCTTTTTTTCATCACTCTTCTATTTTCCACATTTTTGAAAAATTCTCGATATTGATGCATCTGGGAGCAAAAATCTTACAGACCATTGCGTTAAGGGCACAATTTGCTACAACTTTTGTAGTAAAAGTTTTTCTGTACTATGCTTCCGATACCGTTTTTTTTTCAACACTCTTCTATTTTCCACATTTTTGAAAAATTCTCGATATTGATGCATCTGGGAGCAAAAATCTTACAGACCATTGCGTTAAGGGCACAATTTGCTACAACTTTTGTAGTAAAAGTTTTTCTGTACTCTGATTCCGATACCGTTTTTTTTCAACACGCTTCTATATTCCACATTTTTGAAAAATTCTCGATATTGATGCATCTGGGAGCAAAAATGTTAGAGACCATTGCGTTAAGGGCACAATTTGCTACAACTTTTGTAGTAAAAGTTTTTCTGTACTATGCTTCCGATACCGTTTTTTTTCAACACTCTTCTATTTTTAACATTCTTGAAAAATTTTCGACATTGATGCATCTGGGAGCAAAAATGTTACAGACCATTGCGTTAAGGGCACAATTTGCTACAACTTTTGTAGTAAAAGTTTTTCTGTACTCTGCTTCCGATACCGCTTTTTTTCATCACTCTTCTATTTTCCACATTTTTGAAAAATTCTCGATATTGATGCATCTGGGAGCAAAAATCTTACAGACCATTGCGTTAAGGGCACAATTTGCTACAACTTTTGTAGTAAAAGTTTTTCTGTACTATGCTTCCGATACCGTTTTTTTTTCAACACTCTTCTATTTTCCACATTTTTGAAAAATTTTCGATATTGATGCATCTGGGCACAAAAATGTTACAGACCATTGCGTTAAGGGCACAATTTGCTACAACTTTTGTAGTAAAAGTTTTTCTGTACTCTGATTCCGATACCGTTTTTTTTCAACACGCTTCTATTTTCCACATTTTTGAAAAATTCTCGATATTGATGCATCTGGGAGCAAAAATGTTAGAGACCATTGCGTTAAGGGCACAATTTGCTACAACTTTTGTAGTAAAAGTTTTTCTGTACTATGCTTCCGATACCGTTTTTTTTCAACACTCTTCTATTTTTAACATTCTTGAAAAATTTTCGACATTGATGCATCTGGGAGCAAAAATGTTACAGACCATTGCGTT
The DNA here is from genome assembly GCF_036711975.1 of Onthophagus taurus. NCBI lineage: Eukaryota > Metazoa > Arthropoda > Insecta > Coleoptera > Scarabaeidae > Onthophagus > Onthophagus taurus. The sequence goes on from NW_027248937.1 coordinate 475,584, forward strand.
AAGGGCACAATTTGCTACAACTTTTGTAGTAAAAGTTTTTCTGTACTCTGCTTCCGATACCGCTTTTTTTCATCACTCTTCTATTTTCCACATTTTTGAAAAATTTTCGACATTGATGCATCTGGGAGCAAAAATGTTACAGACCATTGCGTTAAGGGCACAATTTGCTACAACTTTTGTAGTAAAAGTTTTTCTGTACTCTGCTTCCGATACCGCTTTTTTTCATCACTCTTCTATTTTCCACATTTTTGAAAAATTCTCGATATTGATGCATCTGGGAGCAAAAATCTTACAGACCATTGCGTTAAGGGCACAATTTGCTACAACTTTTGTAGTAAAAGTTTTTCTGTACTATGCTTCCGATACCGTTTTTTTTTCAACACTCTTCTATTTTCCACATTTTTGAAAAATTTTCGATATTGATGCATCTGGGCACAAAAATGTTACAGACCATTGCGTTAAGGGCACAATTTGCTACAACTTTTGTAGTAAAAGTTTTTCTGTACTCTGATTCCGATACCGTTTTTTTTCAACACGCTTCTATTTTCCACATTTTTGAAAAATTCTCGATATTGATGCATCTGGGAGCAAAAATGTTAGAGACCATTGCGTTAAGGGCACAATTTGCTACAACTTTTGTAGTAAAAGTTTTTCTGTACTATGCTTCCGATACCGTTTTTTTTAAACACTCTTCTATTTTACATATTTTTGAAAAATTCTCGATATTGATGCATCTGGGAGCAAGAATGTTACAGACCATTGCGTTAAGGGCACAAATTGCTACAACTTTTGTAGTAAAAGTTTTTCTGTACTATGCTTCCGATACCGTTTTTTTTTCAACACTCTTCTATTTTTAACATTCTTGAAAAATTTTCGACATTGATGCATCTGGGAGCAAAAATGTTACAGACCATTGCGTTAAGGGCACAATTTGCTACAACTTTTGTAGTAAAAGTTTTTCTGTACTCTGCTTCCGATACCGTTTTTTTTCAACACTCTTCTATTTTCCACATTTTTGAAAAATTTTCGACATTGATGCATCTGGGAGCAAAAATGTTACAGACCATTGCGTTAAGGGCACAATTTGCTACAACTTTTGTAGTAAAAGTTTTTCTGTACTCTGCTTCCGATACCGCTTTTTTTCATCACTCTTCTATTTTCCACATTTTTGAAAAATTCTCGATATTGATGCATCTGGGAGCAAAAATCTTACAGACCATTGCGTTAAGGGCACAATTTGCTACAACTTTTGTAGTAAAAGTTTTTCTGTACTATGCTTCCGATACCGTTTTTTTTTCAACACTCTTCTATTTTCCACATTTTTGAAAAATTTTCGATATTGATGCATCTGGGCACAAAAATGTTACAGACCATTGCGTTAAGGGCACAATTTGCTACAACTTTTGTAGTAAAAGTTTTTCTGTACTCTGATTCCGATACCGTTTTTTTTCAACACGCTTCTATTTTCCACATTTTTGAAAAATTCTCGATATTGATGCATCTGGGAGCAAAAATGTTAGAGACCATTGCGTTAAGGGCACAATTTGCTACAACTTTTGTAGTAAAAGTTTTTCTGTACTATGCTTCCGATACCGTTTTTTTTCAACACTCTTCTATTTTTAACATTCTTGAAAAATTTTCGACATTGATGCATCTGGGAGCAAAAATGTTACAGACCATTGCGTTAAGGGCACAATTTGCTACAACTTTTGTAGTAAAAGTTTTTCTGTACTCTGCTTCCGATACCGCTTTTTTTCATCACTCTTCTATTTTCCACATTTTTGAAAAATTCTCGATATTGATGCATCTGGGAGCAAAAATCTTACAGACCATTGCGTTAAGGGCACAATTTGCTACAACTTTTGTAGTAAAAGTTTTTCTGTACTATGCTTCCGATACCGTTTTTTTTTCAACACTCTTCTATTTTCCACATTTTTGAAAAATTTTCGATATTGATGCATCAGGGCACAAAAATGTTAGACCATTGCGTTAAGGGCACAATTTGCTACAACTTTTGTAGTAAAAGTTTTTCTGTACTATGCTTCCGATACCGTTTTTTTTCAACACTCTTCTATTTTTAACATTCTTGAAAAATTTTCGACATTGATGCATCTGGGAGCAAAAATGTTACAGACCATTGCGTTAAGGGCACAATTTGCTACAACTTTTGTAGTAAAAGTTTTTCTGTACTCTGCTTCCGATACCGTTTTTTTCAACACTCTTCTATTTTCCACATTTTTGAAAAATTCTCGATATTGATGCATCTGGGAGCAAAAATGTTACAGACCATTGCGTTAAGGGCACAATTTGCTACAACTTTTGTAGTAAAAGTTTTTCTGTACTCTGCTTCCGATACCGTTTTTTTTCAACACTCTTCTATTTTACATATTTTTGAAAAATTCTCGATATTGATGCATCTGGGAGCAAGAATGTTACAGACCATTGCGTTAAGGGCACAATTTGCTACAACTTTTGTAGTAAAAGTTTTTCTGTACTATGCTTCCGATACCGTTTTTTTTCAACACTCTTCTATTTTTAACATTCTTGAAAAATTCTCGATATTGATGCATCTGGGAGCAAAAATGTTACAGACCATTGCGTTAAGGGCACAATTTGCTACAACTTTTGTAGTAAAAGTTTTTCTGTACTCTGCTTCCGATACCGTTTTTTTTCAACACTTCTATTTTCCACATTTTTGAAAAATTCTCGATATTGATGCAAGTGGGAGCGAAAATGTTACAGACCATTGCGTTAAGGGTACAATTTGCTACAACTTTTGTAGTAAAAGTTTTTCTGTACTCTGCTTCCGATACCATTTTTTTTCATCACTCTTCTATTTTCCACATTTTTGAAAAATTCTCGATATTGATGAATCTGGGAGCAAAAATGTTACAGACCATTGCGTTAAGGGCACAATTTGCTACAACTTTTGTAGTAAAAGTTTTTCTGTACTATGCTTCCGATACCGTTTTTTTTTCAACACTCTTCTATTTTCCACATTTTTGAAAAATTCTCGATATTGATGCATCTGGGAGCAAGAATGTTACAGACCATTGCGTTAAGGGCACAATTTGCTACAACTTTTGTAGTAAAAGTATTTCTGTACTATGCTTCCGATACCTTTTTTTTTCAACACTCTTCTATTTTTAACATTCTTGAAAAATTTTCGACATTGATGCATCTGGGAGCAAAAATGTTACAGACCATTGCGTTAAGGGCACAATTTGCTACAACTTTTGTAGTAAAAGTTTTTCTGTACTCTGCTTCCGATACCGTTTTTTTCAACACTCTTCTATTTTCCACATTTTTGAAAAATTCTCGATATTGATGCATCTGGGAGCAAAAATGTTACAGACCATTGCGTTAAGGGCACAATTTGCTACAACTTTTGTAGTAAAAGTTTTTCTGTACTCTGCTTCCGATACCGTTTTTTTTTTAACACTCTTCTATTTTACATATTTTTGAAAAATTCTCGATATTGATGCATCTGGGAGCAAAAATGTTACAGATCATTGCGTTAAGGGCACAATTTGCTACAACTTTTGTAGTAAAAGTTTTTCTGTACTATGCTTCCGATACCGTTTTTTTTCAACACTCTTCTATTTTACATATTTTTGAAAAATTCTCGATATTGATGCATCTGGGAGCAAAAATGTTACAGACCATTGCGTTAAGGGCACAATTTGCTACAACTTTTGTAGTAAAAGTTTTTCTGTACTCTGCTTCCAATACCGTTTTTTTTCAACACTCTTCTATTTTACATATTTTTGAAAAATTCTCGATATTGATGCATCTGGGAGCAAGAATGTTACAGACCATTGCGTTAAGGGCACAATTTGCTACAACTTTTGTAGTAAAAGTTTTTCTGTACTATGCTTCCGATACCGTTTTTTTTCAACACTCTTCTATTTTTAACATTCTTGAAAAATTCTCGACATTGATGCATCTGGGAGCAAAAATGTTACAGACCATTGCGTTAAGGGCACAATTTGCTACAACTTTTGTAGTAAAAGTTTTTCTGTACTCTGCTTCCGATACCGTTTTTTTTCAACACTTCTATTTTCCACATTTTTGAAAAATTCTCGATATTGATGCATCTGGGAGCGAAAATGTTACAGACCATTGCGTTAAGGGTACAATTTGCTACAACTTTTGTAGTAAAAGTTTTTCTGTACTCTGCTTCCGATACCGTTTTTTTTCAACACTCTTCTATTTTCCACATTTTTGAAAAATTCTCGATATTGATGCATCTGGGAGCAAGAATGTTACAGACCATTGCGTTAAGGGCACAATTTGCTACAACTTTTGTAGTAAAAGTTTTTCTGTACTATGCTTCCGATACCGTTTTTTTTTCAACACTCTTCTATTTTCCACATTTTTGAAAAATTTTCGATATTGATGCATCTGGGCACAAAAATGTTACAGACCATTGCGTTAAGGGCACAATTTGCTACAACTTTTGTAGTAAAAGTTTTTCTGTACTCTGATTCCGATACCGTTTTTTTTCAACACTCTTCTATTTTCCACATTTTTGAAAAATTCTCGATATTGATGCATCTGGGAGCAAGAATGTTACAGACCATTGCGTTAAGGGCACAATTTGCTACAACTTTTGTAGTAAAAGTTTTTCTGTACTATGCTTCCGATACCGTTTTTTTTCAACACTCTTCTATTTTTAACATTCTTGAAAAATTTTCGACATTGATGCATCTGGGAGCAAAAATGTTACAGACCATTGCGTTAAGGGCACAATTTGCTACAACTTTTGTAGTAAAAGTTTTTCTGTACTCTGCTTCCGATACCGTTTTTTTCAACACTCTTCTATTTTCCACATTTTTGAAAAATTCTCGATATTGATGCATCTGGGAGCAAAAATGTTACAGACCATTGCGTTAAGGGCACAATTTGCTACAACTTTTGTAGTAAAAGTTTTTCTGTACTCTGCTTCCGATACCGTTTTTTTTTAACACTCTTCTATTTCACATATTTTTGAAAAATTCTCGATATTGATGCATCTGGGAGCAAAAATGTTACAGATCATTGCGTTAAGGGCACAATTTGCTACAACTTTTGTAGTAAAAGTTTTTCTGTACTATGCTTCCGATACCGTTTTTTTTCAACACTCTTCTATTTTACATATTTTTGAAAAATTCTCGATATTGATGCATCTGGGAGCAAAAATGTTACAGACCATTGCGTTAAGGGCACAATTTGCTACAACTTTTGTAGTAAAAGTTTTTCTGTACTCTGCTTCCAATACCGTTTTTTTTCAACACTCTTCTATTTTACATATTTTTGAAAAATTCTCGATATTGATGCATCTGGGAGCAAGAATGTTACAGACCATTGCGTTAAGGGCACAATTTGCTACAACTTTTGTAGTAAAAGTTTTTCTGTACTATGCTTCCGATACCGTTTTTTTTCAACACTCTTCTATTTTTAACATTCTTGAAAAATTCTCGACATTGATGCATCTGGGAGCAAAAATGTTACAGACCATTGCGTTAAGGGCACAATTTGCTACAACTTTTGTAGTAAAAGTTTTTCTGTACTCTGCTTCCGATACCGTTTTTTTTCAACACTTCTATTTTCCACATTTTTGAAAAATTCTCGATATTGATGCATCTGGGAGCGAAAATGTTACAGACCATTGCGTTAAGGGTACAATTTGCTACAACTTTTGTAGTAAAAGTTTTTCTGTACTCTGCTTCCGATACCGTTTTTTTTCAACACTCTTCTATTTTCCACATTTTTGAAAAATTCTCGATATTGATGCATCTGGGAGCAAGAATGTTACAGACCATTGCGTTAAGGGCACAATTTGCTACAACTTTTGTAGTAAAAGTTTTTCTGTACTATGCTTCCGATACCGTTTTTTTTTCAACACTCTTCTATTTTCCACATTTTTGAAAAATTTTCGATATTGATGCATCTGGGCACAAAAATGTTACAGACCATTGCGTTAAGGGCACAATTTGCTACAACTTTTGTAGTAAAAGTTTTTCTGTACTCTGATTCCGATACCGTTTTTTTTCAACACTCTTCTATTTTCCACATTTTTGAAAAATTCTCGATATTGATGCATCTGGGAGCAAGAATGTTACAGACCATTGCGTTAAGGGCACAATTTGCTACAACTTTTGTAGTAAAAGTTTTTCTGTACTATGCTTCCGATACCGTTTTTTTTCAACACTCTTCTATTTTTAACATTCTTGAAAAATTTTCGACATTGATGCATCTGGGAGCAAAAATGTTACAGACCATTGCGTTAAGGGCACAATTTGCTACAACTTTTGTAGTAAAAGTTTTTCTGTACTCTGCTTCCGATACCGTTTTTTTCAACACTCTTCTATTTTCCACATTTTTGAAAAATTCTCGATATTGATGCATCTGGGAGCAAAAATGTTACAGACCATTGCGTTAAGGGCACAATTTGCTACAACTTTTGTAGTAAAAGTTTTTCTGTACTCTGCTTCCGATACCGTTTTTTTTTAACACTCTTCTATTTCACATATTTTTGAAAAATTCTCGATATTGATGCATCTGGGAGCAAAAATGTTACAGACCATTGCGTTAAGGGCACAATTTGCTACAACTTTTGTAGTAAAAGTTTTTCTGTACTCTGCTTCCGATACCGTTTTTTTCAACACTCTTCTATTTTCCACATTTTTGAAAAATTCTCGATATTGATGCATCTGGGAGCAAAAATGTTACAGACCATTGCGTTAAGGGCACAATTTGCTACAACTTTTGTAGTAAAAGTTTTTCTGTACTCTGCTTCCGATACCGTTTTTTTTCAACACTCTTCTATTTTACATATTTTTGAAAAATTCTCGATATTGATGCATCTGGGAGCAAGAATGTTACAGACCATTGCGTTAAGGGCACAATTTGCTACAACTTTTGTAGTAAAAGTTTTTCTGTACTATGCTTCCGATACCGTTTTTTTTCAACACTCTTCTATTTTTAACATTCTTGAAAAATTCTCGATATTGATGCATCTGGGAGCAAAAATGTTACAGACCATTGCGTTAAGGGCACAATTTGCTACAACTTTTGTAGTAAAAGTTTTTCTGTACTCTGCTTCCGATACCGTTTTTTTTCAACACTTCTATTTTCCACATTTTTGAAAAATTCTCGATATTGATGCAAGTGGGAGCGAAAATGTTACAGACCATTGCGTTAAGGGTACAATTTGCTACAACTTTTGTAGTAAAAGTTTTTCTGTACTCTGCTTCCGATACCATTTTTTTTCATCACTCTTCTATTTTCCACATTTTTGAAAAATTCTCGATATTGATGAATCTGGGAGCAAAAATGTTACAGACCATTGCGTTAAGGGCACAATTTGCTACAACTTTTGTAGTAAAAGTTTTTCTGTACTATGCTTCCGATACCGTTTTTTTTTCAACACTCTTCTATTTTCCACATTTTTGAAAAATTCTCGATATTGATGCATCTGGGAGCAAGAATGTTACAGACCATTGCGTTAAGGGCACAATTTGCTACAACTTTTGTAGTAAAAGTATTTCTGTACTATGCTTCCGATACCTTTTTTTTTCAACACTCTTCTATTTTTAACATTCTTGAAAAATTTTCGACATTGATGCATCTGGGAGCAAAAATGTTACAGACCATTGCGTTAAGGGCACAATTTGCTACAACTTTTGTAGTAAAAGTTTTTCTGTACTCTGCTTCCGATACCGTTTTTTTCAACACTCTTCTATTTTCCACATTTTTGAAAAATTCTCGATATTGATGCATCTGGGAGCAAAAATGTTACAGACCATTGCGTTAAGGGCACAATTTGCTACAACTTTTGTAGTAAAAGTTTTTCTGTACTCTGCTTCCGATACCGTTTTTTTTTTAACACTCTTCTATTTTACATATTTTTGAAAAATTCTCGATATTGATGCATCTGGGAGCAAAAATGTTACAGATCATTGCGTTAAGGGCACAATTTGCTACAACTTTTGTAGTAAAAGTTTTTCTGTACTATGCTTCCGATACCGTTTTTTTTCAACACTCTTCTATTTTACATATTTTTGAAAAATTCTCGATATTGATGCATCTGGGAGCAAAAATGTTACAGACCATTGCGTTAAGGGCACAATTTGCTACAACTTTTGTAGTAAAAGTTTTTCTGTACTCTGCTTCCAATACCGTTTTTTTTCAACACTCTTCTATTTTACATATTTTTGAAAAATTCTCGATATTGATGCATCTGGGAGCAAGAATGTTACAGACCATTGCGTTAAGGGCACAATTTGCTACAACTTTTGTAGTAAAAGTTTTTCTGTACTATGCTTCCGATACCGTTTTTTTTCAACACTCTTCTATTTTTAACATTCTTGAAAAATTCTCGACATTGATGCATCTGGGAGCAAAAATGTTACAGACCATTGCGTTAAGGGCACAATTTGCTACAACTTTTGTAGTAAAAGTTTTTCTGTACTCTGCTTCCGATACCGTTTTTTTTCAACACTTCTATTTTCCACATTTTTGAAAAATTCTCGATATTGATGCATCTGGGAGCGAAAATGTTACAGACCATTGCGTTAAGGGTACAATTTGCTACAACTTTTGTAGTAAAAGTTTTTCTGTACTCTGCTTCCGATACCGTTTTTTTTCAACACTCTTCTATTTTCCACATTTTTGAAAAATTCTCGATATTGATGCATCTGGGAGCAAGAATGTTACAGACCATTGCGTTAAGGGCACAATTTGCTACAACTTTTGTAGTAAAAGTTTTTCTGTACTATGCTTCCGATACCGTTTTTTTTTCAACACTCTTCTATTTTCCACATTTTTGAAAAATTTTCGATATTGATGCATCTGGGCACAAAAATGTTACAGACCATTGCGTTAAGGGCACAATTTGCTACAACTTTTGTAGTAAAAGTTTTTCTGTACTCTGATTCCGATACCGTTTTTTTTCAACACTCTTCTATTTTCCACATTTTTGAAAAATTCTCGATATTGATGCATCTGGGAGCAAGAATGTTACAGACCATTGCGTTAAGGGCACAATTTGCTACAACTTTTGTAGTAAAAGTTTTTCTGTACTATGCTTCCGATACCGTTTTTTTTCAACACTCTTCTATTTTTAACATTCTTGAAAAATTTTCGACATTGATGCATCTGGGAGCAAAAATGTTACAGACCATTGCGTTAAGGGCACAATTTGCTACAACTTTTGTAGTAAAAGTTTTTCTGTACTCTGCTTCCGATACCGTTTTTTTCAACACTCTTCTATTTTCCACATTTTTGAAAAATTCTCGATATTGATGCATCTGGGAGCAAAAATGTTACAGACCATTGCGTTAAGGGCACAATTTGCTACAACTTTTGTAGTAAAAGTTTTTCTGTACTCTGCTTCCGATACCGTTTTTTTTTAACACTCTTCTATTTCACATATTTTTGAAAAATTCTCGATATTGATGCATCTGGGAGCAAAAATGTTACAGACCATTGCGTTAAGGGCACAATTTGCTACAACTTTTGTAGTAAAAGTTTTTCTGTACTCTGCTTCCGATACCGTTTTTTTCAACACTCTTCTATTTTCCACATTTTTGAAAAATTCTCGATATTGATGCATCTGGGAGCAAAAATGTTACAGACCATTGCGTTAAGGGCACAATTTGCTACAACTTTTGTAGTAAAAGTTTTTCTGTACTCTGCTTCCGATACCGTTTTTTTTCAACACTCTTCTATTTTACATATTTTTGAAAAATTCTCGATATTGATGCATCTGGGAGCAAGAATGTTACAGACCATTGCGTTAAGGGCACAATTTGCTACAACTTTTGTAGTAAAAGTTTTTCTGTACTATGCTTCCGATACCGTTTTTTTTCAACACTCTTCTATTTTTAACATTCTTGAAAAATTCTCGATATTGATGCATCTGGGAGCAAAAATGTTACAGACCATTGCGTTAAGGGCACAATTTGCTACAACTTTTGTAGTAAAAGTTTTTCTGTACTCTGCTTCCGATACCGTTTTTTTTCAACACTTCTATTTTCCACATTTTTGAAAAATTCTCGATATTGATGCATCTGGGAGCGAAAATGTTACAGACCATTGCGTTAAGGGTACAATTTGCTACAACTTTTGTAGTAAAAGTTTTTCTGTACTCTGCTTCCGATACCATTTTTTTTCATCACTCTTCTATTTTCCACATTTTTGAAAAATTCTCGATATTGATGCATCTGGGAGCAAGAATGTTACAGACCATTGCGTTAAGGGCACAATTTGCTACAACTTTTGTAGTAAAAGTATTTCTGTACTATGCTTCCGATACCTTTTTTTTTCAACACTCTTCTATTTTTAACATTCTTGAAAAATTTTCGACATTGATGCATCTGGGAGCAAAAATGTTACAGACCATTGCGTTAAGGGCACAATTTGCTACAACTTTTGTAGTAAAAGTTTTTCTGTACTCTGCTTCCGATACCGTTTTTTTCAACACTCTTCTATTTTCCACATTTTTGAAAAATTCTCGATATTGATGCATCTGGGAGCAAAAATGTTACAGACCATTGCGTTAAGGGCACAATTTGCTACAACTTTTGTAGTAAAAGTTTTTCTGTACTCTGCTTCCGATACCGTTTTTTTTTTAACACTCTTCTATTTTACATATTTTTGAAAAATTCTCGATATTGATGCATCTGGGAGCAAAAATGTTACAGATCATTGCGTTAAGGGCACAATTTGCTACAACTTTTGTAGTAAAAGTTTTTCTGTACTATGCTTCCGATACCGTTTTTTTTCAACACTCTTCTATTTTACATATTTTTGAAAAATTCTCGATATTGATGCATCTGGGAGCAAAAATGTTACAGACCATTGCGTTAAGGGCACAATTTGCTACAACTTTTGTAGTAAAAGTTTTTCTGTACTCTGCTTCCAATACCGTTTTTTTTCAACACTCTTCTATTTTACATATTTTTGAAAAATTCTCGATATTGATGCATCTGGGAGCAAGAATGTTACAGACCATTGCGTTAAGGGCACAATTTGCTACAACTTTTGTAGTAAAAGTTTTTCTGTACTATGCTTCCGATACCGTTTTTTTTCAACACTCTTCTATTTTTAACATTCTTGAAAAATTCTCGACATTGATGCATCTGGGAGCAAAAATGTTACAGACCATTGCGTTAAGGGCACAATTTGCTACAACTTTTGTAGTAAAAGTTTTTCTGTACTCTGCTTCCGATACCGTTTTTTTTCAACACTTCTATTTTCCACATTTTTGAAAAATTCTCGATATTGATGCATCTGGGAGCGAAAATGTTACAGACCATTGCGTTAAGGGTACAATTTGCTACAACTTTTGTAGTAAAAGTTTTTCTGTACTCTGCTTCCGATACCGTTTTTTTTCAACACTCTTCTATTTTCCACATTTTTGAAAAATTCTCGATATTGATGCATCTGGGAGCAAGAATGTTACAGACCATTGCGTTAAGGGCACAATTTGCTACAACTTTTGTAGTAAAAGTTTTTCTGTACTATGCTTCCGATACCGTTTTTTTTTCAACACTCTTCTATTTTCCACATTTTTGAAAAATTTTCGATATTGATGCATCTGGGCACAAAAATGTTACAGACCATTGCGTTAAGGGCACAATTTGCTACAACTTTTGTAGTAAAAGTTTTTCTGTACTCTGATTCCGATACCGTTTTTTTTCAACACTCTTCTATTTTCCACATTTTTGAAAAATTCTCGATATTGATGCATCTGGGAGCAAGAATGTTACAGACCATTGCGTTAAGGGCACAATTTGCTACAACTTTTGTAGTAAAAGTTTTTCTGTACTATGCTTCCGATACCGTTTTTTTTCAACACTCTTCTATTTTTAACATTCTTGAAAAATTTTCGACATTGATGCATCTGGGAGCAAAAATGTTACAGACCATTGCGTTAAGGGCACAATTTGCTACAACTTTTGTAGTAAAAGTTTTTCTGTACTCTGCTTCCGATACCGTTTTTTTTCAACACTCTTCTATTTTACATATTTTTGAAAAATTCTCGATATTGATGCATCTGGGAGCAAGAATGTTACAGACCATTGCGTTAAGGGCACAATTTGCTACAACTTTTGTAGTAAAAGTTTTTCTGTACTATGCTTCCGATACCGTTTTTTTTCAACACTCTTCTATTTTTAACATTCTTGAAAAATTCTCGATATTGATGCATCTGGGAGCAAAAATGTTACAGACCATTGCGTTAAGGGCACAATTTGCTACAACTTTTGTAGTAAAAGTTTTTCTGTACTCTGCTTCCGATACCGTTTTTTTTCAACACTTCTATTTTCCACATTTTTGAAAAATTCTCGATATTGATGCATCTGGGAGCGAAAATGTTACAGACCATTGCGTTAAGGGTACAATTTGCTACAACTTTTGTAGTAAAAGTTTTTCTGTACTCTGCTTCCGATACCATTTTTTTTCATCACTCTTCTATTTTCCACATTTTTGAAAAATTCTCGATATTGATGAATCTGGGAGCAAAAATGTTACAGACCATTGCGTTAAGGGCACAATTTGCTACAACTTTTGTAGTAAAAGTTTTTCTGTACTATGCTTCCGATACCGTTTTTTTTTCAACACTCTTCTATTTTCCACATTTTTGAAAAATTCTCGATATTGATGCATCTGGGAGCAAGAATGTTACAGACCATTGCGTTAAGGGCACAATTTGCTACAACTTTTGTAGTAAAAGTATTTCTGTACTATGCTTCCGATACCTTTTTTTTTCAACACTCTTCTATTTTTAACATTCTTGAAAAATTTTCGACATTGATGCATCTGGGAGCAAAAATGTTACAGACCATTGCGTTAAGGGCACAATTTGCTACAACTTTTGTAGTAAAAGTTTTTCTGTACTCTGCTTCCGATACCGTTTTTTTCAACACTCTTCTATTTTCCACATTTTTGAAAAATTCTCGATATTGATGCATCTGGGAGCAAAAATGTTACAGACCATTGCGTTAAGGGCACAATTTGCTACAACTTTTGTAGTAAAAGTTTTTCTGTACTCTGCTTCCGATACCGTTTTTTTTTTAACACTCTTCTATTTTACATATTTTTGAAAAATTCTCGATATTGATGCATCTGGGAGCAAAAATGTTACAGATCATTGCGTTAAGGGCACAATTTGCTACAACTTTTGTAGTAAAAGTTTTTCTGTACTATGCTTCCGATACCGTTTTTTTTCAACACTCTTCTATTTTACATATTTTTGAAAAATTCTCGATATTGATGCATCTGGGAGCAAAAATGTTACAGACCATTGCGTTAAGGGCACAATTTGCTACAACTTTTGTAGTAAAAGTTTTTCTGTACTCTGCTTCCAATACCGTTTTTTTTCAACACTCTTCTATTTTACATATTTTTGAAAAATTCTCGATATTGATGCATCTGGGAGCAAGAATGTTACAGACCATTGCGTTAAGGGCACAATTTGCTACAACTTTTGTAGTAAAAGTTTTTCTGCACTATGCTTCCGATACCGTTTTTTTTCAACACTCTTCTATTTTTAACATTCTTGAAAAATTCTCGACATTGATGCATCTGGGAGCAAAAATGTTACAGACCATTGCGTTAAGGGCACAATTTGCTACAACTTTTGTAGTAAAAGTTTTTCTGTACTCTGCTTCCGATACCGTTTTTTTTCAACACTTCTATTTTCCACATTTTTGAAAAATTCTCGATATTGATGCATCTGGGAGCGAAAATGTTACAGACCATTGCGTTAAGGGTACAATTTGCTACAACTTTTGTAGTAAAAGTTTTTCTGTACTCTGCTTCCGATACCGTTTTTTTTCAACACTCTTCTATTTTCCACATTTTTGAAAAATTCTCGATATTGATGCATCTGGGAGCAAGAATGTTACAGACCATTGCGTTAAGGGCACAATTTGCTACAACTTTTGTAGTAAAAGTTTTTCTGTACTATGCTTCCGATACCGTTTTTTTTTCAACACTCTTCTATTTTCCACATTTTTGAAAAATTTTCGATATTGATGCATCTGGGCACAAAAATGTTACAGACCATTGCGTTAAGGGCACAATTTGCTACAACTTTTGTAGTAAAAGTTTTTCTGTACTCTGATTCCGATACCGTTTTTTTTCAACACTCTTCTATTTTCCACATTTTTGAAAAATTCTCGATATTGATGCATCTGGGAGCAAGAATGTTACAGACCATTGCGTTAAGGGCACAATTTGCTACAACTTTTGTAGTAAAAGTTTTTCTGTACTATGCTTCCGATACCGTTTTTTTTCAACACTCTTCTATTTTTAACATTCTTGAAAAATTTTCGACATTGATGCATCTGGGAGCAAAAATGTTACAGACCATTGCGTTAAGGGCACAATTTGCTACAACTTTTGTAGTAAAAGTTTTTCTGTACTCTGCTTCCGATACCGTTTTTTTCAACACTCTTCTATTTTCCACATTTTTGAAAAATTCTCGATATTGATGCATCTGGGAGCAAAAATGTTACAGACCATTGCGTTAAGGGCACAATTTGCTACAACTTTTGTAGTAAAAGTTTTTCTGTACTCTGCTTCCGATACCGTTTTTTTTTAACACTCTTCTATTTCACATATTTTTGAAAAATTCTCGATATTGATGCATCTGGGAGCAAAAATGTTACAGACCATTGCGTTAAGGGCACAATTTGCTACAACTTTTGTAGTAAAAGTTTTTCTGTACTCTGCTTCCGATACCGTTTTTTTCAACACTCTTCTATTTTCCACATTTTTGAAAAATTCTCGATATTGATGCATCTGGGAGCAAAAATGTTACAGACCATTGCGTTAAGGGCACAATTTGCTACAACTTTTGTAGTAAAAGTTTTTCTGTACTCTGCTTCCGATACCGTTTTTTTTCAACACTCTTCTATTTTACATATTTTTGAAAAATTCTCGATATTGATGCATCTGGGAGCAAGAATGTTACAGACCATTGCGTTAAGGGCACAATTTGCTACAACTTTTGTAGTAAAAGTTTTTCTGTACTATGCTTCCGATACCGTTTTTTTTCAACACTCTTCTATTTTTAACATTCTTGAAAAATTCTCGATATTGATGCATCTGGGAGCAAAAATGTTACAGACCATTGCGTTAAGGGCACAATTTGCTACAACTTTTGTAGTAAAAGTTTTTCTGTACTCTGCTTCCGATACCGTTTTTTTTCAACACTTCTATTTTCCACATTTTTGAAAAATTCTCGATATTGATGCATCTGGGAGCGAAAATGTTACAGACCATTGCGTTAAGGGTACAATTTGCTACAACTTTTGTAGTAAAAGTTTTTCTGTACTCTGCTTCCGATACCATTTTTTTTCATCACTCTTCTATTTTCCACATTTTTGAAAAATTCTCGATATTGATGCATCTGGGAGCAAGAATGTTACAGACCATTGCGTTAAGGGCACAATTTGCTACAACTTTTGTAGTAAAAGTATTTCTGTACTATGCTTCCGATACCTTTTTTTTTCAACACTCTTCTATTTTTAACATTCTTGAAAAATTTTCGACATTGATGCATCTGGGAGCAAAAATGTTACAGACCATTGCGTTAAGGGCACAATTTGCTACAACTTTTGTAGTAAAAGTTTTTCTGTACTCTGCTTCCGATACCGTTTTTTTCAACACTCTTCTATTTTCCACATTTTTGAAAAATTCTCGATATTGATGCATCTGGGAGCAAAAATGTTACAGACCATTGCGTTAAGGGCACAATTTGCTACAACTTTTGTAGTAAAAGTTTTTCTGTACTCTGCTTCCGATACCGTTTTTTTTTTAACACTCTTCTATTTTACATATTTTTGAAAAATTCTCGATATTGATGCATCTGGGAGCAAAAATGTTACAGATCATTGCGTTAAGGGCACAATTTGCTACAACTTTTGTAGTAAAAGTTTTTCTGTACTATGCTTCCGATACCGTTTTTTTTCAACACTCTTCTATTTTACATATTTTTGAAAAATTCTCGATATTGATGCATCTGGGAGCAAAAATGTTACAGACCATTGCGTTAAGGGCACAATTTGCTACAACTTTTGTAGTAAAAGTTTTTCTGTACTCTGCTTCCAATACCGTTTTTTTTCAACACTCTTCTATTTTACATATTTTTGAAAAATTCTCGATATTGATGCATCTGGGAGCAAGAATGTTACAGACCATTGCGTTAAGGGCACAATTTGCTACAACTTTTGTAGTAAAAGTTTTTCTGTACTATGCTTCCGATACCGTTTTTTTTCAACACTCTTCTATTTTTAACATTCTTGAAAAATTCTCGACATTGATGCATCTGGGAGCAAAAATGTTACAGACCATTGCGTTAAGGGCACAATTTGCTACAACTTTTGTAGTAAAAGTTTTTCTGTACTCTGCTTCCGATACCGTTTTTTTTCAACATTTCTATTTTCCACATTTTTGAAAAATTCTCGATATTGATGCATCTGGGAGCGAAAATGTTACAGACCATTGCGTTAAGGGTACAATTTGCTACAACTTTTGTAGTAAAAGTTTTTCTGTACTCTGCTTCCGATACCGTTTTTTTTCAACACTCTTCTATTTTCCACATTTTTGAAAAATTCTCGATATTGATGCATCTGGGAGCAAGAATGTTACAGACCATTGCGTTAAGGGCACAATTTGCTACAACTTTTGTAGTAAAAGTTTTTCTGTACTATGCTTCCGATACCGTTTTTTTTTCAACACTCTTCTATTTTCCACATTTTTGAAAAATTTTCGATATTGATGCATCTGGGCACAAAAATGTTACAGACCATTGCGTTAAGGGCACAATTTGCTACAACTTTTGTAGTAAAAGTTTTTCTGTACTATGCTTCCGATACCGTTTTTTTTCAACACTCTTCTATTTTTAACATTCTTGAAAAATTCTCGACATTGATGCATCTGGGAGCAAAAATGTTACAGACCATTGCGTTAAGGGCACAATTTGCTACAACTTTTGTAGTAACAGTTTTTCTGTACTCTGCTTCCGATACCGTTTTTTTTCAACACTTCTATTTTCCACATTTTTGAAAAATTCTCGATATTGATGCATCTGGGAGCAAAAATGTTACAGACCATTGCGTTAAGGGTACAATTTGCTACAACTTTTGTAGTAAAAGTTTTTCTGTACTCTGCTTCCGATACCGTTTTTTTTCAACACTCTTCTATTTTCCACATTTTTGAAAAATTTTCGACATTGATGCATCTGGGAGCAAAAATGTTACAGACCATTGCGTTAAGGGTACAATTTGCTACAACTTTTGTAGTAAAAGTTTTTCTGTACTCTGCTTCCGATACCGCTTTTTTTCAACACTTCTATTTTCCACATTTTTGAAAAATTCTCGATATTGATGCATCTGGGAGCGAAAATGTTACAGACCATTGCGTTAAGGGCACAATTTGCTACAACTTTTGTAGTAAAAGTTTTTCTGTACTCTGCTTCCGATACCGTTTTTTTCAACACTCTTCTATTTTCCACATTTTTGAAAAATTCTCGATATTGATGCATCTGGGAGCAAAAATGTTACAGACCATTGCGTTAAGGGCACAATTTGCTACAACTTTTGTAGTAAAAGTTTTTCTGTACTCTGCTTCCGATACCGTTTTTTTTAACACTCTTCTATTTCACATATTTTTGAAAAATTCTCGATATTGATGCATCTGGGAGCAAAAATGTTACAGACCATTGCGTTAAGGGCACAATTTGCTACAACTTTTGTAGTAAAAGTTTTTCTGTACTCTGCTTCCGATACCGTTTTTTTCAACACTCTTCTATTTTCCACATTTTTGAAAAATTCTCGATATTGATGCATCTGGGAGCAAAAATGTTACAGACCATTGCGTTAAGGGCACAATTTGCTACAACTTTTGTAGTAAAAGTTTTTCTGTACTCTGCTTCCGATACCGTTTTTTTTCAACACTTCTATTTTCCACATTTTTGAAAAATTCTCGATATTGATGCATCTGGGAGCGAAAATGTTACAGACCATTGCGTTAAGGGTACAATTTGCTACAACTTTTGTAGTAAAAGTTTTTCTGTACTCTGCTTCCGATACAATTTTTTTTCATCACTCTTCTATTTTCCACATTTTTGAAAAATTCTCGATATTGATGAATCTGGGAGCAAAAATGTTACAGACCATTGCGTTAAGGGCACAATTTGCTACAACTTTTGTAGTAAAAGTTTTTCTGTACTATGCTTCCGATACCGTTCTTTTTTCAACACTCTTCTATTTTCCACATTTTTGAAAAATTCTCGATATTGATGCATCTGGGAGCAAGAATGTTACAGACCATTGCGTTAAGGGCACAATTTGCTACAACTTTTGTAGTAAAAGTTTTTCTGTACTCTGCTTCCGATACCGTTTTTTTTCAACACTTCTATTTTCCACATTTTTGAAAAATTCTCGATATTGATGCATCTGGGAGCAAGAATGTTACAGACCATTGCGTTAAGGGCACAATTTGCTACAACTTTTGTAGTAAAAGTTTTTCTGTACTATGCTTCCGATACCGTTTTTTTTTCAACACTCTTCTATTTTCCACATTTTTGAAAAATTTTCGATATTGATGCATCTGGGCACAAAAATGTTACAGACCATTGCGTTAAGGGCACAATTTGCTACAACTTTTGTAGTAAAAGTTTTTCTGTACTCTGATTCCGATACCGTTTTTTTTCAACACTCTTCTATTTTCCACATTTTTGAAAAATTCTCGATATTGATGCATCTGGGAGCAAGAATGTTACAGACCATTGCGTTAAGGGTACAATTTGCTACAACTTTTGTAGTAAAAGTTTTTCTGTACTCTGCTTCCGATACCGTTTTTTTCAACACTCTTCTATTTTCCACATTTTTGAAAAATTCTCGATATTGATGCATCTGGGAGCAAAAATGTTACAGACCATTGCGTTAAGGGCACAATTTGCTACAACTTTTGTAGTAAAAGTTTTTCTGTACTCTGCTTCCGATACCGTTTTTTTTCAACACTCTTCTATTTTACATATTTTTGAAAAATTCTCGATATTGATGCATCTGGGAGCAAGAATGTTACAGACCATTGCGTTAAGGGCACAATTTGCTACAACTTTTGTAGTAAAAGTTTTTCTGTACTATGCTTCCGATACCGTTTTTTTTTCAACACTCTTCTATTTTCCACATTTTTGAAAAATTTTCGATATTGATGCATCTGGGCACAAAAATGTTACAGACCATTGCGTTAAGGGCACAATTTGCTACAACTTTTGTAGTAAAAGTTTTTCTGTACTCTGATTCCGATACCGTTTTTTTTCAACACTCTTCTATTTTCCACATTTTTGAAAAATTCTCGATATTGATGCATCTGGGAGCAAGAATGTTACAGACCATTGCGTTAAGGGCACAATTTGCTACAACTTTTGTAGTAAAAGTTTTTCTGTACTCTGCTTCCGATACCGTTTTTTTCAACACTCTTCTATTTTCCACATTTTTGAAAAATTCTCGATATTGATGCATCTGGGAGCAAAAATGTTACAGACCATTGCGTTAAGGGCACAATTTGCTACAACTTTTGTAGTAAAAGTTTTTCTGTACTCTGCTTCCGATACCGTTTTTTTTCAACACTCTTCTATTTTACATATTTTTGAAAAATTCTCGATATTGATGCATCTGGGAGCAAGAATGTTACAGACCATTGCGTTAAGGGCACAATTTGCTACAACTTTTGTAGTAAAAGTTTTTCTGTACTATGCTTCCGATACCGTTTTTTTTCAACACTCTTCTATTTTTAACATTCTTGAAAAATTCTCGATATTGATGCATCTGGGAGCAAAAATGTTACAGACCATTGCGTTAAGGGCACAATTTGCTACAACTTTTGTAGTAAAAGTTTTTCTGTACTCTGCTTCCGATACCGTTTTTTTTCAACACTTCTATTTTCCACATTTTTGAAAAATTCTCGATATTGATGCATCTGGGAGCGAAAATGTTACAGACCATTGCGTTAAGGGTACAATTTGCTACAACTTTTGTAGTAAAAGTTTTTCTGTACTCTGCTTCCGATACAATTTTTTTTCATCACTCTTCTATTTTCCACATTTTTGAAAAATTCTCGATATTGATGAATCTGGGAGCAAAAATGTTACAGACCATTGCGTTAAGGGCACAATTTGCTACAACTTTTGTAGTAAAAGTTTTTCTGTACTATGCTTCCGATACCGTTCTTTTTTCAACACTCTTCTATTTTCCACATTTTTGAAAAATTCTCGATATTGATGCATCTGGGAGCAAGAATGTTACAGACCATTGCGTTAAGGGCACAATTTGCTACAACTTTTGTAGTAAAAGTTTTTCTGTACTATGCTTCCGATACCGTTTTTTTTTCAACACTCTTCTATTTTCCACATTTTTGAAAAATTTTCGATATTGATGCATCTGGGCACAAAAATGTTACAGACCATTGCGTTAAGGGTACAATTTGCTACAACTTTTGTAGTAAAAGTTTTTCTGTACTCTGCTTCCGATACCGTTTTTTTTCAACACTCTTCTATTTTCCACATTTTTGAAAAATTCTCGATATTGATACATCTGGGAGCAAGAATGTTACAGACCATTGCGTTAAGGGCACAATTTGCTACAACTTTTGTAGTAAAAGTTTTTCTGTACTCTGCTTCCGATACCGCTTTTTTTCAACACTTCTATTTTCCACATTTTTGAAAAATTCTCGATATTGATGCATCTGGGAGCGAAAATGTTACAGACCATTGCGTTAAGGGCACAATTTGCTACAACTTTTGTAGTAAAAGTTTTTCTGTACTCTGCTTCCGATACCGTTTTTTTCAACACTCTTCTATTTTCCACATTTTTGAAAAATTCTCGATATTGGTGCATCTGGGAGCAAAAATGTTACAGACCATTGCGTTAAGGGCACAATTTGCTACAACTTTTGTAGTAAAAGTTTTTCTGTACTCTGCTTCCGATACCGTTTTTTTTAACACTCTTCTATTTCACATATTTTTGAAAAATTCTCGATATTGATGCATCTGGGAGCAAAAATGTTACAGACCATTGCGTTAAGGGCACAATTTGCTACAACTTTTGTAGTAAAAGTTTTTCTGTACTCTGCTTCCGATACCGTTTTTTTCAACACTCTTCTATTTTCCACATTTTTGAAAAATTCTCGATATTGATGCATCTGGGAGCAAAAATGTTACAGACCATTGCGTTAAGGGCACAATTTGCTACAACTTTTGTAGTAAAAGTTTTTCTGTACTCTGCTTCCGATACCGTTTTTTTTCAACACTCTTCTATTTTACATATTTTTGAAAAATTCTCGATATTGATGCATCTGGGAGCAAGAATGTTACAGACCATTGCGTTAAGGGCACAATTTGCTACAACTTTTGTAGTAACAGTTTTTCTGTACTCTGCTTCCGATACCGTTTTTTTCAACACTTCTATTTTCCACATTTTTGAAAAATTCTCGATATTGATGCATCTGGGAGCAAAAATGTTACAGACCATTGCGTTAAGGGTACAATTTGCTACAACTTTTGTAGTAAAAGTTTTTCTGTACTATGCTTCCGATACCGTTTTTTTTTCAACACTCTTCTATTTTCCACATTTTTGAAAAATTTTCGATATTGATGCATCTGGGCACAAAAATGTTACAGACCATTGCGTTAAGGGCACAATTTGCTACAACTTTTGTAGTAAAAGTTTTTCTGTACTCTGCTTCCGATACCGTTTTTTTTCAACACTCTTCTATTTTACATATTTTTGAAAAATTCTCGATATTGATGCATCTGGGAGCAAGAATGTTACAGACCATTGCGTTAAGGGCACAATTTGCTACAACTTTTGTAGTAAAAGTTTTTCTGTACTATGCTTCCGATACCGTTTTTTTTCAACACTCTTCTATTTTTAACATTCTTGAAAAATTCTCGATATTGATGCATCTGGGAGCAAAAATGTTACAGACCATTGCGTTAAGGGCACAATTTGCTACAACTTTTGTAGTAAAAGTTTTTCTGTACTCTGCTTCCGATACCGTTTTTTTTCAACACTTCTATTTTCCACATTTTTGAAAAATTCTCGATATTGATGCATCTGGGAGCGAAAATGTTACAGACCATTGCGTTAAGGGTACAATTTGCTACAACTTTTGTAGTAAAAGTTTTTCTGTACTCTGCTTCCGATACAATTTTTTTTCATCACTCTTCTATTTTCCACATTTTTGAAAAATTCTCGATATTGATGAATCTGGGAGCAAAAATGTTACAGACCATTGCGTTAAGGGCACAATTTGCTACAACTTTTGTAGTAAAAGTTTTTCTGTACTATGCTTCCGATACCGTTCTTTTTTCAACACTCTTCTATTTTCCACATTTTTGAAAAATTCTCGATATTGATGCATCTGGGAGCAAGAATGTTACAGACCATTGCGTTAAGGGCACAATTTGCTACAACTTTTGTAGTAAAAGTTTTTCTGTACTCTGCTTCCGATACCGTTTTTTTTCAACACTTCTATTTTCCACATTTTTGAAAAATTCTCGATATTGATGCATCTGGGAGCAAGAATGTTACAGACCATTGCGTTAAGGGCACAATTTGCTACAACTTTTGTAGTAAAAGTTTTTCTGTACTATGCTTCCGATACCGTTTTTTTTCAACACTCTTCTATTTTCCACATTTTTGAAAAATTTTCGATATTGATGCATCTGGGCACAAAAATGTTACAGACCATTGCGTTAAGGGCACAATTTGCTACAACTTTTGTAGTAAAAGTTTTTCTGTACTCTGATTCCGATACCGTTTTTTTTCAACACTCTTCTATTTTCCACATTTTTGAAAAATTCTCGATATTGATGCATCTGGGAGCAAGAATGTTACAGACCATTGCGTTAAGGGTACAATTTGCTACAACTTTTGTAGTAAAAGTTTTTCTGTACTCTGCTTCCGATACCGTTTTTTTCAACACTCTTCTATTTTCCACATTTTTGAAAAATTCTCGATATTGATGCATCTGGGAGCAAAAATGTTACAGACCATTGCGTTAAGGGCACAATTTGCTACAACTTTTGTAGTAAAAGTTTTTCTGTACTCTGCTTCCGATACCGTTTTTTTTCAACACTCTTCTATTTTACATATTTTTGAAAAATTCTCGATATTGATGCATCTGGGAGCAAGAATGTTACAGACCATTGCGTTAAGGGCACAATTTGCTACAACTTTTGTAGTAAAAGTTTTTCTGTACTATGCTTCCGATACCGTTTTTTTTTCAACACTCTTCTATTTTCCACATTTTTGAAAAATTTTCGATATTGATGCATCTGGGCACAAAAATGTTACAGACCATTGCGTTAAGGGCACAATTTGCTACAACTTTTGTAGTAAAAGTTTTTCTGTACTCTGATTCCGATACCGTTTTTTTTCAACACTCTTCTATTTTCCACATTTTTGAAAAATTCTCGATATTGATGCATCTGGGAGCAAGAATGTTACAGACCATTGCGTTAAGGGCACAATTTGCTACAACTTTTGTAGTAAAAGTTTTTCTGTACTCTGCTTCCGATACCGTTTTTTTCAACACTCTTCTATTTTCCACATTTTTGAAAAATTCTCGATATTGATGCATCTGGGAGCAAAAATGTTACAGACCATTGCGTTAAGGGCACAATTTGCTACAACTTTTGTAGTAAAAGTTTTTCTGTACTCTGCTTCCGATACCGTTTTTTTTCAACACTCTTCTATTTTACATATTTTTGAAAAATTCTCGATATTGATGCATCTGGGAGCAAGAATGTTACAGACCATTGCGTTAAGGGCACAATTTGCTACAACTTTTGTAGTAAAAGTTTTTCTGTACTATGCTTCCGATACCGTTTTTTTTCAACACTCTTCTATTTTTAACATTCTTGAAAAATTCTCGATATTGATGCATCTGGGAGCAAAAATGTTACAGACCATTGCGTTAAGGGCACAATTTGCTACAACTTTTGTAGTAAAAGTTTTTCTGTACTCTGCTTCCGATACAATTTTTTTTCATCACTCTTCTATTTTCCACATTTTTGAAAAATTCTCGATATTGATGAATCTGGGAGCAAAAATGTTACAGACCATTGCGTTAAGGGCACAATTTGCTACAACTTTTGTAGTAAAAGTTTTTCTGTACTATGCTTCCGATACCGTTCTTTTTTCAACACTCTTCTATTTTCCACATTTTTGAAAAATTCTCGATATTGATGCATCTGGGAGCAAGAATGTTACAGACCATTGCGTTAAGGGCACAATTTGCTACAACTTTTGTAGTAAAAGTTTTTCTGTACTATGCTTCCGATACCGTTTTTTTTTCAACACTCTTCTATTTTCCACATTTTTGAAAAATTTTCGATATTGATGCATCTGGGCACAAAAATGTTACAGACCATTGCGTTAAGGGTACAATTTGCTACAACTTTTGTAGTAAAAGTTTTTCTGTACTCTGCTTCCGATACCGTTTTTTTTCAACACTCTTCTATTTTCCACATTTTTGAAAAATTCTCGATATTGATACATCTGGGAGCAAGAATGTTACAGACCATTGCGTTAAGGGCACAATTTGCTACAACTTTTGTAGTAAAAGTTTTTCTGTACTCTGCTTCCGATACCGCTTTTTTTCAACACTTCTATTTTCCACATTTTTGAAAAATTCTCGATATTGATGCATCTGGGAGCGAAAATGTTACAGACCATTGCGTTAAGGGCACAATTTGCTACAACTTTTGTAGTAAAAGTTTTTCTGTACTCTGCTTCCGATACCGTTTTTTTCAACACTCTTCTATTTTCCACATTTTTGAAAAATTCTCGATATTGGTGCATCTGGGAGCAAAAATGTTACAGACCATTGCGTTAAGGGCACAATTTGCTACAACTTTTGTAGTAAAAGTTTTTCTGTACTCTGCTTCCGATACCGTTTTTTTTTAACACTCTTCTATTTCACATATTTTTGAAAAATTCTCGATATTGATGCATCTGGGAGCAAAAATGTTACAGACCATTGCGTTAAGGGCACAATTTGCTACAACTTTTGTAGTAAAAGTTTTTCTGTACTCTGCTTCCGATACCGTTTTTTTCAACACTCTTCTATTTTCCACATTTTTGAAAAATTCTCGATATTGATGCATCTGGGAGCAAAAATGTTACAGACCATTGCGTTAAGGGCACAATTTGCTACAACTTTTGTAGTAAAAGTTTTTCTGTACTCTGCTTCCGATACCGTTTTTTTTCAACACTCTTCTATTTTACATATTTTTGAAAAATTCTCGATATTGATGCATCTGGGAGCAAGAATGTTACAGACCATTGCGTTAAGGGCACAATTTGCTACAACTTTTGTAGTAAAAGTTTTTCTGTACTATGCTTCCGATACCGTTTTTTTTCAACACTCTTCTATTTTTAACATTCTTGAAAAATTCTCGACATTGATGCATCTGGGAGCAAAAATGTTACAGACCATTGCGTTAAGGGCACAATTTGCTACAACTTTTGTAGTAACAGTTTTTCTGTACTCTGCTTCCGATACCGTTTTTTTTCAACACTTCTATTTTCCACATTTTTGAAAAATTCTCGATATTGATGCATCTGGGAGCAAAAATGTTACAGACCATTGCGTTAAGGGTACAATTTGCTACAACTTTTGTAGTAAAAGTTTTTCTGTACTATGCTTCCGATACCGTTTTTTTTTCAACACTCTTCTATTTTCCACATTTTTGAAAAATTTTCGATATTGATGCATCTGGGCACAAAAATGTTACAGACCATTGCGTTAAGGGCACAATTTGCTACAACTTTTGTAGTAAAAGTTTTTCTGTACTCTGATTCCGATACCGTTTTTTTTCAACACTCTTCTATTTTCCACATTTTTGAAAAATTCTCGATATTGATGCATCTGGGAGCAAGAATGTTACAGACCATTGCGTTAAGGGCACAATTTGCTACAACTTTTGTAGTAAAAGTTTTTCTGTACTCTGCTTCCGATACCGTTTTTTTCAACACTCTTCTATTTTCCACATTTTTGAAAAATTCTCGATATTGATGCATCTGGGAGCAAAAATGTTACAGACCATTGCGTTAAGGGCACAATTTGCTACAACTTTTGTAGTAAAAGTTTTTCTGTACTCTGCTTCCGATACCGTTTTTTTTCAACACTCTTCTATTTTACATATTTTTGAAAAATTCTCGATATTGATGCATCTGGGAGCAAGAATGTTACAGACCATTGCGTTAAGGGCACAATTTGCTACAACTTTTGTAGTAAAAGTTTTTCTGTACTATGCTTCCGATACCGTTTTTTTTCAACACTCTTCTATTTTTAACATTCTTGAAAAATTCTCGATATTGATGCATCTGGGAGCAAAAATGTTACAGACCATTGCGTTAAGGGCACAATTTGCTACAACTTTTGTAGTAAAAGTTTTTCTGTACTCTGCTTCCGATACCGTTTTTTTTCAACACTTCTATTTTCCACATTTTTGAAAAATTCTCGATATTGATGCATCTGGGAGCGAAAATGTTACAGACCATTGCGTTAAGGGTACAATTTGCTACAACTTTTGTAGTAAAAGTTTTTCTGTACTCTGCTTCCGATACAATTTTTTTTCATCACTCTTCTATTTTCCACATTTTTGAAAAATTCTCGATATTGATGAATCTGGGAGCAAAAATGTTACAGACCATTGCGTTAAGGGCACAATTTGCTACAACTTTTGTAGTAAAAGTTTTTCTGTACTATGCTTCCGATACCGTTCTTTTTTCAACACTCTTCTATTTTCCACATTTTTGAAAAATTCTCGATATTGATGCATCTGGGAGCAAGAATGTTACAGACCATTGCGTTAAGGGCACAATTTGCTACAACTTTTGTAGTAAAAGTTTTTCTGTACTCTGCTTCCGATACCGTTTTTTTTCAACACTTCTATTTTCCACATTTTTGAAAAATTCTCGATATTGATGCATCTGGGAGCGAAAATGTTACAGACCATTGCGTTAAGGGTACAATTTGCTACAACTTTTGTAGTAAAAGTTTTTCTGTACTCTGCTTCCGATACCGTTTTTTTTCAACACTCTTCTATTTTCCACATTTTTGAAAAATTCTCGATATTGATGCATCTGGGAGCAAGAATGTTACAGACCATTGCGTTAAGGGCACAATTTGCTACAACTTTTGTAGTAAAAGTTTTTCTGTACTATGCTTCCGATACCGTTTTTTTTTCAACACTCTTCTATTTTCCACATTTTTGAAAAATTTTCGATATTGATGCATCTGGGCACAAAAATGTTACAGACCATTGCGTTAAGGGCACAATTTGCTACAACTTTTGTAGTAAAAGTTTTTCTGTACTCTGATTCCGATACCGTTTTTTTTCAACACTCTTCTATTTTCCACATTTTTGAAAAATTCTCGATATTGATGCATCTGGGAGCAAAAATGTTACAGACCATTGCGTTAAGGGTACAATTTGCTACAACTTTTGTAGTAAAAGTTTTTCTGTACTCTGCTTCCGATACCGTTTTTTTTCAACACTCTTCTATTTTCCACATTTTTGAAAAATTTTCGACATTGATGCATCTGGGAGCAAAAATGTTACAGACCATTGCGTTAAGGGTACAATTTGCTACAACTTTTGTAGTAAAAGTTTTTCTGTACTCTGCTTCCGATACCGCTTTTTTTCAACACTTCTATTTTCCACATTTTTGAAAAATTCTCGATATTGATGCATCTGGGAGCGAAAATGTTACAGACCATTGCGTTAAGGGCACAATTTGCTACAACTTTTGTAGTAAAAGTTTTTCTGTACTCTGCTTCCGATACCGTTTTTTTCAACACTCTTCTATTTTCCACATTTTTGAAAAATTCTCGATATTGGTGCATCTGGGAGCAAAAATGTTACAGACCATTGCGTTAAGGGCACAATTTGCTACAACTTTTGTAGTAAAAGTTTTTCTGTACTCTGCTTCCGATACCGTTTTTTTTTAACACTCTTCTATTTCACATATTTTTGAAAAATTCTCGATATTGATGCATCTGGGAGCAAAAATGTTACAGACCATTGCGTTAAGGGCACAATTTGCTACAACTTTTGTAGTAAAAGTTTTTCTGTACTCTGCTTCCGATACCGTTTTTTTCAACACTCTTCTATTTTCCACATTTTTGAAAAATTCTCGATATTGATGCATCTGGGAGCAAAAATGTTACAGACCATTGCGTTAAGGGCACAATTTGCTACAACTTTTGTAGTAAAAGTTTTTCTGTACTCTGCTTCCGATACCGTTTTTTTTCAACACTCTTCTATTTTACATATTTTTGAAAAATTCTCGATATTGATGCATCTGGGAGCAAGAATGTTACAGACCATTGCGTTAAGGGCACAATTTGCTACAACTTTTGTAGTAAAAGTTTTTCTGTACTATGCTTCCGATACCGTTTTTTTTCAACACTCTTCTATTTTTAACATTCTTGAAAAATTCTCGACATTGATGCATCTGGGAGCAAAAATGTTACAGACCATTGCGTTAAGGGCACAATTTGCTACAACTTTTGTAGTAACAGTTTTTCTGTACTCTGCTTCCGATACCGTTTTTTTTCAACACTTCTATTTTCCACATTTTTGAAAAATTCTCGATATTGATGCATCTGGGAGCAAAAATGTTACAGACCATTGCGTTAAGGGTACAATTTGCTACAACTTTTGTAGTAAAAGTTTTTCTGTACTCTGCTTCCGATACCGTTTTTTTTCAACACTCTTCTATTTTCCACATTTTTGAAAAATTTTCGACATTGATGCATCTGGGAGCAAAAATGTTACAGACCATTGCGTTAAGGGTACAATTTGCTACAACTTTTGTAGTAAAAGTTTTTCTGTACTCTGCTTCCGATACCGCTTTTTTTCAACACTTCTATTTTCCACATTTTTGAAAAATTCTCGATATTGATGCATCTGGGAGCGAAAATGTTACAGACCATTGCGTTAAGGGCACAATTTGCTACAACTTTTGTAGTAAAAGTTTTTCTGTACTCTGCTTCCGATACCGTTTTTTTCAACACTCTTCTATTTTCCACATTTTTGAAAAATTCTCGATATTGATGCATCTGGGAGCAAGAATGTTACAGACCATTGCGTTAAGGGCACAATTTGCTACAACTTTTGTAGTAAAAGTTTTTCTGTACTATGCTTCCGATACCGTTTTTTTTCAACACTCTTCTATTTTTAACATTCTTGAAAAATTCTCGACATTGATGCATCTGGGAGCAAAAATGTTACAGACCATTGCGTTAAGGGCACAATTTGCTACAACTTTTGTAGTAACAGTTTTTCTGTACTCTGCTTCCGATACCGTTTTTTTTCAACACTTCTATTTTCCACATTTTTGAAAAATTCTCGATATTGATGCATCTGGGAGCAAAAATGTTACAGACCATTGCGTTAAGGGTACAATTTGCTACAACTTTTGTAGTAAAAGTTTTTCTGTACTCTGCTTCCGATACCGTTTTTTTTCAACACTCTTCTATTTTCCACATTTTTGAAAAATTTTCGACATTGATGCATCTGGGAGCAAAAATGTTACAGACCATTGCGTTAAGGGTACAATTTGCTACAACTTTTGTAGTAAAAGTTTTTCTGTACTCTGCTTCCGATACCGCTTTTTTTCAACACTTCTATTTTCCACATTTTTGAAAAATTCTCGATATTGATGCATCTGGGAGCGAAAATGTTACAGACCATTGCGTTAAGGGCACAATTTGCTACAACTTTTGTAGTAAAAGTTTTTCTGTACTCTGCTTCCGATACCGTTTTTTTCAACACTCTTCTATTTTCCACATTTTTGAAAAATTCTCGATATTGATGCATCTGGGAGCAAGAATGTTACAGACCATTGCGTTAAGGGCACAATTTGCTACAACTTTTGTAGTAAAAGTTTTTCTGTACTATGCTTCCGATACCGTTTTTTTTCAACACTCTTCTATTTTTAACATTCTTGAAAAATTCTCGATATTGATGCATCTGGGAGCAAAAATGTTACAGACCATTGCGTTAAGGGCACAATTTGCTACAACTTTTGTAGTAAAAGTTTTTCTGTACTCTGCTTCCGATACCGTTTTTTTTCAACACTTCTATTTTCCACATTTTTGAAAAATTCTCGATATTGATGCATCTGGGAGCGAAAATGTTACAGACCATTGCGTTAAGGGTACAATTTGCTACAACTTTTGTAGTAAAAGTTTTTCTGTACTCTGCTTCCGATACAATTTTTTTTCATCACTCTTCTATTTTCCACATTTTTGAAAAATTCTCGATATTGATGAATCTGGGAGCAAAAATGTTACAGACCATTGCGTTAAGGGCACAATTTGCTACAACTTTTGTAGTAAAAGTTTTTCTGTACTATGCTTCCGATACCTTTTTTTTTCAACACTCTTCTATTTTCCACATTTTTGAAAAATTCTCGATATTGATGCATCTGGGAGCAAGAATGTTACAGACCATTGCGTTAAGGGCACAATTTGCTACAACTTTTGTAGTAAAAGTATTTCTGTACTATGCTTCCGATACCTTTTTTTTTCAACACTCTTCTATTTTCCACATTTTTGAAAAATTCTCGATATTGATGCATCTGGGAGCAAGAATGTTACAGACCATTGCGTTAAGGGCACAATTTGCTACAACTTTTGTAGTAAAAGTTTTTCTGTACTCTGCTTCCGATACCGCTTTTTTTCAACACTTCTATTTTCCACATTTTTGAAAAATTCTCGATATTGATGCATC
Source organism: Onthophagus taurus (assembly GCF_036711975.1). Lineage (NCBI taxonomy): Eukaryota > Metazoa > Arthropoda > Insecta > Coleoptera > Scarabaeidae > Onthophagus > Onthophagus taurus. Next base: position 506,395 of record NW_027248937.1, read on the forward strand.
TGGGAGCGAAAATGTTACAGACCATTGCGTTAAGGGCACAATTTGCTACAACTTTTGTAGTAAAAGTTTTTCTGTACTCTGCTTCCGATACCGTTTTTTTCAACACTCTTCTATTTTCCACATTTTTGAAAAATTCTCGATATTGATGCATCTGGGAGCAAGAATGTTACAGACCATTGCGTTAAGGGCACAATTTGCTACAACTTTTGTAGTAAAAGTTTTTCTGTACTATGCTTCCGATACCGTTTTTTTTCAACACTCTTCTATTTTTAACATTCTTGAAAAATTCTCGATATTGATGCATCTGGGAGCAAAAATGTTACAGACCATTGCGTTAAGGGCACAATTTGCTACAACTTTTGTAGTAAAAGTTTTTCTGTACTCTGCTTCCGATACCGTTTTTTTTCAACACTTCTATTTTCCACATTTTTGAAAAATTCTCGATATTGATGCATCTGGGAGCGAAAATGTTACAGACCATTGCGTTAAGGGTACAATTTGCTACAACTTTTGTAGTAAAAGTTTTTCTGTACTCTGCTTCCGATACAATTTTTTTTCATCACTCTTCTATTTTCCACATTTTTGAAAAATTCTCGATATTGATGAATCTGGGAGCAAAAATGTTACAGACCATTGCGTTAAGGGCACAATTTGCTACAACTTTTGTAGTAAAAGTTTTTCTGTACTATGCTTCCGATACCGTTCTTTTTTCAACACTCTTCTATTTTCCACATTTTTGAAAAATTCTCGATATTGATGCATCTGGGAGCAAGAATGTTACAGACCATTGCGTTAAGGGCACAATTTGCTACAACTTTTGTAGTAAAAGTTTTTCTGTACTCTGCTTCCGATACCGTTTTTTTTCAACACTTCTATTTTCCACATTTTTGAAAAATTCTCGATATTGATGCATCTGGGAGCGAAAATGTTACAGACCATTGCGTTAAGGGTACAATTTGCTACAACTTTTGTAGTAAAAGTTTTTCTGTACTCTGCTTCCGATACCGTTTTTTTTCAACACTCTTCTATTTTCCACATTTTTGAAAAATTCTCGATATTGATGCATCTGGGAGCAAGAATGTTACAGACCATTGCGTTAAGGGCACAATTTGCTACAACTTTTGTAGTAAAAGTTTTTCTGTACTATGCTTCCGATACCGTTTTTTTTTCAACACTCTTCTATTTTCCACATTTTTGAAAAATTTTCGATATTGATGCATCTGGGCACAAAAATGTTACAGACCATTGCGTTAAGGGCACAATTTGCTACAACTTTTGTAGTAAAAGTTTTTCTGTACTCTGATTCCGATACCGTTTTTTTTCAACACTCTTCTATTTTCCACATTTTTGAAAAATTCTCGATATTGATGCATCTGGGAGCGAAAATGTTACAGACCATTGCGTTAAGGGTACAATTTGCTACAACTTTTGTAGTAAAAGTTTTTCTGTACTCTGCTTCCGATACAATTTTTTTTCATCACTCTTCTATTTTCCACATTTTTGAAAAATTCTCGATATTGATGAATCTGGGAGCAAAAATGTTACAGACCATTGCGTTAAGGGCACAATTTGCTACAACTTTTGTAGTAAAAGTTTTTCTGTACTCTGCTTCCGATACCGTTTTTTTTCAACACTTCTATTTTCCACATTTTTGAAAAATTCTCGATATTGATGCATCTGGGAGCGAAAATGTTACAGACCATTGCGTTAAGGGTACAATTTGCTACAACTTTTGTAGTAAAAGTTTTTCTGTACTCTGCTTCCGATACAATTTTTTTTCATCACTCTTCTATTTTCCACATTTTTGAAAAATTCTCGATATTGATGAATCTGGGAGCAAAAATGTTACAGACCATTGCGTTAAGGGCACAATTTGCTACAACTTTTGTAGTAAAAGTTTTTCTGTACTATGCTTCCGATACCGTTCTTTTTTCAACACTCTTCTATTTTCCACATTTTTGAAAAATTCTCGATATTGATGCATCTGGGAGCAAGAATGTTACAGACCATTGCGTTAAGGGCACAATTTGCTACAACTTTTGTAGTAAAAGTTTTTCTGTACTATGCTTCCGATACCGTTTTTTTTCAACACTCTTCTATTTTTAACATTCTTGAAAAATTCTCGACATTGATGCATCTGGGAGCAAAAATGTTACAGACCATTGCGTTAAGGGCACAATTTGCTACAACTTTTGTAGTAACAGTTTTTCTGTACTCTGCTTCCGATACCGTTTTTTTTCAACACTTCTATTTTCCACATTTTTGAAAAATTCTCGATATTGATGCATCTGGGAGCAAAAATGTTACAGACCATTGCGTTAAGGGTACAATTTGCTACAACTTTTGTAGTAAAAGTTTTTCTGTACTCTGCTTCCGATACCGTTTTTTTTCAACACTCTTCTATTTTCCACATTTTTGAAAAATTTTCGACATTGATGCATCTGGGAGCAAAAATGTTACAGACCATTGCGTTAAGGGTACAATTTGCTACAACTTTTGTAGTAAAAGTTTTTCTGTACTCTGCTTCCGATACCGCTTTTTTTCAACACTTCTATTTTCCACATTTTTGAAAAATTCTCGATATTGATGCATCTGGGAGCGAAAATGTTACAGACCATTGCGTTAAGGGCACAATTTGCTACAACTTTTGTAGTAAAAGTTTTTCTGTACTCTGCTTCCGATACCGTTTTTTTCAACACTCTTCTATTTTCCACATTTTTGAAAAATTCTCGATATTGATGCATCTGGGAGCAAGAATGTTACAGACCATTGCGTTAAGGGCACAATTTGCTACAACTTTTGTAGTAAAAGTTTTTCTGTACTATGCTTCCGATACCGTTTTTTTTCAACACTCTTCTATTTTTAACATTCTTGAAAAATTCTCGATATTGATGCATCTGGGAGCAAAAATGTTACAGACCATTGCGTTAAGGGCACAATTTGCTACAACTTTTGTAGTAAAAGTTTTTCTGTACTCTGCTTCCGATACCGTTTTTTTTCAACACTTCTATTTTCCACATTTTTGAAAAATTCTCGATATTGATGCATCTGGGAGCGAAAATGTTACAGACCATTGCGTTAAGGGTACAATTTGCTACAACTTTTGTAGTAAAAGTTTTTCTGTACTCTGCTTCCGATACAATTTTTTTTCATCACTCTTCTATTTTCCACATTTTTGAAAAATTCTCGATATTGATGAATCTGGGAGCAAAAATGTTACAGACCATTGCGTTAAGGGCACAATTTGCTACAACTTTTGTAGTAAAAGTTTTTCTGTACTATGCTTCCGATACCTTTTTTTTTCAACACTCTTCTATTTTCCACATTTTTGAAAAATTCTCGATATTGATGCATCTGGGAGCAAGAATGTTACAGACCATTGCGTTAAGGGCACAATTTGCTACAACTTTTGTAGTAAAAGTATTTCTGTACTATGCTTCCGATACCTTTTTTTTTCAACACTCTTCTATTTTCCACATTTTTGAAAAATTCTCGATATTGATGCATCTGGGAGCAAGAATGTTACAGACCATTGCGTTAAGGGCACAATTTGCTACAACTTTTGTAGTAAAAGTTTTTCTGTACTCTGCTTCCGATACCGCTTTTTTTCAACACTTCTATTTTCCACATTTTTGAAAAATTCTCGATATTGATGCATCTGGGAGCGAAAATGTTACAGACCATTGCGTTAAGGGCACAATTTGCTACAACTTTTGTAGTAAAAGTTTTTCTGTACTCTGCTTCCGATACCGTTTTTTTCAACACTCTTCTATTTTCCACATTTTTGAAAAATTCTCGATATTGATGCATCTGGGAGCAAGAATGTTACAGACCATTGCGTTAAGGGCACAATTTGCTACAACTTTTGTAGTAAAAGTTTTTCTGTACTATGCTTCCGATACCGTTTTTTTTCAACACTCTTCTATTTTTAACATTCTTGAAAAATTCTCGATATTGATGCATCTGGGAGCAAAAATGTTACAGACCATTGCGTTAAGGGCACAATTTGCTACAACTTTTGTAGTAAAAGTTTTTCTGTACTCTGCTTCCGATACCGTTTTTTTTCAACACTTCTATTTTCCACATTTTTGAAAAATTCTCGATATTGATGCATCTGGGAGCGAAAATGTTACAGACCATTGCGTTAAGGGTACAATTTGCTACAACTTTTGTAGTAAAAGTTTTTCTGTACTCTGCTTCCGATACAATTTTTTTTCATCACTCTTCTATTTTCCACATTTTTGAAAAATTCTCGATATTGATGAATCTGGGAGCAAAAATGTTACAGACCATTGCGTTAAGGGCACAATTTGCTACAACTTTTGTAGTAAAAGTTTTTCTGTACTATGCTTCCGATACCGTTCTTTTTTCAACACTCTTCTATTTTCCACATTTTTGAAAAATTCTCGATATTGATGCATCTGGGAGCAAGAATGTTACAGACCATTGCGTTAAGGGCACAATTTGCTACAACTTTTGTAGTAAAAGTTTTTCTGTACTCTGCTTCCGATACCGTTTTTTTTCAACACTTCTATTTTCCACATTTTTGAAAAATTCTCGATATTGATGCATCTGGGAGCGAAAATGTTACAGACCATTGCGTTAAGGGTACAATTTGCTACAACTTTTGTAGTAAAAGTTTTTCTGTACTCTGCTTCCGATACCGTTTTTTTTCAACACTCTTCTATTTTCCACATTTTTGAAAAATTCTCGATATTGATGCATCTGGGAGCAAGAATGTTACAGACCATTGCGTTAAGGGCACAATTTGCTACAACTTTTGTAGTAAAAGTTTTTCTGTACTATGCTTCCGATACCGTTTTTTTTTCAACACTCTTCTATTTTCCACATTTTTGAAAAATTTTCGATATTGATGCATCTGGGCACAAAAATGTTACAGACCATTGCGTTAAGGGCACAATTTGCTACAACTTTTGTAGTAAAAGTTTTTCTGTACTCTGATTCCGATACCGTTTTTTTTCAACACTCTTCTATTTTCCACATTTTTGAAAAATTCTCGATATTGATGCATCTGGGAGCAAGAATGTTACAGACCATTGCGTTAAGGGCACAATTTGCTACAACTTTTGTAGTAAAAGTTTTTCTGTACTATGCTTCCGATACCGTTTTTTTTTCAACACTCTTCTATTTTCCACATTTTTGAAAAATTTTCGATATTGATGCATCTGGGCACAAAAATGTTACAGACCATTGCGTTAAGGGCACAATTTGCTACAACTTTTGTAGTAAAAGTTTTTCTGTACTATGCTTCCGATACCGTTTTTTTTCAACACTCTTCTATTTTTAACATTCTTGAAAAATTCTCGACATTGATGCATCTGGGAGCAAAAATGTTACAGACCATTGCGTTAAGGGCACAATTTGCTACAACTTTTGTAGTAACAGTTTTTCTGTACTCTGCTTCCGATACCGTTTTTTTTCAACACTCTTCTATTTTACATATTTTTGAAAAATTCTCGATATTGATGCATCTGGGAGCAAGAATGTTACAGACCATTGCGTTAAGGGCACAATTTGCTACAACTTTTGTAGTAAAAGTTTTTCTGTACTCTGCTTCCGATACCGTTTTTTTTCAACACTCTTCTATTTTACATATTTTTGAAAAATTCTCGATATTGATGCATCTGGGAGCAAGAATGTTACAGACCATTGCGTTAAGGGCACAATTTGCTACAACTTTTGTAGTAAAAGTTTTTCTGTACTCTGCTTCCGATACCGCTTTTTTTCAACACTTCTATTTTCCACATTTTTGAAAAATTCTCGATATTGATGCATCTGGGAGCGAAAATGTTACAGACCATTGCGTTAAGGGCACAATTTGCTACAACTTTTGTAGTAAAAGTTTTTCTGTACTCTGCTTCCGATACCGTTTTTTTCAACACTCTTCTATTTTCCACATTTTTGAAAAATTCTCGATATTGATGCATCTGGGAGCAAGAATGTTACAGACCATTGCGTTAAGGGCACAATTTGCTACAACTTTTGTAGTAAAAGTTTTTCTGTACTATGCTTCCGATACCGTTTTTTTTCAACACTCTTCTATTTTTAACATTCTTGAAAAATTCTCGACATTGATGCATCTGGGAGCAAAAATGTTACAGACCATTGCGTTAAGGGCACAATTTGCTACAACTTTTGTAGTAACAGTTTTTCTGTACTCTGCTTCCGATACCGTTTTTTTTCAACACTTCTATTTTCCACATTTTTGAAAAATTCTCGATATTGATGCATCTGGGAGCAAAAATGTTACAGACCATTGCGTTAAGGGTACAATTTGCTACAACTTTTGTAGTAAAAGTTTTTCTGTACTCTGCTTCCGATACCGTTTTTTTTCAACACTCTTCTATTTTCCACATTTTTGAAAAATTTTCGACATTGATGCATCTGGGAGCAAAAATGTTACAGACCATTGCGTTAAGGGTACAATTTGCTACAACTTTTGTAGTAAAAGTTTTTCTGTACTCTGCTTCCGATACCGCTTTTTTTCAACACTTCTATTTTCCACATTTTTGAAAAATTCTCGATATTGATGCATCTGGGAGCGAAAATGTTACAGACCATTGCGTTAAGGGCACAATTTGCTACAACTTTTGTAGTAAAAGTTTTTCTGTACTCTGCTTCCGATACCGTTTTTTTCAACACTCTTCTATTTTCCACATTTTTGAAAAATTCTCGATATTGATGCATCTGGGAGCAAGAATGTTACAGACCATTGCGTTAAGGGCACAATTTGCTACAACTTTTGTAGTAAAAGTTTTTCTGTACTATGCTTCCGATACCGTTTTTTTTCAACACTCTTCTATTTTTAACATTCTTGAAAAATTCTCGATATTGATGCATCTGGGAGCAAAAATGTTACAGACCATTGCGTTAAGGGCACAATTTGCTACAACTTTTGTAGTAAAAGTTTTTCTGTACTCTGCTTCCGATACCGTTTTTTTTCAACACTTCTATTTTCCACATTTTTGAAAAATTCTCGATATTGATGCATCTGGGAGCGAAAATGTTACAGACCATTGCGTTAAGGGTACAATTTGCTACAACTTTTGTAGTAAAAGTTTTTCTGTACTCTGCTTCCGATACAATTTTTTTTCATCACTCTTCTATTTTCCACATTTTTGAAAAATTCTCGATATTGATGAATCTGGGAGCAAAAATGTTACAGACCATTGCGTTAAGGGCACAATTTGCTACAACTTTTGTAGTAAAAGTTTTTCTGTACTATGCTTCCGATACCGTTCTTTTTTCAACACTCTTCTATTTTCCACATTTTTGAAAAATTCTCGATATTGATGCATCTGGGAGCAAGAATGTTACAGACCATTGCGTTAAGGGCACAATTTGCTACAACTTTTGTAGTAAAAGTTTTTCTGTACTCTGCTTCCGATACCGCTTTTTTTCAACACTTCTATTTTCCACATTTTTGAAAAATTCTCGATATTGATGCATCTGGGAGCGAAAATGTTACAGACCATTGCGTTAAGGGCACAATTTGCTACAACTTTTGTAGTAAAAGTTTTTCTGTACTCTGCTTCCGATACCGTTTTTTTCAACACTCTTCTATTTTCCACATTTTTGAAAAATTCTCGATATTGATGCATCTGGGAGCAAGAATGTTACAGACCATTGCGTTAAGGGCACAATTTGCTACAACTTTTGTAGTAAAAGTTTTTCTGTACTATGCTTCCGATACCGTTTTTTTTCAACACTCTTCTATTTTTAACATTCTTGAAAAATTCTCGATATTGATGCATCTGGGAGCAAAAATGTTACAGACCATTGCGTTAAGGGCACAATTTGCTACAACTTTTGTAGTAAAAGTTTTTCTGTACTCTGCTTCCGATACCGTTTTTTTTCAACACTTCTATTTTCCACATTTTTGAAAAATTCTCGATATTGATGCATCTGGGAGCGAAAATGTTACAGACCATTGCGTTAAGGGTACAATTTGCTACAACTTTTGTAGTAAAAGTTTTTCTGAACTCTGCTTCCGATACAATTTTTTTTCATCACTCTTCTATTTTCCACATTTTTGAAAAATTCTCGATATTGATGAATCTGGGAGCAAAAATGTTACAGACCATTGCGTTAAGGGCACAATTTGCTACAACTTTTGTAGTAAAAGTTTTTCTGTACTATGCTTCCGATACCGTTCTTTTTTCAACACTCTTCTATTTTCCACATTTTTGAAAAATTCTCGATATTGATGCATCTGGGAGCAAGAATGTTACAGACCATTGCGTTAAGGGCACAATTTGCTACAACTTTTGTAGTAAAAGTTTTTCTGTACTCTGCTTCCGATACCGTTTTTTTTCAACACTTCTATTTTCCACATTTTTGAAAAATTCTCGATATTGATGCATCTGGGAGCGAAAATGTTACAGACCATTGCGTTAAGGGTACAATTTGCTACAACTTTTGTAGTAAAAGTTTTTCTGTACTCTGCTTCCGATACCGTTTTTTTTCAACACTCTTCTATTTTCCACATTTTTGAAAAATTCTCGATATTGATGCATCTGGGAGCGAAAATGTTACAGACCATTGCGTTAAGGGTACAATTTGCTACAACTTTTGTAGTAAAAGTTTTTCTGTACTCTGCTTCCGATACCGTTTTTTTTCAACACTCTTCTATTTTTAACATTCTTGAAAAATTCTCGATATTGATGCATCTGGGAGCAAAAATGTTACAGACCATTGCGTTAAGGGCACAATTTGCTACAACTTTTGTAGTAAAAGTTTTTCTGTACTCTGCTTCCGATACCGTTTTTTTTCAACACTTCTATTTTCCACATTTTTGAAAAATTCTCGATATTGATGCATCTGGGAGCGAAAATGTTACAGACCATTGCGTTAAGGGTACAATTTGCTACAACTTTTGTAGTAAAAGTTTTTCTGTACTCTGCTTCCGATACAATTTTTTTTCATCACTCTTCTATTTTCCACATTTTTGAAAAATTCTCGATATTGATGAATCTGGGAGCAAAAATGTTACAGACCATTGCGTTAAGGGCACAATTTGCTACAACTTTTGTAGTAAAAGTTTTTCTGTACTATGCTTCCGATACCGTTCTTTTTTCAACACTCTTCTATTTTCCACATTTTTGAAAAATTCTCGATATTGATGCATCTGGGAGCAAGAATGTTACAGACCATTGCGTTAAGGGCACAATTTGCTACAACTTTTGTAGTAAAAGTTTTTCTGTACTCTGCTTCCGATACCGTTTTTTTTCAACACTTCTATTTTCCACATTTTTGAAAAATTCTCGATATTGATGCATCTGGGAGCGAAAATGTTACAGACCATTGCGTTAAGGGTACAATTTGCTACAACTTTTGTAGTAAAAGTTTTTCTGTACTCTGCTTCCGATACCGTTTTTTTTCAACACTCTTCTATTTTCCACATTTTTGAAAAATTCTCGATATTGATGCATCTGGGAGCAAGAATGTTACAGACCATTGCGTTAAGGGCACAATTTGCTACAACTTTTGTAGTAAAAGTTTTTCTGTACTATGCTTCCGATACCGTTTTTTTTTCAACACTCTTCTATTTTCCACATTTTTGAAAAATTTTCGATATTGATGCATCTGTGCACAAAAATGTTACAGACCATTGCGTTAAGGGCACAATTTGCTACAACTTTTGTAGTAAAAGTTTTTCTGTACTCTGATTCCGATACCGTTTTTTTTCAACACTCTTCTATTTTCCACATTTTTGAAAAATTCTCGATATTGATGCATCTGGGAGCAAGAATGTTACAGACCATTGCGTTAAGGGCACAATTTGCTACAACTTTTGTAGTAAAAGTTTTTCTGTACTATGCTTCCGATACCGTTTTTTTTTCAACACTCTTCTATTTTCCACATTTTTGAAAAATTTTCGATATTGATGCATCTGGGCACAAAAATGTTACAGACCATTGCGTTAAGGGCACAATTTGCTACAACTTTTGTAGTAAAAGTTTTTCTGTACTATGCTTCCGATACCGTTTTTTTTCAACACTCTTCTATTTTTAACATTCTTGAAAAATTCTCGACATTGATGCATCTGGGAGCAAAAATGTTACAGACCATTGCGTTAAGGGCACAATTTGCTACAACTTTTGTAGTAACAGTTTTTCTGTACTCTGCTTCCGATACCGTTTTTTTTCAACACTTCTATTTTCCACATTTTTAAAAAATTCTCGATATTGATGCATCTGGGAGCAAAAATGTTACAGACCATTGCGTTAAGGGTACAATTTGCTACAACTTTTGTAGTAAAAGTTTTTCTGTACTCTGCTTCCGATACCGTTTTTTTTCAACACTCTTCTATTTTCCACATTTTTGAAAAATTTTCGACATTGATGCATCTGGGAGCAAAAATGTTACAGACCATTGCGTTAAGGGTACAATTTGCTACAACTTTTGTAGTAAAAGTTTTTCTGTACTCTGCTTCCGATACCGCTTTTTTTCAACACTTCTATTTTCCACATTTTTGAAAAATTCTCGATTTGATGCATCTGGGAGCGAAAATGTTACAGACCATTGCGTTAAGGGCACAATTTGCTACAACTTTTGTAGTAAAAGTTTTTCTGTACTCTGCTTCCGATACCGTTTTTTTCAACACTCTTCTATTTTCCACATTTTTGAAAAATTCTCGATATTGGTGCATCTGGGAGCAAAAATGTTACAGACCATTGCGTTAAGGGCACAATTTGCTACAACTTTTGTAGTAAAAGTTTTTCTGTACTCTGCTTCCGATACCGTTTTTTTTTAACACTCTTCTATTTCACATATTTTTGAAAAATTCTCGATATTGATGCATCTGGGAGCAAAAATGTTACAGACCATTGCGTTAAGGGCACAATTTGCTACAACTTTTGTAGTAAAAGTTTTTCTGTACTCTGCTTCCGATACCGTTTTTTTCAACACTCTTCTATTTTCCACATTTTTGAAAAATTCTCGATATTGATGCATCTGGGAGCAAAAATGTTACAGACCATTGCGTTAAGGGCACAATTTGCTACAACTTTTGTAGTAAAAGTTTTTCTGTACTCTGCTTCCGATACCGTTTTTTTTCAACACTCTTCTATTTTACATATTTTTGAAAAATTCTCGATATTGATGCATCTGGGAGCAAGAATGTTACAGACCATTGCGTTAAGGGCACAATTTGCTACAACTTTTGTAGTAAAAGTTTTTCTGTACTATGCTTCCGATACCGTTTTTTTTCAACACTCTTCTATTTTTAACATTCTTGAAAAATTCTCGACATTGATGCATCTGGGAGCAAAAATGTTACAGACCATTGCGTTAAGGGCACAATTTGCTACAACTTTTGTAGTAACAGTTTTTCTGTACTCTGCTTCCGATACCGTTTTTTTTCAACACTTCTATTTTCCACATTTTTGAAAAATTCTCGATATTGATGCATCTGGGAGCAAAAATGTTACAGACCATTGCGTTAAGGGTACAATTTGCTACAACTTTTGTAGTAAAAGTTTTTCTGTACTCTGCTTCCGATACCGTTTTTTTTCAACACTCTTCTATTTTCCACATTTTTGAAAAATTTTCGACATTGATGCATCTGGGAGCAAAAATGTTACAGACCATTGCGTTAAGGGCACAATTTGCTACAACTTTTGTAGTAAAAGTTTTTCTGTACTCTGCTTCCGATACCGTTTTTTTCAACACTCTTCTATTTTCCACATTTTTGAAAAATTCTCGATATTGGTGCATCTGGGAGCAAAAATGTTACAGACCATTGCGTTAAGGGCACAATTTGCTACAACTTTTGTAGTAAAAGTTTTTCTGTACTCTGCTTCCGATACCGTTTTTTTTTAACACTCTTCTATTTCACATATTTTTGAAAAATTCTCGATATTGATGCATCTGGGAGCAAAAATGTTACAGACCATTGCGTTAAGGGCACAATTTGCTACAACTTTTGTAGTAAAAGTTTTTCTGTACTCTGCTTCCGATACCGTTTTTTTCAACACTCTTCTATTTTCCACATTTTTGAAAAATTCTCGATATTGATGCATCTGGGAGCAAAAATGTTACAGACCATTGCGTTAAGGGCACAATTTGCTACAACTTTTGTAGTAAAAGTTTTTCTGTACTCTGCTTCCGATACCGTTTTTTTTCAACACTCTTCTATTTTACATATTTTTGAAAAATTCTCGATATTGATGCATCTGGGAGCAAGAATGTTACAGACCATTGCGTTAAGGGCACAATTTGCTACAACTTTTGTAGTAAAAGTTTTTCTGTACTATGCTTCCGATACCGTTTTTTTTCAACACTCTTCTATTTTTAACATTCTTGAAAAATTCTCGACATTGATGCATCTGGGAGCAAAAATGTTACAGACCATTGCGTTAAGGGCACAATTTGCTACAACTTTTGTAGTAACAGTTTTTCTGTACTCTGCTTCCGATACCGTTTTTTTTCAACACTTCTATTTTCCACATTTTTGAAAAATTCTCGATATTGATGCATCTGGGAGCAAAAATGTTACAGACCATTGCGTTAAGGGTACAATTTGCTACAACTTTTGTAGTAAAAGTTTTTCTGTACTCTGCTTCCGATACCGCTTTTTTTCAACACTTCTATTTTCCACATTTTTGAAAAATTCTCGATATTGATGCATCTGGGAGCGAAAATGTTACAGACCATTGCGTTAAGGGCACAATTTGCTACAACTTTTGTAGTAAAAGTTTTTCTGTACTCTGCTTCCGATACCGTTTTTTTCAACACTCTTCTATTTTCCACATTTTTGAAAAATTCTCGATATTGATGCATCTGGGAGCAAGAATGTTACAGACCATTGCGTTAAGGGCACAATTTGCTACAACTTTTGTAGTAAAAGTTTTTCTGTACTATGCTTCCGATACCGTTTTTTTTCAACACTCTTCTATTTTTAACATTCTTGAAAAATTCTCGATATTGATGCATCTGGGAGCAAAAATGTTACAGACCATTGCGTTAAGGGCACAATTTGCTACAACTTTTGTAGTAAAAGTTTTTCTGTACTCTGCTTCCGATACCGTTTTTTTTCAACACTCTTCTATTTCACATATTTTTGAAAAATTCTCGATATTGATGCATCTGGGAGCAAAAATGTTACAGACCATTGCGTTAAGGGCACAATTTGCTACAACTTTTGTAGTAAAAGTTTTTCTGTACTCTGCTTCCGATACCGTTTTTTTCAACACTCTTCTATTTTCCACATTTTTGAAAAATTCTCGATATTGATGCATCTGGGAGCAAAAATGTTACAGACCATTGCGTTAAGGGCACAATTTGCTACAACTTTTGTAGTAAAAGTTTTTCTGTACTCTGCTTCCGATACCGTTTTTTTTCAACACTCTTCTATTTTACATATTTTTGAAAAATTCTCGATATTGATGCATCTGGGAGCAAGAATGTTACAGACCATTGCGTTAAGGGCACAATTTGCTACAACTTTTGTAGTAAAAGTTTTTCTGTACTATGCTTCCGATACCGTTTTTTTTCAACACTCTTCTATTTTTAACATTCTTGAAAAATTCTCGACATTGATGCATCTGGGAGCAAAAATGTTACAGACCATTGCGTTAAGGGCACAATTTGCTACAACTTTTGTAGTAACAGTTTTTCTGTACTCTGCTTCCGATACCGTTTTTTTTCAACACTTCTATTTTCCACATTTTTGAAAAATTCTCGATATTGATGCATCTGGGAGCAAAAATGTTACAGACCATTGCGTTAAGGGTACAATTTGCTACAACTTTTGTAGTAAAAGTTTTTCTGTACTCTGCTTCCGATACCGCTTTTTTTCAACACTTCTATTTTCCACATTTTTGAAAAATTCTCGATATTGATGCATCTGGGAGCGAAAATGTTACAGACCATTGCGTTAAGGGCACAATTTGCTACAACTTTTGTAGTAAAAGTTTTTCTGTACTCTGCTTCCGATACCGTTTTTTTCAACACTCTTCTATTTTCCACATTTTTGAAAAATTCTCGATATTGATGCATCTGGGAGCAAGAATGTTACAGACCATTGCGTTAAGGGCACAATTTGCTACAACTTTTGTAGTAAAAGTTTTTCTGTACTATGCTTCCGATACCGTTTTTTTTCAACACTCTTCTATTTTTAACATTCTTGAAAAATTCTCGATATTGATGCATCTGGGAGCAAAAATGTTACAGACCATTGCGTTAAGGGCACAATTTGCTACAACTTTTGTAGTAAAAGTTTTTCTGTACTCTGCTTCCGATACCGTTTTTTTTCAACACTTCTATTTTCCACATTTTTGAAAAATTCTCGATATTGATGCATCTGGGAGCGAAAATGTTACAGACCATTGCGTTAAGGGTACAATTTGCTACAACTTTTGTAGTAAAAGTTTTTCTGTACTCTGCTTCCGATACAATTTTTTTTCATCACTCTTCTATTTTCCACATTTTTGAAAAATTCTCGATATTGATGAATCTGGGAGCAAAAATGTTACAGACCATTGCGTTAAGGGCACAATTTGCTACAACTTTTGTAGTAAAAGTTTTTCTGTACTATGCTTCCGATACCGTTCTTTTTTCAACACTCTTCTATTTTCCACATTTTTGAAAAATTCTCGATATTGATGCATCTGGGAGCAAGAATGTTACAGACCATTGCGTTAAGGGCACAATTTGCTACAACTTTTGTAGTAAAAGTTTTTCTGTACTCTGCTTCCGATACCGTTTTTTTTCAACACTTCTATTTTCCACATTTTTGAAAAATTCTCGATATTGATGCATCTGGGAGCGAAAATGTTACAGACCATTGCGTTAAGGGTACAATTTGCTACAACTTTTGTAGTAAAAGTTTTTCTGTACTCTGCTTCCGATACCGTTTTTTTTCAACACTCTTCTATTTTCCACATTTTTGAAAAATTCTCGATATTGATGCATCTGGGAGCAAGAATGTTACAGACCATTGCGTTAAGGGCACAATTTGCTACAACTTTTGTAGTAAAAGTTTTTCTGTACTATGCTTCCGATACCGTTTTTTTTTCAACACTCTTCTATTTTCCACATTTTTGAAAAATTTTCGATATTGATGCATCTGGGCACAAAAATGTTACAGACCATTGCGTTAAGGGCACAATTTGCTACAACTTTTGTAGTAAAAGTTTTTCTGTACTCTGATTCCGATACCGTTTTTTTTCAACACTCTTCTATTTTCCACATTTTTGAAAAATTCTCGATATTGATGCATCTGGGAGCAAGAATGTTACAGACCATTGCGTTAAGGGCACAATTTGCTACAACTTTTGTAGTAAAAGTTTTTCTGTACTATGCTTCCGATACCGTTTTTTTTTCAACACTCTTCTATTTTCCACATTTTTGAAAAATTTTCGATATTGATGCATCTGGGCACAAAAATGTTACAGACCATTGCGTTAAGGGCACAATTTGCTACAACTTTTGTAGTAAAAGTTTTTCTGTACTATGCTTCCGATACCGTTTTTTTTCAACACTCTTCTATTTTTAACATTCTTGAAAAATTCTCGACATTGATGCATCTGGGAGCAAAAATGTTACAGACCATTGCGTTAAGGGCACAATTTGCTACAACTTTTGTAGTAAAAGTTTTTCTGTACTCTGCTTCCGATACCGTTTTTTTCAACACTCTTCTATTTTCCACATTTTTGAAAAATTCTCGATATTGATGCATCTGGGAGCAAAAATGTTACAGACCATTGCGTTAAGGGCACAATTTGCTACAACTTTTGTAGTAAAAGTTTTTCTGTACTCTGCTTCCGATACCGTTTTTTTTCAACACTCTTCTATTTTACATATTTTTGAAAAATTCTCGATATTGATGCATCTGGGAGCAAGAATGTTACAGACCATTGCGTTAAGGGCACAATTTGCTACAACTTTTGTAGTAAAAGCTTTTCTGTACTATGCTTCCGATACCGTTTTTTTTCAACACTCTTCTATTTTTAACATTCTTGAAAAATTCTCGACATTGATGCATCTGGGAGCAAAAATGTTACAGACCATTGCGTTAAGGGCACAATTTGCTACAACTTTTGTAGTAACAGTTTTTCTGTACTCTGCTTCCGATACCGTTTTTTTTCAACACTTCTATTTTCCACATTTTTGAAAAATTCTCGATATTGATGCATCTGGGAGCAAAAATGTTACAGACCATTGCGTTAAGGGTACAATTTGCTACAACTTTTGTAGTAAAAGTTTTTCTGTACTCTGCTTCCGATACCGCTTTTTTTCAACACTTCTATTTTCCACATTTTTGAAAAATTCTCGATATTGATGCATCTGGGAGCGAAAATGTTACAGACCATTGCGTTAAGGGCACAATTTGCTACAACTTTTGTAGTAAAAGTTTTTCTGTACTCTGCTTCCGATACCGTTTTTTTCAACACTCTTCTATTTTCCACATTTTTGAAAAATTCTCGATATTGATGCATCTGGGAGCAAGAATGTTACAGACCATTGCGTTAAGGGCACAATTTGCTACAACTTTTGTAGTAAAAGTTTTTCTGTACTATGCTTCCGATACCGTTTTTTTTCAACACTCTTCTATTTTTAACATTCTTGAAAAATTCTCGATATTGATGCATCTGGGAGCAAAAATGTTACAGACCATTGCGTTAAGGGCACAATTTGCTACAACTTTTGTAGTAAAAGTTTTTCTGTACTCTGCTTCCGATACCGTTTTTTTTCAACACTTCTATTTTCCACATTTTTGAAAAATTCTCGATATTGATGCATCTGGGAGCGAAAATGTTACAGACCATTGCGTTAAGGGTACAATTTGCTACAACTTTTGTAGTAAAAGTTTTTCTGTACTCTGCTTCCGATACAATTTTTTTTCATCACTCTTCTATTTTCCACATTTTTGAAAAATTCTCGATATTGATGAATCTGGGAGCAAAAATGTTACAGACCATTGCGTTAAGGGCACAATTTGCTACAACTTTTGTAGTAAAAGTTTTTCTGTACTATGCTTCCGATACCGTTCTTTTTTCAACACTCTTCTATTTTCCACATTTTTGAAAAATTCTCGATATTGATGCATCTGGGAGCAAGAATGTTACAGACCATTGCGTTAAGGGCACAATTTGCTACAACTTTTGTAGTAAAAGTTTTTCTGTACTCTGCTTCCGATACCGTTTTTTTTCAACACTTCTATTTTCCACATTTTTGAAAAATTCTCGATATTGATGCATCTGGGAGCGAAAATGTTACAGACCATTGCGTTAAGGGTACAATTTGCTACAACTTTTGTAGTAAAAGTTTTTCTGTACTCTGCTTCCGATACCGTTTTTTTTCAACACTCTTCTATTTTCCACATTTTTGAAAAATTCTCGATATTGATGCATCTGGGAGCAAGAATGTTACAGACCATTGCGTTAAGGGCACAATTTGCTACAACTTTTTAGTAAAAGTTTTTCTGTACTATGCTTCCGATACCGTTTTTTTTTCAACACTCTTCTATTTTCCACATTTTTGAAAAATTTTCGATATTGATGCATCTGGGCACAAAAATGTTACAGACCATTGCGTTAAGGGCACAATTTGCTACAACTTTTGTAGTAAAAGTTTTTCTGTACTCTGATTCCGATACCGTTTTTTTTCAACACTCTTCTATTTTCCACATTTTTGAAAAATTCTCGATATTGATGCATCTGGGAGCAAGAATGTTACAGACCATTGCGTTAAGGGCACAATTTGCTACAACTTTTGTAGTAAAAGTTTTTCTGTACTATGCTTCCGATACCGTTTTTTTTTCAACACTCTTCTATTTTCCACATTTTTGAAAAATTTTCGATATTGATGCATCTGGGCACAAAAATGTTACAGACCATTGCGTTAAGGGCACAATTTGCTACAACTTTTGTAGTAAAAGTTTTTCTGTACTATGCTTCCGATACCGTTTTTTTTCAACACTCTTCTATTTTTAACATTCTTGAAAAATTCTCGACATTGATGCATCTGGGAGCAAAAATGTTACAGACCATTGCGTTAAGGGCACAATTTGCTACAACTTTTGTAGTAACAGTTTTTCTGTACTCTGCTTCCGATACCGTTTTTTTTCAACACTTCTATTTTCCACATTTTTGAAAAATTCTCGATATTGATGCATCTGGGAGCAAAAATGTTACAGACCATTGCGTTAAGGGTACAATTTGCTACAACTTTTGTAGTAAAAGTTTTTCTGTACTCTGCTTCCGATACCGTTTTTTTTCAACACTCTTCTATTTTCCACATTTTTGAAAAATTTTCGACATTGATGCATCTGGGAGCAAAAATGTTACAGACCATTGCGTTAAGGGTACAATTTGCTACAACTTTTGTAGTAAAAGTTTTTCTGTACTCTGCTTCCGATACCGCTTTTTTTCAACACTTCTATTTTCCACATTTTTGAAAAATTCTCGATATTGATGCATCTGGGAGCGAAAATGTTACAGACCATTGCGTTAAGGGCACAATTTGCTACAACTTTTGTAGTAAAAGTTTTTCTGTACTCTGCTTCCGATACCGTTTTTTTCAACACTCTTCTATTTTCCACATTTTTGAAAAATTCTCGATATTGGTGCATCTGGGAGCAAAAATGTTACAGACCATTGCGTTAAGGGCACAATTTGCTACAACTTTTGTAGTAAAAGTTTTTCTGTACTCTGCTTCCGATACCGTTTTTTTTTAACACTCTTCTATTTCACATATTTTTGAAAAATTCTCGATATTGATGCATCTGGGAGCAAAAATGTTACAGACCATTGCGTTAAGGGCACAATTTGCTACAACTTTTGTAGTAAAAGTTTTTCTGTACTCTGCTTCCGATACCGTTTTTTTCAACACTCTTCTATTTTCCACATTTTTGAAAAATTCTCGATATTGATGCATCTGGGAGCAAAAATGTTACAGACCATTGCGTTAAGGGCACAATTTGCTACAACTTTTGTAGTAAAAGTTTTTCTGTACTATGCTTCCGATACCGTTCTTTTTTCAACACTCTTCTATTTTCCACATTTTTGAAAAATTCTCGATATTGATGCATCTGGGAGCAAGAATGTTACAGACCATTGCGTTAAGGGCACAATTTGCTACAACTTTTGTAGTAAAAGTATTTCTGTACTATGCTTCCGATACCTTTTTTTTTCAACACTCTTCTATTTTTAACATTCTTGAAAAATTTTCGACATTGATGCATCTGGGAGCAAAAATGTTACAGACCATTGCGTTAAGGGCACAATTTGCTACAACTTTTGTAGTAAAAGTTTTTCTGTACTATGCTTCCGATACCGTTCTTTTTTCAACACTCTTCTATTTTCCACATTTTTGAAAAATTCTCGATATTGATGCATCTGGGAGCAAGAATGTTACAGACCATTGCGTTAAGGGCACAATTTGCTACAACTTTTGTAGTAAAAGTATTTCTGTACTATGCTTCCGATACCTTTTTTTTTCAACACTCTTCTATTTTTAACATTCTTGAAAAATTTTCGACATTGATGCATCTGGGAGCAAAAATGTTACAGACCATTGCGTTAAGGGCACAATTTGCTACAACTTTTGTAGTAAAAGTATTTCTGTACTATGCTTCCGATACCTTTTTTTTTCAACACTCTTCTATTTTTAACATTCTTGAAAAATTTTCGACATTGATGCATCTGGGAGCAAAAATGTTACAGACCATTGCGTTAAGGGCACAATTTGCTACAACTTTTGTAGTAAAAGTTTTTCTGTACTCTGCTTCCGATACCGTTTTTTTCAACACTCTTCTATTTTCCACATTTTTGAAAAATTCTCGATATTGATGCATCTGGGAGCAAAAATGTTACAGACCATTGCGTTAAGGGCACAATTTGCTACAACTTTTGTAGTAAAAGTTTTTCTGTACTCTGCTTCCGATACCGTTTTTTTTTTAACACTCTTCTATTTTACATATTTTTGAAAAATTCTCGATATTGATGCATCTGGGAGCAAAAATGTTACAGATCATTGCGTTAAGGGCACAATTTGCTACAACTTTTGTAGTAAAAGTTTTTCTGTACTATGCTTCCGATACCGTTTTTTTTCAACACTCTTCTATTTTACATATTTTTGAAAAATTCTCGATATTGATGCATCTGGGAGCAAAAATGTTACAGACCATTGCGTTAAGGGCACAATTTGCTACAACTTTTGTAGTAAAAGTTTTTCTGTACTCTGCTTCCAATACCGTTTTTTTTCAACACTCTTCTATTTTACATATTTTTGAAAAATTCTCGATATTGATGCATCTGGGAGCAAGAATGTTACAGACCATTGCGTTAAGGGCACAATTTGCTACAACTTTTGTAGTAAAAGTATTTCTGTACTATGCTTCCGATACCTTTTTTTTTCAACACTCTTCTATTTTTAACATTCTTGAAAAATTTTCGACATTGATGCATCTGGGAGCAAAAATGTTACAGACCATTGCGTTAAGGGCACAATTTGCTACAACTTTTGTAGTAAAAGTTTTTCTGTACTATGCTTCCGATACCGTTCTTTTTTCAACACTCTTCTATTTTCCACATTTTTGAAAAATTCTCGATATTGATGCATCTGGGAGCAAGAATGTTACAGACCATTGCGTTAAGGGCACAATTTGCTACAACTTTTGTAGTAAAAGTATTTCTGTACTATGCTTCCGATACCTTTTTTTTTCAACACTCTTCTATTTTTAACATTCTTGAAAAATTTTCGACATTGATGCATCTGGGAGCAAAAATGTTACAGACCATTGCGTTAAGGGCACAATTTGCTACAACTTTTGTAGTAAAAGTATTTCTGTACTATGCTTCCGATACCTTTTTTTTTCAACACTCTTCTATTTTTAACATTCTTGAAAAATTTTCGACATTGATGCATCTGGGAGCAAAAATGTTACAGACCATTGCGTTAAGGGCACAATTTGCTACAACTTTTGTAGTAAAAGTTTTTCTGTACTCTGCTTCCGATACCGTTTTTTTCAACACTCTTCTATTTTCCACATTTTTGAAAAATTCTCGATATTGATGCATCTGGGAGCAAAAATGTTACAGACCATTGCGTTAAGGGCACAATTTGCTACAACTTTTGTAGTAAAAGTTTTTCTGTACTCTGCTTCCGATACCGTTTTTTTTTTAACACTCTTCTATTTTACATATTTTTGAAAAATTCTCGATATTGATGCATCTGGGAGCAAAAATGTTACAGATCATTGCGTTAAGGGCACAATTTGCTACAACTTTTGTAGTAAAAGTTTTTCTGTACTATGCTTCCGATACCGTTTTTTTTCAACACTCTTCTATTTTACATATTTTTGAAAAATTCTCGATATTGATGCATCTGGGAGCAAAAATGTTACAGACCATTGCGTTAAGGGCACAATTTGCTACAACTTTTGTAGTAAAAGTTTTTCTGTACTCTGCTTCCAATACCGTTTTTTTTCAACACTCTTCTATTTTACATATTTTTGAAAAATTCTCGATATTGATGCATCTGGGAGCAAGAATGTTACAGACCATTGCGTTAAGGGCACAATTTGCTACAACTTTTGTAGTAAAAGTTTTTCTGTACTATGCTTCCGATACCGTTTTTTTTCAACACTCTTCTATTTTTAACATTCTTGAAAAATTCTCGACATTGATGCATCTGGGAGCAAAAATGTTACAGACCATTGCGTTAAGGGCACAATTTGCTACAACTTTTGTAGTAAAAGTTTTTCTGTACTCTGCTTCCGATACCGTTTTTTTTCAACACTTCTATTTTCCACATTTTTGAAAAATTCTCGATATTGATGCATCTGGGAGCGAAAATGTTACAGACCATTGCGTTAAGGGTACAATTTGCTACAACTTTTGTAGTAAAAGTTTTTCTGTACTCTGCTTCCGATACCGTTTTTTTTCAACACTCTTCTATTTTCCACATTTTTGAAAAATTCTCGATATTGATGCATCTGGGAGCAAGAATGTTACAGACCATTGCGTTAAGGGCACAATTTGCTACAACTTTTGTAGTAAAAGTTTTTCTGTACTATGCTTCCGATACCGTTTTTTTTTCAACACTCTTCTATTTTCCACATTTTTGAAAAATTCTCGATATTGATGCATCTGGGAGCGAAAATGTTACAGACCATTGCGTTAAGGGTACAATTTGCTACAACTTTTGTAGTAAAAGTTTTTCTGTACTCTGCTTCCGATACCGTTTTTTTTCAACACTTCTATTTTCCACATTTTTGAAAAATTCTCGATATTGATGCATCTGGGAGCGAAAATGTTACAGACCATTGCGTTAAGGGTACAATTTGCTACAACTTTTGTAGTAAAAGTTTTTCTGTACTATGCTTCCGATACCGTTTTTTTTCAACACTCTTCTATTTTTAACATTCTTGAAAAATTCTCGACATTGATGCATCTGGGAGCAAAAATGTTACAGACCATTGCGTTAAGGGCACAATTTGCTACAACTTTTGTAGTAAAAGTTTTTCTGTACTCTGCTTCCGATACCGTTTTTTTTCAACACTTCTATTTTCCACATTTTTGAAAAATTCTCGATATTGATGCATCTGGGAGCGAAAATGTTACAGACCATTGCGTTAAGGGTACAATTTGCTACAACTTTTGTAGTAAAAGTTTTTCTGTACTCTGCTTCCGATACCGTTTTTTTTCAACACTCTTCTATTTTCCACATTTTTGAAAAATTCTCGATATTGATGCATCTGGGAGCAAGAATGTTACAGACCATTGCGTTAAGGGCACAATTTGCTACAACTTTTGTAGTAAAAGTTTTTCTGTACTATGCTTCCGATACCGTTCTTTTTTCAACACTCTTCTATTTTCCACATTTTTGAAAAATTCTCGATATTGATGCATCTGGGAGCAAGAATGTTACAGACCATTGCGTTAAGGGCACAATTTGCTACAACTTTTGTAGTAAAAGTATTTCTGTACTATGCTTCCGATACCTTTTTTTTTCAACACTCTTCTATTTTTAACATTCTTGAAAAATTTTCGACATTGATGCATCTGGGAGCAAAAATGTTACAGACCATTGCGTTAAGGGCACAATTTGCTACAACTTTTGTAGTAAAAGTTTTTCTGTACTATGCTTCCGATACCGTTCTTTTTTCAACACTCTTCTATTTTCCACATTTTTGAAAAATTCTCGATATTGATGCATCTGGGAGCAAGAATGTTACAGACCATTGCGTTAAGGGCACAATTTGCTACAACTTTTGTAGTAAAAGTATTTCTGTACTATGCTTCCGATACCTTTTTTTTTCAACACTCTTCTATTTTTAACATTCTTGAAAAATTTTCGACATTGATGCATCTGGGAGCAAAAATGTTACAGACCATTGCGTTAAGGGCACAATTTGCTACAACTTTTGTAGTAAAAGTATTTCTGTACTATGCTTCCGATACCTTTTTTTTTCAACACTCTTCTATTTTTAACATTCTTGAAAAATTTTCGACATTGATGCATCTGGGAGCAAAAATGTTACAGACCATTGCGTTAAGGGCACAATTTGCTACAACTTTTGTAGTAAAAGTTTTTCTGTACTCTGCTTCCGATACCGTTTTTTTCAACACTCTTCTATTTTCCACATTTTTGAAAAATTCTCGATATTGATGCATCTGGGAGCAAAAATGTTACAGACCATTGCGTTAAGGGCACAATTTGCTACAACTTTTGTAGTAAAAGTTTTTCTGTACTCTGCTTCCGATACCGTTTTTTTTTTAACACTCTTCTATTTTACATATTTTTGAAAAATTCTCGATATTGATGCATCTGGGAGCAAAAATGTTACAGATCATTGCGTTAAGGGCACAATTTGCTACAACTTTTGTAGTAAAAGTTTTTCTGTACTATGCTTCCGATACCGTTTTTTTTCAACACTCTTCTATTTTACATATTTTTGAAAAATTCTCGATATTGATGCATCTGGGAGCAAAAATGTTACAGACCATTGCGTTAAGGGCACAATTTGCTACAACTTTTGTAGTAAAAGTTTTTCTGTACTCTGCTTCCAATACCGTTTTTTTTCAACACTCTTCTATTTTACATATTTTTGAAAAATTCTCGATATTGATGCATCTGGGAGCAAGAATGTTACAGACCATTGCGTTAAGGGCACAATTTGCTACAACTTTTGTAGTAAAAGTATTTCTGTACTATGCTTCCGATACCTTTTTTTTTCAACACTCTTCTATTTTTAACATTCTTGAAAAATTTTCGACATTGATGCATCTGGGAGCAAAAATGTTACAGACCATTGCGTTAAGGGCACAATTTGCTACAACTTTTGTAGTAAAAGTTTTTCTGTACTATGCTTCCGATACCGTTCTTTTTTCAACACTCTTCTATTTTCCACATTTTTGAAAAATTCTCGATATTGATGCATCTGGGAGCAAGAATGTTACAGACCATTGCGTTAAGGGCACAATTTGCTACAACTTTTGTAGTAAAAGTATTTCTGTACTATGCTTCCGATACCTTTTTTTTTCAACACTCTTCTATTTTTAACATTCTTGAAAAATTTTCGACATTGATGCATCTGGGAGCAAAAATGTTACAGACCATTGCGTTAAGGGCACAATTTGCTACAACTTTTGTAGTAAAAGTATTTCTGTACTATGCTTCCGATACCTTTTTTTTTCAACACTCTTCTATTTTTAACATTCTTGAAAAATTTTCGACATTGATGCATCTGGGAGCAAAAATGTTACAGACCATTGCGTTAAGGGCACAATTTGCTACAACTTTTGTAGTAAAAGTTTTTCTGTACTCTGCTTCCGATACCGTTTTTTTCAACACTCTTCTATTTTCCACATTTTTGAAAAATTCTCGATATTGATGCATCTGGGAGCAAAAATGTTACAGACCATTGCGTTAAGGGCACAATTTGCTACAACTTTTGTAGTAAAAGTTTTTCTGTACTCTGCTTCCGATACCGTTTTTTTTTTAACACTCTTCTATTTTACATATTTTTGAAAAATTCTCGATATTGATGCATCTGGGAGCAAAAATGTTACAGATCATTGCGTTAAGGGCACAATTTGCTACAACTTTTGTAGTAAAAGTTTTTCTGTACTATGCTTCCGATACCGTTTTTTTTCAACACTCTTCTATTTTACATATTTTTGAAAAATTCTCGATATTGATGCATCTGGGAGCAAAAATGTTACAGACCATTGCGTTAAGGGCACAATTTGCTACAACTTTTGTAGTAAAAGTTTTTCTGTACTCTGCTTCCAATACCGTTTTTTTTCAACACTCTTCTATTTTACATATTTTTGAAAAATTCTCGATATTGATGCATCTGGGAGCAAGAATGTTACAGACCATTGCGTTAAGGGCACAATTTGCTACAACTTTTGTAGTAAAAGTTTTTCTGTACTATGCTTCCGATACCGTTTTTTTTCAACACTCTTCTATTTTTAACATTCTTGAAAAATTCTCGACATTGATGCATCTGGGAGCAAAAATGTTACAGACCATTGCGTTAAGGGCACAATTTGCTACAACTTTTGTAGTAAAAGTTTTTCTGTACTCTGCTTCCGATACCGTTTTTTTTCAACACTTCTATTTTCCACATTTTTGAAAAATTCTCGATATTGATGCATCTGGGAGCGAAAATGTTACAGACCATTGCGTTAAGGGTACAATTTGCTACAACTTTTGTAGTAAAAGTTTTTCTGTACTCTGCTTCCGATACCGTTTTTTTTCAACACTCTTCTATTTTCCACATTTTTGAAAAATTCTCGATATTGATGCATCTGGGAGCAAGAATGTTACAGACCATTGCGTTAAGGGCACAATTTGCTACAACTTTTGTAGTAAAAGTTTTTCTGTACTATGCTTCCGATACCGTTTTTTTTTCAACACTCTTCTATTTTCCACATTTTTGAAAAATTTTCGATATTGATGCATCTGGGCACAAAAATGTTACAGACCATTGCGTTAAGGGCACAATTTGCTACAACTTTTGTAGTAAAAGTTTTTCTGTACTCTGATTCCGATACCGTTTTTTTTCAACACTCTTCTATTTTCCACATTTTTGAAAAATTCTCGATATTGATGCATCTGGGAGCAAGAATGTTACAGACCATTGCGTTAAGGGCACAATTTGCTACAACTTTTGTAGTAAAAGTTTTTCTGTACTATGCTTCCGATACCGTTTTTTTTCAACACTCTTCTATTTTTAACATTCTTGAAAAATTTTCGACATTGATGCATCTGGGAGCAAAAATGTTACAGACCATTGCGTTAAGGGCACAATTTGCTACAACTTTTGTAGTAAAAGTTTTTCTGTACTCTGCTTCCGATACCGTTTTTTTCAACACTCTTCTATTTTCCACATTTTTGAAAAATTCTCGATATTGATGCATCTGGGAGCAAAAATGTTACAGACCATTGCGTTAAGGGCACAATTTGCTACAACTTTTGTAGTAAAAGTTTTTCTGTACTCTGCTTCCGATACCGTTTTTTTTTAACACTCTTCTATTTCACATATTTTTGAAAAATTCTCGATATTGATGCATCTGGGAGCAAAAATGTTACAGATCATTGCGTTAAGGGCACAATTTGCTACAACTTTTGTAGTAAAAGTTTTTCTGTACTATGCTTCCGATACCGTTTTTTTTCAACACTCTTCTATTTTACATATTTTTGAAAAATTCTCGATATTGATGCATCTGGGAGCAAATATGTTACAGACCATTGCGTTAAGGGCACAATTTGCTACAACTTTTGTAGTAAAAGTTTTTCTGTACTCTGCTTCCGATACCGTTTTTTTTCAACACTCTTCTATTTTACATATTTTTGAAAAATTCTCGATATTGATGCATCTGGGAGCAAGAATGTTACAGACCATTGCGTTAAGGGCACAATTTGCTACAACTTTTGTAGTAAAAGTTTTTCTGTACTATGCTTCCGATACCGTTTTTTTTCAACACTCTTCTATTTTACATATTTTTGAAAAATTCTCGATATTGATGCATCTGGGAGCAAGAATGTTACAGACCATTGCGTTAAGGGCACAATTTGCTACAACTTTTGTAGTAAAAGTTTTTCTGTACTATGCTTCCGATACCGTTTTTTTTCAACACTCTTCTATTTTTAACATTCTTGAAAAATTCTCGACATTGATGCATCTGGGAGCAAAAATGTTACAGACCATTGCGTTAAGGGTACAATTTGCTACAACTTTTGTAGTAAAAGTTTTTCTGTACTCTGCTTCCGATACCGCTTTTTTTCAACACTTCTATTTTCCACATTTTTGAAAAATTCTCGATATTGATGCATCTGGGAGCGAAAATGTTACAGACCATTGCGTTAAGGGCACAATTTGCTACAACTTTTGTAGTAAAAGTTTTTCTGTACTCTGCTTCCGATACCGTTTTTTTTTAACACTCTTCTATTTCACATATTTTTGAAAAATTCTCGATATTGATGCATCTGGGAGCAAAAATGTTACAGATCATTGCGTTAAGGGCACAATTTGCTACAACTTTTGTAGTAAAAGTTTTTCTGTACTATGCTTCCGATACCGTTTTTTTTCAACACTCTTCTATTTTACATATTTTTGAAAAATTCTCGATATTGATGCATCTGGGAGCAAGAATGTTACAGACCATTGCGTTAAGGGCACAATTTGCTACAACTTTTGTAGTAAAAGTTTTTCTGTACTCTGCTTCCGATACCGTTTTTTTTCAACACTCTTCTATTTTACATATTTTTGAAAAATTCTCGATATTGATGCATCTGGGAGCAAGAATGTTACAGACCATTGCGTTAAGGGTACAATTTGCTACAACTTTTGTAGTAAAAGTTTTTCTGTACTCTGCTTCCGATACCGCTTTTTTTCAACACTTCTATTTTCCACATTTTTGAAAAATTCTCGATATTGATGCATCTGGGAGCGAAAATGTTACAGACCATTGCGTTAAGGGCACAATTTGCTACAACTTTTGTAGTAAAAGTTTTTCTGTACTCTGCTTCCGATACCGTTTTTTTTTAACACTCTTCTATTTCACATATTTTTGAAAAATTCTCGATATTGATGCATCTGGGAGCAAAAATGTTACAGATCATTGCGTTAAGGGCACAATTTGCTACAACTTTTGTAGTAAAAGTTTTTCTGTACTATGCTTCCGATACCGTTTTTTTTCAACACTCTTCTATTTTACATATTTTTGAAAAATTCTCGATATTGATGCATCTGGGAGCAAATATGTTACAGACCATTGCGTTAAGGGCACAATTTGCTACAACTTTTGTAGTAAAAGTTTTTCTGTACTCTGCTTCCGATACCGTTTTTTTTCAACACTCTTCTATTTTACATATTTTTGAAAAATTCTCGATATTGATGCATCTGGGAGCAAGAATGTTACAGACCATTGCGTTAAGGGCACAATTTGCTACAACTTTTGTAGTAAAAGTTTTTCTGTACTATGCTTCCGATACCGTTTTTTTTCAACACTCTTCTATTTTCCACATTTTTGAAAAATTTTCGACATTGATGCATCTGGGAGCAAAAATGTTACAGACCATTGAGTTAAGGGTACAATTTGCTACAACTTTTGTAGTAAAAGTTTTTCTGTACTCTGCTTCCGATACCGCTTTTTTTCAACTCTTCTATTTTACACATTTTTGAAAAATTCTCGATATTGATGCATCTGGGAGCGAAAATGTTACAGACCATTGCGTTAAGGGTACAATTTGCTACAACTTTTGTAGTAAAAGTTTTTCTGTACTCTGCTTCCGATACCGTTTTTTTTCAACACTCTTCTATTTTCCACATTTTTGAAAAATTTTCGACATTGATGCATCTGGGAGCAAAAATGTTACAGACCATTGCGTTAAGGGCACAATTTGCTACAACTTTTGTAGTAAAAGTTTTTCTGTACTCTGCTTCCGATACCGCTTTTTTTCATCACTCTTCTATTTTCCACATTTTTGAAAAATTCTCGATATTGATGCATCTGGGAGCAAAAATGTTACAGACCATTGCGTTAAGGGCACAATTTGCTACAACTTTTGTAGTAAAAGTTTTTCTGTACTATGCTTCCGATACCGTTTTTTTTTCAACACTCTTCTATTTTCCACATTTTTGAAAAATTCTCGATATTGATGCATCTGGGAGCAAGAATGTTACAGACCATTGCGTTAAGGGCACAATTTGCTACAACTTTTGTAGTAAAAGTTTTTCTGTACTATGCTTCCGATACCTTTTTTTTTCAACACTCTTCTATTTTTAACATTCTTGAAAAATTTTCGACATTGATGCATCTGGGAGCAAAAATGTTACAGACCATTGCGTTAAGGGCACAATTTGCTACAACTTTTGTAGTAAAAGTTTTTCTGTACTATGCTTCCGATACCGTTTTTTTTTCACACTCTTCTATTTTCCACATTTTTGAAAAATTTTCGATATTGATGCATCTGGGCACAAAAATGTTACAGACCATTGCGTTAAGGGCACAATTTGCTACAACTTTTGTAGTAAAAGTTTTTCTGTACTCTGATTCCGATACCGTTTTTTTTCAACACTCTTCTATTTTCCACATTTTTGAAAAATTCTCGATATTGATGCATCTGGGAGCAAGAATGTTACAGACCATTGCGTTAAGGGCACAATTTGCTACAACTTTTGTAGTAAAAGTTTTTCTGTACTATGCTTCCGATACCGTTTTTTTTTCAACACTCTTCTATTTTCCACATTTTTGAAAAATTTTCGATATTGATGCATCTGGGCACAAAAATGTTACAGACCATTGCGTTAAGGGCACAATTTGCTACAACTTTTGTAGTAAAAGTTTTTCTGTACTCTGATTCCGATACCGTTTTTTTTCAACACTCTTCTATTTTCCACATTTTTGAAAAATTCTCGATATTGATGCATCTGGGAGCAAGAATGTTACAGACCATTGCGTTAAGGGCACAATTTGCTACAACTTTTGTAGTAAAAGTTTTTCTGTACTATGCTTCCGATACCTTTTTTTTTCAACACTCTTCTATTTTTAACATTCTTGAAAAATTTTCGACATTGATGCATCTGGGAGCAAAAATGTTACAGACCATTGCGTTAAGGGCACAATTTGCTACAACTTTTGTAGTAAAAGTTTTTCTGTACTCTGCTTCCGATACCGTTTTTTTTTAACACTCTTCTATTTTACATATTTTTGAAAAATTCTCGATATTGATGCATCTGGGAGCAAAAATGTTACAGATCATTGCGTTAAGGGCACAATTTGCTACAACTTTTGTAGTAAAAGTTTTTCTGTACTATGCTTCCGATACCGTTTTTGTTCAACACTCTTCTATTTTACATATTTTTGAAAAATTCTCGATATTGATGCATCTGGGAGCAAGAATGTTACAGACCATTGCGTTAAGGGCACAATTTGCTACAACTTTTGTAGTAAAAGTTTTTCTGTACTATGCTTCCGATACCGTTTTTTTTCAACACTCTTCTATTTTTAACATTCTTGAAAAATTTTCGACATTGATGCATCTGGGAGCAAAAATGTTACAGACCATTGCGTTAAGGGCACAATTTGCTACAACTTTTGTAGTAAAAGTTTTTCTGTACTCTGCTTCCGATACCGTTTTTTTTCAACACTCTTCTATTTTCCACATTTTTGAAAAATTTTCGACATTGATGCATCTGGGAGCAAAAATGTTACAGACCATTGCGTTAAGGGCACAATTTGCTACAACTTTTGTAGTAAAAGTTTTTCTGTACTCTGCTTCCGATACCGCTTTTTTTCATCACTCTTCTATTTTCCACATTTTTGAAAAATTCTCGATATTGATGCATCTGGGAGCAAAAATGTTACAGACCATTGCGTTAAGGGCACAATTTGCTACAACTTTTGTAGTAAAAGTTTTTCTGTACTCTGCTTCCGATACCGTTTTTTTTTAACACTCTTCTATTTTACATATTTTTGAAAAATTCTCGATATTGATGCATCTGGGAGCAAAAATGTTACAGATCATTGCGTTAAGGGCACAATTTGCTACAACTTTTGTAGTAAAAGTTTTTCTGTACTATGCTTCCGATACCGTTTTTGTTCAACACTCTTCTATTTTACATATTTTTGAAAAATTCTCGATATTGATGCATCTGGGAGCAAGAATGTTACAGACCATTGCGTTAAGGGCACAATTTGCTACAACTTTTGTAGTAAAAGTTTTTCTGTACTATGCTTCCGATACCGTTTTTTTTCAACACTCTTCTATTTTTAACATTCTTGAAAAATTTTCGACATTGATGCATCTGGGAGCAAAAATGTTACAGACCATTGCGTTAAGGGCACAATTTGCTACAACTTTTGTAGTAAAAGTTTTTCTGTACTCTGCTTCCGATACCGTTTTTTTTCAACACTCTTCTATTTTCCACATTTTTGAAAAATTTTCGACATTGATGCATCTGGGAGCAAAAATGTTACAGACCATTGCGTTAAGGGCACAATTTGCTACAACTTTTGTAGTAAAAGTTTTTCTGTACTCTGCTTCCGATACCGCTTTTTTTCATCACTCTTCTATTTTCCACATTTTTGAAAAATTCTCGATATTGATGCATCTGGGAGCAAAAATGTTACAGACCATTGCGTTAAGGGCACAATTTGCTACAACTTTTGTAGTAAAAGTTTTTCTGTACTCTGCTTCCGATACCGTTTTTTTCAACACTCTTCTATTTTCCACATTTTTGAAAAATTTTCGATATTGATGCATCTGGGCACAAAAATGTTACAGACCATTGCGTTAAGGGCACAATTTGCTACAACTTTTGTAGTAAAAGTTTTTCTGTACTCTGCTTCCGATACCGTTTTTTTCAACACTCTTCTATTTTCCACATTTTTGAAAAATTCTCGATATTGATGCATCTGGGAGCAAAAATGTTACAGACCATTGCGTTAAGGGCACAATTTGCTACAACTTTTGTAGTAAAAGTTTTTCTGTACTCTGCTTCCGATACCGTTTTTTTTTAACACTCTTCTATTTTACATATTTTTGAAAAATTCTCGATATTGATGCATCTGGGAGCAAAAATGTTACAGATCATTGCGTTAAGGGCACAATTTGCTACAACTTTTGTAGTAAAAGTTTTTCTGTACTATGCTTCCGATACCGTTTTTTTTCAACACTCTTCTATTTTACATATTTTTGAAAAATTCTCGATATTGATGCATCTGGGAGCAAAAATGTTACAGACCATTGCGTTAAGGGCACAATTTGCTACAACTTTTGTAGTAAAAGTTTTTCTGTACTCTGCTTCCGATACCGTTTTTTTTCAACACTCTTCTATTTTACATATTTTTGAAAAATTCTCGATATTGATGCATCTGGGAGCAAGAATGTTACAGACCATTGCGTTAAGGGCACAATTTGCTACAACTTTTGTAGTAAAAGTTTTTCTGTACTATGCTTCCGATACCGTTTTTTTTCAACACTCTTCTATTTTTAACATTCTTGAAAAATTCTCGACATTGATGCATCTGGGAGCAAAAATGTTACAGACCATTGCGTTAAGGGCACAATTTGCTACAACTTTTGTAGTAAAAGTTTTTCTGTACTCTGCTTCCGATACCGTTTTTTTCAACACTCTTCTATTTTCCACATTTTTGAAAAATTCTCGATATTGATGCATCTGGGAGCAAAAATGTTACAGACCATTGCGTTAAGGGCACAATTTGCTACAACTTTTGTAGTAAAAGTTTTTCTGTACTCTGCTTCCGATACCGTTTTTTTTTAACACTCTTCTATTTTACATATTTTTGAAAAATTCTCGATATTGATGCATCTGGGAGCAAAAATGTTACAGATCATTGCGTTAAGGGCACAATTTGCTACAACTTTTGTAGTAAAAGTTTTTCTGTACTATGCTTCCGATACCGTTTTTTTTCAACACTCTTCTATTTTACATATTTTTGAAAAATTCTCGATATTGATGCATCTGGGAGCAAAAATGTTACAGACCATTGCGTTAAGGGCACAATTTGCTACAACTTTTGTAGTAAAAGTTTTTCTGTACTCTGCTTCCGATACCGTTTTTTTTCAACACTCTTCTATTTTACATATTTTTGAAAAATTCTCGATATTGATGCATCTGGGAGCAAGAATGTTACAGACCATTGCGTTAAGGGCACAATTTGCTACAACTTTTGTAGTAAAAGTTTTTCTGTACTATGCTTCCGATACCGTTTTTTTTCAACACTCTTCTATTTTTAACATTCTTGAAAAATTCTCGACATTGATGCATCTGGGAGCAAAAATGTTACAGACCATTGCGTTAAGGGCACAATTTGCTACAACTTTTGTAGTAAAAGTTTTTCTGTACTCTGCTTCCGATACCGCTTTTTTTCATCACTCTTCTATTTTCCACATTTTTGAAAAATTCTCGATATTGATGCATCTGGGAGCAAAAATGTTACAGACCATTGCGTTAAGGGCACAATTTGCTACAACTTTTGTAGTAAAAGTTTTTCTGTACTATGCTTCCGATACCGTTTTTTTCAACACTCTTCTATTTTTAACATTCTTGAAAAATTCTCGACATTGATGCATCTGGGAGCAAAAATGTTACAGACCATTGCGTTAAGGGCACAATTTGCTACAACTTTTGTAGTAAAAGTTTTTCTGTACTCTGCTTCCGATACCGTTTTTTTTCAACACTCTTCTATTTTACATATTTTTGAAAAATTCTCGATATTGATGCATCTGGGAGCAAGAATGTTACAGACCATTGCGTTAAGGGCACAATTTGCTACAACTTTTGTAGTAAAAGTTTTTCTGTACTATGCTTCCGATACCGTTTTTTTTCAACACTCTTCTATTTTTAACATTCTTGAAAAATTCTCGACATTGATGCATCTGGGAGCAAAAATGTTACAGACCATTGCGTTAAGGGCACAATTTGCTACAACTTTTGTAGTAAAAGTTTTTCTGTACTCTGCTTCCGATACCGCTTTTTTTCATCACTCTTCTATTTTCCACATTTTTGAAAAATTCTCGATATTGATGCATCTGGGAGCAAAAATGTTACAGACCATTGCGTTAAGGGCACAATTTGCTACAACTTTTGTAGTAAAAGTTTTTCTGTACTATGCTTCCGATACCGTTTTTTTCAACACTCTTCTATTTTTAACATTCTTGAAAAATTCTCGACATTGATGCATCTGGGAGCAAAAATGTTACAGACCATTGCGTTAAGGGCACAATTTGCTACAACTTTTGTAGTAAAAGTTTTTCTGTACTCTGCTTCCGATACCGTTTTTTTTCAACACTTCTATTTTCCACATTTTTGAAAAATTCTCGATATTGATGCATCTGGGAGCGAAAATGTTACAGACCATTGCGTTAAGGGTACAATTTGCTACAACTTTTGTAGTAAAAGTTTTTCTGTACTCTGCTTCCGATACCGTTTTTTTTCAACACTCTTCTATTTTCCACATTTTTGAAAAATTTTCGACATTGATGCATCTGGGAGCAAAAATGTTACAGACCATTGCGTTAAGGGCACAATTTGCTACAACTTTTGTAGTAAAAGTTTTTCTGTACTCTGCTTCCGATACCGCTTTTTTTCATCACTCTTCTATTTTCCACATTTTTGAAAAATTCTCGATATTGATGCATCTGGGAGCAAAAATGTTACAGACCATTGCGTTAAGGGCACAATTTGCTACAACTTTTGTAGTAAAAGTTTTTCTGTACTATGCTTCCGATACCGTTTTTTTTTCAACACTCTTCTATTTTCCACATTTTTGAAAAATTCTCGATATTGATGCATCTGGGAGCAAGAATGTTACAGACCATTGCGTTAAGGGCACAATTTGCTACAACTTTTGTAGTAAAAGTTTTTCTGTACTATGCTTCCGATACCTTTTTTTTTCAACACTCTTCTATTTTTAACATTCTTGAAAAATTTTCGACATTGATGCATCTGGGAGCAAAAATGTTACAGACCATTGCGTTAAGGGCACAATTTGCTACAACTTTTGTAGTAAAAGTTTTTCTGTACTCTGCTTCCGATACCGTTTTTTTTCAACACTTCTATTTTCCACATTTTTGAAAAATTCTCGATATTGATGCATCTGGGAGCAAAAATGTTAGAGACCATTGCGTTAAGGGTACAATTTGCTACAACTTTTGTAGTAAAAGTTTTTCTGTACTCTGCTTCCGATACCGTTTTTTTTCAACACTCTTCTATTTTCCACGTTTTTGAAAAATTTTCGACATTGATGCATCTGGGAGCAAAAATGTTACAGACCATTGCGTTAAGGGCACAATTTGCTACAACTTTTGTAGTAAAAGTTTTTCTGTACTCTGCTTCCGATACCGCTTTTTTTCATCACTCTTCTATTTTCCACATTTTTGAAAAATTCTCGATATTGATGCATCTGGGAGCAAAAATGTTACAGACCATTGCGCTAAGGGCACAATTTGCTACAACTTTTGTAGTAAAAGTTTTTCTGTACTATGCTTCCGATACCGTTTTTTTTTCACACTCTTCTATTTTCCACATTTTTGAAAAATTTTCGATATTGATGCATCTGGGCACAAAAATGTTACAGACCATTGCGTTAAGGGCACAATTTGCTACAACTTTTGTAGTAAAAGTTTTTCTGTACTCTGATTCCGATACCGTTTTTTTTCAACACTCTTCTATTTTCCACATTTTTGAAAAATTCTCGATATTGATGCATCTGGGAGCAAGAATGTTACAGACCATTGCGTTAAGGGCACAATTTGCTACAACTTTTGTAGTAAAAGTTTTTCTGTACTATGCTTCCGATACCGTTTTTTTTCAACACTCTTCTATTTTTAACATTCTTGAAAAATTCTCGACATTGATGCATCTGGGAGCAAAAATGTTACAGACCATTGCGTTAAGGGCACAATTTGCTACAACTTTTGTAGTAAAAGTTTTTCTGTACTCTGCTTCCGATACCGTTTTTTTTCAACACTTCTATTTTCCACATTTTTGAAAAATTCTCGATATTGATGCATCTGGGAGCGAAAATGTTACAGACCATTGCGTTAAGGGTACAATTTGCTACAACTTTTGTAGTAAAAGTTTTTCTGTACTCTGCTTCCGATACCGTTTTTTTTCAACACTCTTCTATTTTCCACATTTTTGAAAAATTTTCGACATTGATGCATCTGGGAGCAAAAATGTTACAGACCATTGCGTTAAGGGCACAATTTGCTACAACTTTTGTAGTAAAAGTTTTTCTGTACTCTGCTTCCGATACCGCTTTTTTTCATCACTCTTCTATTTTCCACATTTTTGAAAAATTCTCGATATTGATGCATCTGGGAGCAAAAATGTTACAGACCATTGCGTTAAGGGCACAATTTGCTACAACTTTTGTAGTAAAAGTTTTTCTGTACTCTGCTTCCGATACCGTTTTTTTTTAACACTCTTCTATTTTACATATTTTTGAAAAATTCTCGATATTGATGCATCTGGGAGCAAAAATGTTACAGATCATTGCGTTAAGGGCACAATTTGCTACAACTTTTGTAGTAAAAGTTTTTCTGTACTATGCTTCCGATACCGTTTTTTTTCAACACTCTTCTATTTTACATATTTTTGAAAAATTCTCGATATTGATGCATCTGGGAGCAAGAATGTTACAGACCATTGCGTTAAGGGCACAATTTGCTACAACTTTTGTAGTAAAAGTTTTTCTGTACTATGCTTCCGATACCGTTTTTTTTCAACACTCTTCTATTTTTAACATTCTTGAAAAATTTTCGACATTGATGCATCTGGGAGCAAAAATGTTACAGACCATTGCGTTAAGGGCACAATTTGCTACAACTTTTGTAGTAAAAGTTTTTCTGTACTCTGCTTCCGATACCGTTTTTTTTCAACACTCTTCTATTTTCCACATTTTTGAAAAATTTTCGACATTGATGCATCTGGGAGCAAAAATGTTACAGACCATTGCGTTAAGGGCACAATTTGCTACAACTTTTGTAGTAAAAGTTTTTCTGTACTATGCTTCCGATACCGTTTTTTTTTCAACACTCTTCTATTTTCCACATTTTTGAAAAATTTTCGACATTGATGCATCTGGGAGCAAAAATGTTACAGACCATTGCGTTAAGGGCACAATTTGCTACAACTTTTGTAGTAAAAGTTTTTCTGTACTATGCTTCCGATACCGTTTTTTTTTCACACTCTTCTATTTTCCACATTTTTGAAAAATTTTCGATATTGATGCATCTGGGCACAAAAATGTTACAGACCATTGCGTTAAGGGCACAATTTGCTACAACTTTTGTAGTAAAAGTTTTTCTGTACTCTGATTCCGATACCGTTTTTTTTCAACACTCTTCTATTTTCCACATTTTTGAAAAATTCTCGATATTGATGCATCTGGGAGCAAGAATGTTACAGACCATTGCGTTAAGGGCACAATTTGCTACAACTTTTGTAGTAAAAGTTTTTCTGTACTATGCTTCCGATACCGTTTTTTTTTCAACACTCTTCTATTTTCCACATTTTTGAAAAATTTTCGATATTGATGTATCTGGGCACAAAAATGTTACAGACCATTGCGTTAAGGGCACAATTTGCTACAACTTTTGTAGTAAAAGTTTTTCTGTACTCTGATTCCGATACCGTTTTTTTTCAACACTCTTCTATTTTCCACATTTTTGAAAAATTCTCGATATTGATGCATCTGGGAGCAAGAATGTTACAGACCATTGCGTTAAGGGCACAATTTGCTACAACTTTTGTAGTAAAAGTTTTTCTGTACTATGCTTCCGATACCGTTTTTTTTCAACACTCTTCTATTTTTAACATTCTTGAAAAATTTTCGACATTGATGCATCTGGGAGCAAAAATGTTACAGACCATTGCGTTAAGGGCACAATTTGCTACAACTTTTGTAGTAAAAGTTTTTCTATACTATGCTTCCGATACCGTTTTTTTTCAACACTCTTCTATTTTTAACATTCTTGAAAAATTTTCGACATTGATGCATCTGGGAGCAAAAATGTTACAGACCATTGCGTTAAGGGCACAATTTGCTACAACTTTTGTAGTAAAAGTTTTTCTGTACTCTGCTTCCGATACCGTTTTTTTCAACACTCTTCTATTTTCCACATTTTTGAAAAATTCTCGATATTGATGCATCTGGGAGCAAAAATGTTACAGACCATTGCGTTAAGGGCACAATTTGCTACAACTTTTGTAGTAAAAGTTTTTCTGTACTATGCTTCCGATACCGTTTTTTTTCAACACTCTTCTATTTTTAACATTCTTGAAAAATTTTCGACATTGATGCATCTGGGAGCAAAAATGTTACAGACCATTGCGTTAAGGGCACAATTTGCTACAACTTTTGTAGTAAAAGTTTTTCTGTACTCTGCTTCCGATACCGTTTTTTTCAACACTCTTCTATTTTCCACATTTTTGAAAAATTCTCGATATTGATGCATCTGGGAGCAAAAATGTTACAGACCATTGCGTTAAGGGCACAATTTGCTACAACTTTTGTAGTAAAAGTTTTTCTGTACTCTGCTTCCGATACCGTTTTTTTTTAACACTCTTCTATTTTACATATTTTTGAAAAATTCTCGATATTGATGCATCTGGGAGCAAAAATGTTACAGATCATTGCGTTAAGGGCACAATTTGCTACAACTTTTGTAGTAAAAGTTTTTCTGTACTATGCTTCCGATACCGTTTTTTTTCAACACTCTTCTATTTTACATATTTTTGAAAAATTCTCGATATTGATGCATCTGGGAGCAAGAATGTTACAGACCATTGCGTTAAGGGCACAATTTGCTACAACTTTTGTAGTAAAAGTTTTTCTGTACTATGCTTCCGATACCGTTTTTTTTCAACACTCTTCTATTTTTAACATTCTTGAAAAATCTTCGACATTGATGCATCTGGGAGCAAAAATGTTACAGACCATTGCGTTAAGGGCACAATTTGCTACAACTTTTGTAGTAAAAGTTTTTCTGTACTCTGCTTCCGATACCGTTTTTTTTCAACACTCTTCTATTTTCCACATTTTTGAAAAATTTTCGACATTGATGCATCTGGGAGCAAAAATGTTACAGACCATTGCGTTAAGGGCACAATTTGCTACAACTTTTGTAGTAAAAGTTTTTCTGTACTATGCTTCCGATACCGTTTTTTTTTCAACACTCTTCTATTTTCCACATTTTTGAAAAATTCTCGATATTGATGCATCTGGGAGCAAGAATGTTACAGACCATTGCGTTAAGGGCACAATTTGCTACAACTTTTGTAGTAAAAGTTTTTCTGTACTATGCTTCCGATACCTTTTTTTTTCAACACTCTTCTATTTTTAACATTCTTGAAAAATTTTCGACATTGATGCATCTGGGAGCAAAAATGTTACAGACCATTGCGTTAAGGGCACAATTTGCTACAACTTTTGTAGTAAAAGTTTTTCTGTACTCTGCTTCCGATACCGTTTTTTTCAACACTCTTCTATTTTCCACATTTTTGAAAAATTCTCGATATTGATGCATCTGGGAGCAAAAATGTTACAGACCATTGCGTTAAGGGCACAATTTGCTACAACTTTTGTAGTAAAAGTTTTTCTGTACTCTGCTTCCGATACCGTTTTTTTTTAACACTCTTCTATTTTACATATTTTTGAAAAATTCTCGATATTGATGCATCTGGGAGCAAAAATGTTACAGATCATTGCGTTAAGGGCACAATTTGCTACAACTTTTGTAGTAAAAGTTTTTCTGTACTATGCTTCCGATACCGTTTTTTTTCAACACTCTTCTATTTTACATATTTTTGAAAAATTCTCGATATTGATGCATCTGGGAGCAAGAATGTTACAGACCATTGCGTTAAGGGCACAATTTGCTACAACTTTTGTAGTAAAAGTTTTTCTGTACTATGCTTCCGATACCGTTTTTTTTCAACACTCTTCTATTTTACATATTTTTGAAAAATTCTCGATATTGATGCATCTGGGAGCAAGAATGTTACAGACCATTGCGTTAAGGGCACAATTTGCTACAACTTTTGTAGTAAAAGTTTTTCTGTACTATGCTTCCGATACCGTTTTTTTTCAACACTCTTCTATTTTTAACATTCTTGAAAAATCTTCGACATTGATGCATCTGGGAGCAAAAATGTTACAGACCATTGCGTTAAGGGCACAATTTGCTACAACTTTTGTAGTAAAAGTTTTTCTGTACTCTGCTTCCGATACCGTTTTTTTTCAACACTCTTCTATTTTCCACATTTTTGAAAAATTTTCGACATTGATGCATCTGGGAGCAAAAATGTTACAGACCATTGCGTTAAGGGCACAATTTGCTACAACTTTTGTAGTAAAAGTTTTTCTGTACTATGCTTCCGATACCGTTTTTTTTTCAACACTCTTCTATTTTCCACATTTTTGAAAAATTCTCGATATTGATGCATCTGGGAGCAAGAATGTTACAGACCATTGCGTTAAGGGCACAATTTGCTACAACTTTTGTAGTAAAAGTTTTTCTGTACTATGCTTCCGATACCTTTTTTTTTCAACACTCTTCTATTTTTAACATTCTTGAAAAATTTTCGACATTGATGCATCTGGGAGCAAAAATGTTACAGACCATTGCGTTAAGGGCACAATTTGCTACAACTTTTGTAGTAAAAGTTTTTCTGTACTCTGCTTCCGATACCGTTTTTTTCAACACTCTTCTATTTTCCACATTTTTGAAAAATTCTCGATATTGATGCATCTGGGAGCAAAAATGTTACAGACCATTGCGTTAAGGGCACAATTTGCTACAACTTTTGTAGTAAAAGTTTTTCTGTACTCTGCTTCCGATACCGTTTTTTTTTAACACTCTTCTATTTTACATATTTTTGAAAAATTCTCGATATTGATGCATCTGGGAGCAAAAATGTTACAGATCATTGCGTTAAGGGCACAATTTGCTACAACTTTTGTAGTAAAAGTTTTTCTGTACTATGCTTCCGATACCGTTTTTTTTCAACACTCTTCTATTTTACATATTTTTGAAAAATTCTCGATATTGATGCATCTGGGAGCAAGAATGTTACAGACCATTGCGTTAAGGGCACAATTTGCTACAACTTTTGTAGTAAAAGTTTTTCTGTACTATGCTTCCGATACCGTTTTTTTTCAACACTCTTCTATTTTTAACATTCTTGAAAAATCTTCGACATTGATGCATCTGGGAGCAAAAATGTTACAGACCATTGCGTTAAGGGCACAATTTGCTACAACTTTTGTAGTAAAAGTTTTTCTGTACTCTGCTTCCGATACCGTTTTTTTTCAACACTCTTCTATTTTCCACATTTTTGAAAAATTTTCGACATTGATGCATCTGGGAGCAAAAATGTTACAGACCATTGCGTTAAGGGCACAATTTGCTACAACTTTTGTAGTAAAAGTTTTTCTGTACTATGCTTCCGATACCGTTTTTTTTTCAACACTCTTCTATTTTCCACATTTTTGAAAAATTTTCGACATTGATGCATCTGGGAGCAAAAATGTTACAGACCATTGCGTTAAGGGCACAATTTGCTACAACTTTTGTAGTAAAAGTTTTTCTGTACTATGCTTCCGATACCGTTTTTTTTCAACACTCTTCTATTTTTAACATTCTTGAAAAATTCTCGACATTGATGCATCTGGGAGCAAAAATGTTACAGACCATTGCGTTAAGGGCACAATTTGCTACAACTTTTGTAGTAAAAGTTTTTCTGTACTCTGCTTCCGATACCGTTTTTTTTCAACACTTCTATTTTCCACATTTTTGAAAAATTCTCGATATTGATGCATCTGGGAGCGAAAATGTTACAGACCATTGCGTTAAGGGCACAATTTGCTACAACTTTTGTAGTAAAAGTTTTTCTGTACTCTGCTTCCGATACCGCTTTTTTTCATCACTCTTCTATTTTCCACATTTTTGAAAAATTCTCGATATTGATGCATCTGGGAGCAAAAATGTTACAGACCATTGCGTTAAGGGCACAATTTGCTACAACTTTTGTAGTAAAAGTTTTTCTGTACTATGCTTCCGATACCGTTTTTTTTTCAACACTCTTCTATTTTCCACATTTTTGAAAAATTCTCGATATTGATGCATCTGGGAGCAAGAATGTTACAGACCATTGCGTTAAGGGCACAATTTGCTACAACTTTTGTAGTAAAAGTTTTTCTGTACTATGCTTCCGATACCTTTTTTTTTCAACACTCTTCTATTTTTAACATTCTTGAAAAATTTTCGACATTGATGCATCTGGGAGCAAAAATGTTACAGACCATTGCGTTAAGGGCACAATTTGCTACAACTTTTGTAGTAAAAGTTTTTCTGTACTCTGCTTCCGATACCGTTTTTTTTCAACACTTCTATTTTCCACATTTTTGAAAAATTCTCGATATTGATGCATCTGGGAGCAAAAATGTTACAGACCATTGCGTTAAGGGTACAATTTGCTACAACTTTTGTCGTAAAAGTTTTTCTGTACTCTGCTTCCGATACCGTTTTTTTTCAACACTCTTCTATTTTCCACATTTTTGAAAAATTTTCGACATTGATGCATCTGGGAGCAAAAATGTTACAGACCATTGCGTTAAGGGCACAATTTGCTACAACTTTTGTAGTAAAAGTTTTTCTGTACTCTGCTTCCGATACCGCTTTTTTTCATCACTCTTCTATTTTCCACATTTTTGAAAAATTTTCGACATTGATGCATCTGGGAGCAAAAATGTTACAGACCATTGCGTTAAGGGCACAATTTGCTACAACTTTTGTAGTAAAAGTTTTTCTGTACTCTGCTTCCGATACCGTTTTTTTCAACACTCTTCTATTTTCCACATTTTTGAAAAATTCTCGATATTGATGCATCTGGGAGCAAAAATGTTACAGACCATTGCGTTAAGGGCACAATTTGCTACAACTTTTGTAGTAAAAGTTTTTCTGTACTCTGCTTCCGATACCGTTTTTTTTTAACACTCTTCTATTTTACATATTTTTGAAAAATTCTCGATATTGATGCATCTGGGAGCAAAAATGTTACAGATCATTGCGTTAAGGGCACAATTTGCTACAACTTTTGTAGTAAAAGTTTTTCTGTACTATGCTTCCGATACCGTTTTTTTTCAACACTCTTCTATTTTACATATTTTTGAAAAATTCTCGATATTGATGCATCTGGGAGCAAAAATGTTACAGACCATTGCGTTAAGGGCACAATTTGCTACAACTTTTGTAGTAAAAGTTTTTCTGTACTCTGCTTCCGATACCGTTTTTTTTCAACACTCTTCTATTTTACATATTTTTGAAAAATTCTCGATATTGATGCATCTGGGAGCAAGAATGTTACAGACCATTGCGTTAAGGGCACAATTTGCTACAACTTTTGTAGTAAAAGTTTTTCTGTACTATGCTTCCGATACCGTTTTTTTTCAACACTCTTCTATTTTACATATTTTTGAAAAATTCTCGATATTGATGCATCTGGGAGCAAAAATGTTACAGACCATTGCGTTAAGGGCACAATTTGCTACAACTTTTGTAGTAAAAGTTTTTCTGTACTCTGCTTCCGATACCGTTTTTTTTCAACACTCTTCTATTTTACATATTTTTGAAAAATTCTCGATATTGATGCATCTGGGAGCAAGAATGTTACAGACCATTGCGTTAAGGGCACAATTTGCTACAACTTTTGTAGTAAAAGTTTTTCTGTACTATGCTTCCGATACCGTTTTTTTTCAACACTCTTCTATTTTTAACATTCTTGAAAAATTCTCGACATTGATGCATCTGGGAGCAAAAATGTTACAGACCATTGCGTTAAGGGCACAATTTGCTACAACTTTTGTAGTAAAAGTTTTTCTGTACTCTGCTTCCGATACCGTTTTTTTTCAACACTTCTATTTTCCACATTTTTGAAAAATTCTCGATATTGATGCATCTGGGAGCGAAAATGTTACAGACCATTGCG
Organism: Onthophagus taurus; assembly: GCF_036711975.1. NCBI lineage: Eukaryota > Metazoa > Arthropoda > Insecta > Coleoptera > Scarabaeidae > Onthophagus > Onthophagus taurus. The sequence goes on from NW_027248937.1 coordinate 550,400, forward strand.
TTAAGGGTACAATTTGCTACAACTTTTGTAGTAAAAGTTTTTCTGTACTCTGCCTCCGATACCGTTTTTTTTCAACACTCTTCTATTTTCCACATTTTTGAAAAATTTTCGACATTGATGCATCTGGGAGCAAAAATGTTACAGACCATTGCGTTAAGGGCACAATTTGCTACAACTTTTGTAGTAAAAGTTTTTCTGTACTCTGCTTCCGATACCGCTTTTTTTCATCACTCTTCTATTTTCCACATTTTTGAAAAATTCTCGATATTGATGCATCTGGGAGCAAAAATGTTACAGACCATTGCGTTAAGGGCACAATTTGCTACAACTTTTGTAGTAAAAGTTTTTCTGTACTATGCTTCCGATACCGTTTTTTTTTCAACACTCTTCTATTTTCCACATTTTTGAAAAATTCTCGATATTGATGCATCTGGGAGCAAGAATGTTACAGACCATTGCGTTAAGGGCACAATTTGCTACAACTTTTGTAGTAAAAGTTTTTCTGTACTATGCTTCCGATACCGTTTTTTTTCAACACTCTTCTATTTTTAACATTCTTGAAAAATTTTCGACATTGATGCATCTGGGAGCAAAAATGTTACAGACCATTGCGTTAAGGGCACAATTTGCTACAACTTTTGTAGTAAAAGTTTTTCTGTACTCTGCTTCCGATACCGTTTTTTTCAACACTCTTCTATTTTCCACATTTTTGAAAAATTTTCGACATTGATGCATCTGGGAGCAAAAATGTTACAGACCATTGCGTTAAGGGCACAATTTGCTACAACTTTTGTAGTAAAAGTTTTTCTGTACTATGCTTCCGATACCGTTTTTTTTTCAACACTCTTCTATTTTCCACATTTTTGAAAAATTCTCGATATTGATGCATCTGGGAGCAAGAATGTTACAGACCATTGCGTTAAGGGCACAATTTGCTACAACTTTTGTAGTAAAAGTTTTTCTGTACTATGCTTCCGATACCTTTTTTTTTCAACACTCTTCTATTTTTAACATTCTTGAAAAATTTTCGACATTGATGCATCTGGGAGCAAAAATGTTACAGACCATTGCGTTAAGGGCACAATTTGCTACAACTTTTGTAGTAAAAGTTTTTCTGTACTCTGCTTCCGATACCGTTTTTTTTCAACACTTCTATTTTCCACATTTTTGAAAAATTCTCGATATTGATGCATCTGGGAGCAAAAATGTTACAGACCATTGCGTTAAGGGTACAATTTGCTACAACTTTTGTAGTAAAAGTTTTTCTGTACTCTGCTTCCGATACCGTTTTTTTTCAACACTCTTCTATTTTCCACATTTTTGAAAAATTTTCGACATTGATGCATCTGGGAGCAAAAATGTTACAGACCATTGCGTTAAGGGCACAATTTGCTACAACTTTTGTAGTAAAAGTTTTTCTGTACTCTGCTTCCGATACCGCTTTTTTTCATCACTCTTCTATTTTCCACATTTTTGAAAAATTCTCGATATTGATGCATCTGGGAGCAAAAATGTTAGAGACCATTGCGCTAAGGGCACAATTTGCTACAACTTTTGTAGTAAAAGTTTTTCTGTACTATGCTTCCGATACCGTTTTTTTTTCACACTCTTCTATTTTCCACATTTTTGAAAAATCTTCGATATTGATGCATCTGGGCACAAAAATGTTACAGACCATTGCGTTAAGGGCACAATTTGCTACAACTTTTGTAGTAAAAGTTTTTCTGTACTCTGATTCCGATACCGTTTTTTTTCAACACTCTTCTATTTTCCACATTTTTGAAAAATTCTCGATATTGATGCATCTGGGAGCAAGAATGTTACAGACCATTGCGTTAAGGGCACAATTTGCTACAACTTTTGTAGTAAAAGTTTTTCTGTACTATGCTTCCGATACCGTTTTTTTTTCAACACTCTTCTATTTTCCACATTTTTGAAAAATTTTCGATATTGATGCATCTGGGCACAAAAATGTTACAGACCATTGCGTTAAGGGCACAATTTGCTACAACTTTTGTAGTAAAAGTTTTTCTGTACTCTGATTCCGATACCGTTTTTTTTCAACACTCTTCTATTTTCCACATTTTTGAAAAATTCTCGATATTGATGCATCTGGGAGCAAGAATGTTACAGACCATTGCGTTAAGGGCACAATTTGCTACAACTTTTGTAGTAAAAGTTTTTCTGTACTATGCTTCCGATACCGTTTTTTTTCAACACTCTTCTATTTTTAACATTCTTGAAAAATTTTCGACATTGATGCATCTGGGAGCAAAAATGTTACAGACCATTGCGTTAAGGGCACAATTTGCTACAACTTTTGTAGTAAAAGTTTTTCTGTACTCTGCTTCCGATACCGTTTTTTTCAACACTCTTCTATTTTCCACATTTTTGAAAAATTCTCGATATTGATGCATCTGGGAGCAAAAATGTTACAGACCATTGCGTTAAGGGCACAATTTGCTACAACTTTTGTAGTAAAAGTTTTTCTGTACTCTGCTTCCGATACCGTTTTTTTTTAACACTCTTCTATTTTACATATTTTTGAAAAATTCTCGATATTGATGCATCTGGGAGCAAAAATGTTACAGATCATTGCGTTAAGGGCACAATTTGCTACAACTTTTGTAGTAAAAGTTTTTCTGTACTCTGCTTCCGCTACCGTTTTTTTTCAACACTCTTCTATTTTCCACATTTTTGAAAAATTCTCGATATTGATGCATCTGGGAGCAAGAATGTTACAGACCATTGCGTTAAGGGCACAATTTGCTACAACTTTTGTAGTAAAAGTTTTTCTGTACTCTGCTTCCGCTACCGTTTTTTTTCAACACTCTTCTATTTTCCACATTTTTGAAAAATTCTCGATATTGATGCATCTGGGAGCAAGAATGTTACAGACCATTGCGTTAAGGGCACAATTTGCTACAACTTTTGTAGTAAAAGTTTTTCTGTACTATGCTTCCGATACCGTTTTTTTTTCAACACTCTTCTATTTTCCACATTTTTGAAAAATTTTCGATATTGATGCATCTGGGCACAAAAATGTTACAGACCATTGCGTTAAGGGCACAATTTGCTACAACTTTTGTAGTAAAAGTTTTTCTGTACTCTGCTTCCGATACCGTTTTTTTCAACACTCTTCTATTTTCCACATTTTTGAAAAATTCTCGATATTGATGCATCTGGGAGCAAAAATGTTACAGACCATTGCGTTAAGGGCACAATTTGCTACAACTTTTGTAGTAAAAGTTTTTCTGTACTCTGCTTCCGATACCGTTTTTTTTTAACACTCTTCTATTTTACATATTTTTGAAAAATTCTCGATATTGATGCATCTGGGAGCAAAAATGTTACAGATCATTGCGTTAAGGGCACAATTTGCTACAACTTTTGTAGTAAAAGTTTTTCTGTACTATGCTTCCGATACCGTTTTTTTTCAACACTCTTCTATTTTACATATTTTTGAAAAATTCTCGATATTGATGCATCTGGGAGCAAAAATGTTACAGACCATTGCGTTAAGGGCACAATTTGCTACAACTTTTGTAGTAAAAGTTTTTCTGTACTCTGCTTCCGATACCGTTTTTTTTCAACACTCTTCTATTTTACATATTTTTGAAAAATTCTCGATATTGATGCATCTGGGAGCAAGAATGTTACAGACCATTGCGTTAAGGGCACAATTTGCTACAACTTTTGTAGTAAAAGTTTTTCTGTACTATGCTTCCGATACCGTTTTTTTTCAACACTCTTCTATTTTTAACATTCTTGAAAAATTCTCGACATTGATGCATCTGGGAGCAAAAATGTTACAGACCATTGCGTTAAGGGCACAATTTGCTACAACTTTTGTAGTAAAAGTTTTTCTGTACTCTGCTTCCGATACCGTTTTTTTTCAACACTTCTATTTTCCACATTTTTGAAAAATTCTCGATATTGATGCATCTGGGAGCGAAAATGTTACAGACCATTGCGTTAAGGGTACAATTTGCTACAACTTTTGTAGTAAAAGTTTTTCTGTACTCTGCTTCCGATACCGTTTTTTTTCAACACTCTTCTATTTTCCACATTTTTGAAAAATTTTCGACATTGATGCATCTGGGAGCAAAAATGTTACAGACCATTGCGTTAAGGGCACAATTTGCTACAACTTTTGTAGTAAAAGTTTTTCTGTACTCTGCTTCCGATACCGCTTTTTTTCATCACTCTTCTATTTTCCACATTTTTGAAAAATTCTCGATATTGATGCATCTGGGAGCAAAAATGTTACAGACCATTGCGTTAAGGGCACAATTTGCTACAACTTTTGTAGTAAAAGTTTTTCTGTACTATGCTTCCGATACCGTTTTTTTTTCAACACTCTTCTATTTTCCACATTTTTGAAAAATTCTCGATATTGATGCATCTGGGAGCAAGAATGTTACAGACCATTGCGTTAAGGGCACAATTTGCTACAACTTTTGTAGTAAAAGTTTTTCTGTACTATGCTTCCGATACCTTTTTTTTTCAACACTCTTCTATTTTTAACATTCTTGAAAAATTTTCGACATTGATGCATCTGGGAGCAAAAATGTTACAGACCATTGCGTTAAGGGCACAATTTGCTACAACTTTTGTAGTAAAAGTTTTCTGTACTCTGCTTCCGATACCGTTTTTTTCAACACTCTTCTATTTTCCACATTTTTGAAAAATTCTCGATATTGATGCATCTGGGAGCAAAAATGTTACAGACCATTGCGTTAAGGGCACAATTTGCTACAACTTTTGTAGTAAAAGTTTTTCTGTACTCTGCTTCCGATACCGTTTTTTTTTAACACTCTTCTATTTTACATATTTTTGAAAAATTCTCGATATTGATGCATCTGGGAGCAAAAATGTTACAGATCATTGCGTTAAGGGCACAATTTGCTACAACTTTTGTAGTAAAAGTTTTTCTGTACTATGCTTCCGATACCGTTTTTTTTCAACACTCTTCTATTTTACATATTTTTGAAAAATTCTCGATATTGATGCATCTGGGAGCAAGAATGTTACAGACCATTGCGTTAAGGGCACAATTTGCTACAACTTTTGTAGTAAAAGTTTTCTGTACTCTGCTTCCGATACCGTTTTTTTCAACACTCTTCTATTTTCCACATTTTTGAAAAATTCTCGATATTGATGCATCTGGGAGCAAAAATGTTACAGACCATTGCGTTAAGGGCACAATTTGCTACAACTTTTGTAGTAAAAGTTTTTCTGTACTCTGCTTCCGATACCGTTTTTTTTTAACACTCTTCTATTTTACATATTTTTGAAAAATTCTCGATATTGATGCATCTGGGAGCAAAAATGTTACAGATCATTGCGTTAAGGGCACAATTTGCTACAACTTTTGTAGTAAAAGTTTTTCTGTACTATGCTTCCGATACCGTTTTTTTTCAACACTCTTCTATTTTACATATTTTTGAAAAATTCTCGATATTGATGCATCTGGGAGCAAGAATGTTACAGACCATTGCGTTAAGGGCACAATTTGCTACAACTTTTGTAGTAAAAGTTTTTCTGTACTATGCTTCCGATACCGTTTTTTTTCAACACTCTTCTATTTTTAACATTCTTGAAAAATCTTCGACATTGATGCATCTGGGAGCAAAAATGTTACAGACCATTGCGTTAAGGGCACAATTTGCTACAACTTTTGTAGTAAAAGTTTTTCTGTACTCTGCTTCCGATACCGTTTTTTTTCAACACTCTTCTATTTTCCACATTTTTGAAAAATTTTCGACATTGATGCATCTGGGAGCAAAAATGTTACAGACCATTGCGTTAAGGGCACAATTTGCTACAACTTTTGTAGTAAAAGTTTTTCTGTACTATGCTTCCGATACCGTTTTCTTTTCAACACTCTTCTATTTTCCACATTTTTGAAAAATTTTCGACATTGATGCATCTGGGAGCAAAAATGTTACAGACCATTGCGTTAAGGGCACAATTTGCTACAACTTTTGTAGTAAAAGTTTTTCTGTACTCTGCTTCCGATACCGTTTTTTTCAACACTCTTCTATTTTCCACATTTTTGAAAAATTCTCGACATTGATGCATCTGGGAGCAAAAATGTTACAGACCATTGCGTTAAGGGCACAATTTGCTACAACTTTTGTAGTAAAAGTTTTTCTGTACTCTGCTTCCGATACCGTTTTTTTTCAACACTTCTATTTTACATATTTTTGAAAAATTCTCGATATTGATGCATCTGGGAGCAAAAATGTTACAGACCATTGCGTTAAGGGCACAATTTGCTACAACTTTTGTAGTAAAAGTTTTTCTGTACTCTGCTTCCGATACCGTTTTTTTTCAACACTCTTATATTTTACATATTTTTGAAAAATTCTCGATATTGATGCATCTGGGAGCAAGAATGTTACAGACCATTGCGTTAAGGGCACAATTTGCTACAACTTTTGTAGTAAAAGTTTTTCTGTACTATGCTTCCGATACCGTTTTTTTTCAACACTCTTCTATTTTTAACATTCTTGAAAAATTCTCGACATTGATGCATCTGGGAGCAAAAATGTTACAGACCATTGCGTTAAGGGCACAATTTGCTACAACTTTTGTAGTAAAAGTTTTTCTGTACTCTGCTTCCGATACCGTTTTTTTTCAACACTTCTATTTTCCACATTTTTGAAAAATTCTCGATATTGATGCATCTGGGAGCGAAAATGTTACAGACCATTGCGTTAAGGGTACAATTTGCTACAACTTTTGTAGTAAAAGTTTTTCTGTACTCTGCTTCCGATACCGTTTTTTTTCAACACTCTTCTATTTTCCACATTTTTGAAAAATTTTCGACATTGATGCATCTGGGAGCAAAAATGTTACAGACCATTGCGTTAAGGGCACAATTTGCTACAACTTTTGTAGTAAAAGTTTTTCTGTACTCTGCTTCCGATACCGCTTTTTTTCATCACTCTTCTATTTTCCACATTTTTGAAAAATTCTCGATATTGATGCATCTGGGCACAAAAATGTTACAGACCATTGCGTTAAGGGCACAATTTGCTACAACTTTTGTAGTAAAAGTTTTTCTGTACTCTGCTTCCGATACCGTTTTTTTCAACACTCTTCTATTTTCCACATTTTTGAAAAATTCTCGATATTGATGCATCTGGGAGCAAAAATGTTACAGACCATTGCGTTAAGGGCACAATTTGCTACAACTTTTGTAGTAAAAGTTTTTCTGTACTCTGCTTCCGATACCGTTTTTTTTTAACACTCTTCTATTTTACATATTTTTGAAAAATTCTCGATATTGATGCATCTGGGAGCAAAAATGTTACAGATCATTGCGTTAAGGGCACAATTTGCTACAACTTTTGTAGTAAAAGTTTTTCTGTACTATGCTTCCGATACCGTTTTTTTTCAACACTCTTCTATTTTACATATTTTTGAAAAATTCTCGATATTGATGCATCTGGGAGCAAAAATGTTACAGACCATTGCGTTAAGGGCACAATTTGCTACAACTTTTGTAGTAAAAGTTTTTCTGTACTCTGCTTCCGATACCGTTTTTTTTCAACACTCTTCTATTTTACATATTTTTGAAAAATTCTCGATATTGATGCATCTGGGAGCAAGAATGTTACAGACCATTGCGTTAAGGGCACAATTTGCTACAACTTTTGTAGTAAAAGTTTTTCTGTACTATGCTTCCGATACCGTTTTTTTTCAACACTCTTCTATTTTTAACATTCTTGAAAAATTCTCGACATTGATGCATCTGGGAGCAAAAATGTTACAGACCATTGCGTTAAGGGCACAATTTGCTACAACTTTTGTAGTAAAAGTTTTTCTGTACTCTGCTTCCGATACCGTTTTTTTTCAACACTTCTATTTTCCACATTTTTGAAAAATTCTCGATATTGATGCATCTGGGAGCGAAAATGTTACAGACCATTGCGTTAAGGGTACAATTTGCTACAACTTTTGTAGTAAAAGTTTTTCTGTACTCTGCTTCCGATACCGTTTTTTTTCAACACTCTTCTATTTTCCACATTTTTGAAAAATTTTCGACATTGATGCATCTGGGAGCAAAAATGTTACAGACCATTGCGTTAAGGGCACAATTTGCTACAACTTTTGTAGTAAAAGTTTTTCTGTACTCTGCTTCCGATACCGCTTTTTTTCATCACTCTTCTATTTTCCACATTTTTGAAAAATTCTCGATATTGATGCATCTGGGAGCAAAAATGTTACAGACCATTGCGTTAAGGGCACAATTTGCTACAACTTTTGTAGTAAAAGTTTTTCTGTACTATGCTTCCGATACCGTTTTTTTTTCAACACTCTTCTATTTTCCACATTTTTGAAAAATTCTCGATATTGATGCATCTGGGAGCAAGAATGTTACAGACCATTGCGTTAAGGGCACAATTTGCTACAACTTTTGTAGTAAAAGTTTTTCTGTACTATGCTTCCGATACCTTTTTTTTTCAACACTCTTCTATTTTTAACATTCTTGAAAAATTTTCGACATTGATGCATCTGGGAGCAAAAATGTTACAGACCATTGCGTTAAGGGCACAATTTGCTACAACTTTTGTAGTAAAAGTTTTCTGTACTCTGCTTCCGATACCGTTTTTTTCAACACTCTTCTATTTTCCACATTTTTGAAAAATTCTCGATATTGATGCATCTGGGAGCAAAAATGTTACAGACCATTGCGTTAAGGGCACAATTTGCTACAACTTTTGTAGTAAAAGTTTTTCTGTACTCTGCTTCCGATACCGTTTTTTTTTAACACTCTTCTATTTTACATATTTTTGAAAAATTCTCGATATTGATGCATCTGGGAGCAAAAATGTTACAGATCATTGCGTTAAGGGCACAATTTGCTACAACTTTTGTAGTAAAAGTTTTTCTGTACTATGCTTCCGATACCGTTTTTTTTCAACACTCTTCTATTTTACATATTTTTGAAAAATTCTCGATATTGATGCATCTGGGAGCAAGAATGTTACAGACCATTGCGTTAAGGGCACAATTTGCTACAACTTTTGTAGTAAAAGTTTTTCTGTACTATGCTTCCGATACCGTTTTTTTTCAACACTCTTCTATTTTTAACATTCTTGAAAAATCTTCGACATTGATGCATCTGGGAGCAAAAATGTTACAGACCATTGCGTTAAGGGCACAATTTGCTACAACTTTTGTAGTAAAAGTTTTTCTGTACTCTGCTTCCGATACCGTTTTTTTTTCAACACTCTTCTATTTTCCACATTTTTGAAAAATTTTCGACATTGATGCATCTGGGAGCAAAAATGTTACAGACCATTGCGTTAAGGGCACAATTTGCTACAACTTTTGTAGTAAAAGTTTTTCTGTACTATGCTTCCGATACCGTTTTCTTTTCAACACTCTTCTATTTTCCACATTTTTGAAAAATTTTCGACATTGATGCATCTGGGAGCAAAAATGTTACAGACCATTGCGTTAAGGGCACAATTTGCTACAACTTTTGTAGTAAAAGTTTTTCTGTACTCTGCTTCCGATACCGTTTTTTTCAACACTCTTCTATTTTCCACATTTTTGAAAAATTCTCGACATTGATGCATCTGGGAGCAAAAATGTTACAGACCATTGCGTTAAGGGCACAATTTGCTACAACTTTTGTAGTAAAAGTTTTTCTGTACTCTGCTTCCGATACCGTTTTTTTTCAACACTTCTATTTTACATATTTTTGAAAAATTCTCGATATTGATGCATCTGGGAGCAAAAATGTTACAGACCATTGCGTTAAGGGCACAATTTGCTACAACTTTTGTAGTAAAAGTTTTTCTGTACTCTGCTTCCGATACCGTTTTTTTTCAACACTCTTCTATTTTACATATTTTTGAAAAATTCTCGATATTGATGCATCTGGGAGCAAGAATGTTACAGACCATTGCGTTAAGGGCACAATTTGCTACAACTTTTGTAGTAAAAGTTTTTCTGTACTATGCTTCCGATACCGTTTTTTTTCAACACTCTTCTATTTTTAACATTCTTGAAAAATTCTCGACATTGATGCATCTGGGAGCAAAAATGTTACAGACCATTGCGTTAAGGGCACAATTTGCTACAACTTTTGTAGTAAAAGTTTTTCTGTACTCTGCTTCCGATACCGTTTTTTTTCAACACTTCTATTTTCCACATTTTTGAAAAATTCTCGATATTGATGCATCTGGGAGCGAAAATGTTACAGACCATTGCGTTAAGGGCACAATTTGCTACAACTTTTGTAGTAAAAGTTTTTCTGTACTCTGCTTCCGATACCGCTTTTTTTCATCACTCTTCTATTTTCCACATTTTTGAAAAATTCTCGATATTGATGCATCTGGGAGCAAAAATGTTACAGACCATTGCGTTAAGGGCACAATTTGCTACAACTTTTGTAGTAAAAGTTTTTCTGTACTATGCTTCCGATACCGTTTTTTTTTCAACACTCTTCTATTTTCCACATTTTTGAAAAATTCTCGATATTGATGCATCTGGGAGCAAGAATGTTACAGACCATTGCGTTAAGGGCACAATTTGCTACAACTTTTGTAGTAAAAGTTTTTCTGTACTATGCTTCCGATAACTTTTTTTTTCAACACTCTTCTATTTTTAACATTCTTGAAAAATTTTCGACATTGATGCATCTGGGAGCAAAAATGTTACAGACCATTGCGTTAAGGGCACAATTTGCTACAACTTTTGTAGTAAAAGTTTTTCTGTACTCTGCTTCCGATACCGTTTTTTTTCAACACTTCTATTTTCCACATTTTTGAAAAATTCTCGATATTGATGCATCTGGGAGCAAAAATGTTACAGACCATTGCGTTAAGGGTACAATTTGCTACAACTTTTGTAGTAAAAGTTTTTCTGTACTCTGCTTCCGATACCGTTTTTTTTCAACACTCTTCTATTTTCCACATTTTTGAAAAATTTTCGACATTGATGCATCTGGGAGCAAAAATGTTACAGACCATTGCGTTAAGGGCACAATTTGCTACAACTTTTGTAGTAAAAGTTTTTCTGTACTCTGCTTCCGATACCGCTTCTTTTCATCACTCTTCTATTTTCCACATTTTTGAAAAATTTTCGACATTGATGCATCTGGGAGCAAAAATGTTACAGACCATTGCGTTAAGGGCACAATTTGCTACAACTTTTGTAGTAAAAGTTTTTCTGTACTCTGCTTCCGATACCGTTTTTTTCAACACTCTTCTATTTTCCACATTTTTGAAAAATTCTCGATATTGATGCATCTGGGAGCAAAAATGTTACAGACCATTGCGTTAAGGGCACAATTTGCTACAACTTTTGTAGTAAAAGTTTTTCTGTACTCTGCTTCCGATACCGTTTTTTTTTAACACTCTTCTATTTTACATATTTTTGAAAAATTCTCGATATTGATGCATCTGGGAGCAAAAATGTTACAGATCATTGCGTTAAGGGCACAATTTGCTACAACTTTTGTAGTAAAAGTTTTTCTGTACTATGCTTCCGATACCGTTTTTTTTCAACACTCTTCTATTTTACATATTTTTGAAAAATTCTCGATATTGATGCATCTGGGAGCAAAAATGTTACAGACCATTGCGTTAAGGGCACAATTTGCTACAACTTTTGTAGTAAAAGTTTTTCTGTACTCTGCTTCCGATACCGTTTTTTTTCAACACTCTTCTATTTTACATATTTTTGAAAAATTCTCGATATTGATGCATCTGGGAGCAAGAATGTTACAGACCATTGCGTTAAGGGCACAATTTGCTACAACTTTTGTAGTAAAAGTTTTTCTGTACTATGCTTCCGATACCGTTTTTTTTCAACACTCTTCTATTTTTAACATTCTTGAAAAATTCTCGACATTGATGCATCTGGGAGCAAAAATGTTACAGACCATTGCGTTAAGGGCACAATTTGCTACAACTTTTGTAGTAAAAGTTTTTCTGTACTCTGCTTCCGATACCGTTTTTTTTCAACACTTCTATTTTCCACATTTTTGAAAAATTCTCGATATTGATGCATCTGGGAGCGAAAATGTTACAGACCATTGCGTTAAGGGTACAATTTGCTACAACTTTTGTAGTAAAAGTTTTTCTGTACTATGCTTCCGATACCGTTTTTTTTTCAACACTCTTCTATTTTCCACATTTTTGAAAAATTCTCGATATTGATGCATCTGGGAGCAAGAATGTTACAGACCATTGCGTTAAGGGCACAATTTGCTACAACTTTTGTAGTAAAAGTTTTTCTGTACTATGCTTCCGATACCTTTTTTTTTCAACACTCTTCTATTTTTAACATTCTTGAAAAATTTTCGACATTGATGCATCTGGGAGCAAAAATGTTACAGACCATTGCGTTAAGGGCACAATTTGCTACAACTTTTGTAGTAAAAGTTTTTCTGTACTCTGCTTCCGATACCGCTTTTTTTCATCACTCTTCTATTTTCCACATTTTTGAAAAATTCTCGATATTGATGCATCTGGGAGCAAAAATGTTAGAGACCATTGCGCTAAGGGCACAATTTGCTACAACTTTTGTAGTAAAAGTTTTTCTGTACTATGCTTCCGATACCGTTTTTTTTTCACACTCTTCTATTTTCCACATTTTTGAAAAATTTTCGATATTGATGCATCTGGGCACAAAAATGTTACAGACCATTGCGTTAAGGGCACAATTTGCTACAACTTTTGTAGTAAAAGTTTTTCTGTACTCTGATTCCGATACCGTTTTTTTTCAACACTCTTCTATTTTCCACATTTTTGAAAAATTCTCGATATTGATGCATCTGGGAGCAAGAATGTTACAGACCATTGCGTTAAGGGCACAATTTGCTACAACTTTTGTAGTAAAAGTTTTTCTGTACTATGCTTCCGATACCGTTTTTTTTTCAACACTCTTCTATTTTCCACATTTTTGAAAAATTTTCGATATTGATGCATCTGGGCACAAAAATGTTACAGACCATTGCGTTAAGGGCACAATTTGCTACAACTTTTGTAGTAAAAGTTTTTCTGTACTCTGATTCCGATACCGTTTTTTTTCAACACTCTTCTATTTTCCACATTTTTGAAAAATTCTCGATATTGATGCATCTGGGAGCAAGAATGTTACAGACCATTGCGTTAAGGGCACAATTTGCTACAACTTTTGTAGTAAAAGTTTTTCTGTACTATGCTTCCGATACCGTTTTTTTTCAACACTCTTCTATTTTTAACATTCTTGAAAAATTTTCGACATTGATGCATCTGGGAGCAAAAATGTTACAGACCATTGCGTTAAGGGCACAATTTGCTACAACTTTTGTAGTAAAAGTTTTTCTGTACTCTGCTTCCGATACCGTTTTTTTCAACACTCTTCTATTTTCCACATTTTTGAAAAATTCTCGATATTGATGCATCTGGGAGCAAAAATGTTACAGACCATTGCGTTAAGGGCACAATTTGCTACAACTTTTGTAGTAAAAGTTTTTCTGTACTCTGCTTCCGATACCGTTTTTTTTTAACACTCTTCTATTTTACATATTTTTGAAAAATTCTCGATATTGATGCATCTGGGAGCAAAAATGTTACAGATCATTGCGTTAAGGGCACAATTTGCTACAACTTTTGTAGTAAAAGTTTTTCTGTACTCTGCTTCCGCTACCGTTTTTTTTCAACACTCTTCTATTTTCCACATTTTTGAAAAATTCTCGATATTGATGCATCTGGGAGCAAAAATGTTACAGACCATTGCGTTAAGGGTACAATTTGCTGCAACTTTTGTAGTAAAAGTTTTTCTGTACTCTGCTTCCGATACCGTTTTTTTTCAACACTCTTCTATTTTCCACATTTTTGAAAAATTTTCGACATTGATGCATCTGGGAGCAAAAATGTTACAGACCATTGCGTTAAGGGCACAATTTGCTACAACTTTTGTAGTAAAAGTTTTTCTGTACTCTGCTTCCGATACCGCTTTTTTTCATCACTCTTCTATTTTCCACATTTTTGAAAAATTCTCGATATTGATGCATCTGGGAGCAAAAATGTTAGAGACCATTGCGCTAAGGGCACAATTTGCTACAACTTTTGTAGTAAAAGTTTTTCTGTACTATGCTTCCGATACCGTTTTTTTTTCACACTCTTCTATTTTCCACATTTTTGAAAAATTTTCGATATTAATGCATCTGGGCACAAAAATGTTAGAGACCATTGCGCTAAGGGCACAATTTGCTACAACTTTTGTAGTAAAAGTTTTTCTGTACTATGCTTCCGATACCGTTTTTTTTTCACACTCTTCTATTTTACATATTTTTGAAAAATTCTCGATATTGATGCATCTGGGAGCAAAAATGTTACAGACCATTGCGTTAAGGGCACAATTTGCTACAACTTTTGTAGTAAAAGTTTTTCTGTACTCTGCTTCCGATACCGTTTTTTTTCAACACTCTTCTATTTTACATATTTTTGAAAAATTCTCGATATTGATGCATCTGGGAGCAAGAATGTTACAGACCATTGCGTTAAGGGCACAATTTGCTACAACTTTTGTAGTAAAAGTTTTTCTGTACTATGCTTCCGATACCGTTTTTTTTCAACACTCTTCTATTTTTAACATTCTTGAAAAATTCTCGACATTGATGCATCTGGGAGCAAAAATGTTACAGACCATTGCGTTAAGGGCACAATTTGCTACAACTTTTGTAGTAAAAGTTTTTCTGTACTCTGCTTCCGATACCGTTTTTTTTCAACACTTCTATTTTCCACATTTTTGAAAAATTCTCGATATTGATGCATCTGGGAGCGAAAATGTTACAGACCATTGCGTTAAGGGTACAATTTGCTACAACTTTTGTAGTAAAAGTTTTTCTGTACTCTGCTTCCGATACCGTTTTTTTTCAACACTCTTCTATTTTCCACATTTTTGAAAAATTTTCGACATTGATGCATCTGGGAGCAAAAATGTTACAGACCATTGCGTTAAGGGCACAATTTGCTACAACTTTTGTAGTAAAAGTTTTTCTGTACTCTGCTTCCGATACCGCTTTTTTTCATCACTCTTCTATTTTCCACATTTTTGAAAAATTCTCGATATTGATGCATCTGGGAGCAAAAATGTTACAGACCATTGCGTTAAGGGCACAATTTGCTACAACTTTTGTAGTAAAAGTTTTTCTGTACTATGCTTCCGATACCGTTTTTTTTTCAACACTCTTCTATTTTCCACATTTTTGAAAAATTCTCGATATTGATGCATCTGGGAGCAAGAATGTTACAGACCATTGCGTTAAGGGCACAATTTGCTACAACTTTTGTAGTAAAAGTTTTTCTGTACTATGCTTCCGATACCTTTTTTTTTCAACACTCTTCTATTTTTAACATTCTTGAAAAATTTTCGACATTGATGCATCTGGGAGCAAAAATGTTACAGACCATTGCGTTAAGGGCACAATTTGCTACAACTTTTGTAGTAAAAGTTTTTCTGTACTCTGCTTCCGATACCGTTTTTTTTCAACACTTCTATTTTCCACATTTTTGAAAAATTCTCGATATTGATGCATCTGGGAGCAAAAATGTTACAGACCATTGCGTTAAGGGCACAATTTGCTACAACTTTTGTAGTAAAAGTTTTTCTGTACTCTGCTTCCGATACCGCTTTTTTTCATCACTCTTCTATTTTCCACATTTTTGAAAAATTCTCGATATTGATGCATCTGGGAGCAAAAATGTTAGAGACCATTGCGCTAAGGGCACAATTTGCTACAACTTTTGTAGTAAAAGTTTTTCTGTACTATGCTTCCGATACCGTTTTTTTTTCACACTCTTCTATTTTCCACATTTTTGAAAAATTTTCGATATTGATGCATCTGGGCACAAAAATGTTACAGACCATTGCGTTAAGGGCACAATTTGCTACAACTTTTGTAGTAAAAGTTTTTCTGTACTCTGATTCCGATACCGTTTTTTTTCAACACTCTTCTATTTTCCACATTTTTGAAAAATTCTCGATATTGATGCATCTGGGAGCAAGAATGTTACAGACCATTGCGTTAAGGGCACAATTTGCTACAACTTTTGTAGTAAAAGTTTTTCTGTACTATGCTTCCGATACCGTTTTTTTTTCAACACTCTTCTATTTTCCACATTTTTGAAAAATTTTCGATATTGATGCATCTGGGCACAAAAATGTTACAGACCATTGCGTTAAGGGCACAATTTGCTACAACTTTTGTAGTAAAAGTTTTTCTGTACTCTGATTCCGATACCGTTTTTTTTCAACACTCTTCTATTTTCCACATTTTTGAAAAATTCTCGATATTGATGCATCTGGGAGCAAGAATGTTACAGACCATTGCGTTAAGGGCACAATTTGCTACAACTTTTGTAGTAAAAGTTTTTCTGTACTATGCTTCCGATACCGTTTTTTTTCAACACTCTTCTATTTTTAACATTCTTGAAAAATTTTCGACATTGATGCATCTGGGAGCAAAAATGTTACAGACCATTGCGTTAAGGGCACAATTTGCTACAACTTTTGTAGTAAAAGTTTTTCTGTACTCTGCTTCCGATACCGTTTTTTTCAACACTCTTCTATTTTCCACATTTTTGAAAAATTCTCGATATTGATGCATCTGGGAGCAAAAATGTTACAGACCATTGCGTTAAGGGCACAATTTGCTACAACTTTTGTAGTAAAAGTTTTTCTGTACTCTGCTTCCGATACCGTTTTTTTTTAACACTCTTCTATTTTACATATTTTTGAAAAATTCTCGATATTGATGCATCTGGGAGCAAAAATGTTACAGACCATTGCGTTAAGGGCACAATTTGCTACAACTTTTGTAGTAAAAGTTTTTCTGTACTCTGCTTCCGATACCGTTTTTTTTCAACACTTCTATTTTCCACATTTTTGAAAAATTCTCGATATTGATGCATCTGGGAGCAAAAATGTTACAGACCATTGCGTTAAGGGCACAATTTGCTACAACTTTTGTAGTAAAAGTTTTTCTGTACTCTGCTTCCGATACCGCTTTTTTTCATCACTCTTCTATTTTCCACATTTTTGAAAAATTCTCGATATTGATGCATCTGGGAGCAAAAATGTTAGAGACCATTGCGCTAAGGGCACAATTTGCTACAACTTTTGTAGTAAAAGTTTTTCTGTACTATGCTTCCGATACCGTTTTTTTTTCACACTCTTCTATTTTCCACATTTTTGAAAAATTTTCGATATTGATGCATCTGGGCACAAAAATGTTACAGACCATTGCGTTAAGGGCACAATTTGCTACAACTTTTGTAGTAAAAGTTTTTCTGTACTCTGATTCCGATACCGTTTTTTTTCAACACTCTTCTATTTTCCACATTTTTGAAAAATTCTCGATATTGATGCATCTGGGAGCAAGAATGTTACAGACCATTGCGTTAAGGGCACAATTTGCTACAACTTTTGTAGTAAAAGTTTTTCTGTACTATGCTTCCGATACCGTTTTTTTTTCAACACTCTTCTATTTTCCACATTTTTGAAAAATTTTCGATATTGATGCATCTGGGCACAAAAATGTTACAGACCATTGCGTTAAGGGCACAATTTGCTACAACTTTTGTAGTAAAAGTTTTTCTGTACTCTGATTCCGATACCGTTTTTTTTCAACACTCTTCTATTTTCCACATTTTTGAAAAATTCTCGATATTGATGCATCTGGGAGCAAGAATGTTACAGACCATTGCGTTAAGGGCACAATTTGCTACAACTTTTGTAGTAAAAGTTTTTCTGTACTATGCTTCCGATACCGTTTTTTTTCAACACTCTTCTATTTTTAACATTCTTGAAAAATTTTCGACATTGATGCATCTGGGAGCAAAAATGTTACAGACCATTGCGTTAAGGGCACAATTTGCTACAACTTTTGTAGTAAAAGTTTTTCTGTACTCTGCTTCCGATACCGTTTTTTTCAACACTCTTCTATTTTCCACATTTTTGAAAAATTCTCGATATTGATGCATCTGGGAGCAAAAATGTTACAGACCATTGCGTTAAGGGCACAATTTGCTACAACTTTTGTAGTAAAAGTTTTTCTGTACTCTGCTTCCGATACCGTTTTTCTTTAACACTCTTCTATTTTACATATTTTTGAAAAATTCTCGATATTGATGCATCTGGGAGCAAAAATGTTACAGATCATTGCGTTAAGGGCACAATTTGCTACAACTTTTGTAGTAAAAGTTTTTCTGTACTCTGCTTCCGCTACCGTTTTTTTTCAACACTCTTCTATTTTCCACATTTTTGAAAAATTCTCGATATTGATGCATCTGGGAGCAAAAATGTTACAGACCATTGCGTTAAGGGTACAATTTGCTGCAACTTTTGTAGTAAAAGTTTTTCTGTACTCTGCTTCCGATACCGTTTTTTTTCAACACTCTTCTATTTTCCACATTTTTGAAAAATTCTCGATATTGATGCATCTGGGAGCAAAAATGTTACAGACCATTGCGTTAAGGGCACAATTTGCTACAACTTTTGTAGTAAAAGTTTTTCTGTACTCTGCTTCCGATACCGTTTTTTTTTAACACTCTTCTATTTTACATATTTTTGAAAAATTCTCGATATTGATGCATCTGGGAGCAAAAATGTTACAGATCATTGCGTTAAGGGCACAATTTGCTACAACTTTTGTAGTAAAAGTTTTTCTGTACTCTGCTTCCGCTACCGTTTTTTTTCAACACTCTTCTATTTTCCACATTTTTGAAAAATTCTCGATATTGATGCATCTGGGAGCAAAAATGTTACAGACCATTGCGTTAAGGGTACAATTTGCTGCAACTTTTGTAGTAAAAGTTTTTCTGTACTCTGCTTCCGATACCGTTTTTTTTCAACACTCTTCTATTTTCCACATTTTTGAAAAATTTTCGACATTGATGCATCTGGGAGCAAAAATGTTACAGACTATTGCGTTAAGGGCACAATTTGCTACAACTTTTGTAGTAAAAGTTTTTCTGTACTCTGCTTCCGCTACCGTTTTTTTTCAACACTCTTCTATTTTCCACATTTTTGAAAAATTCTCGATATTGATGCATCTGGGAGCAAAAATGTTACAGACCATTGCGTTAAGGGTACAATTTGCTGCAACTTTTGTAGTAAAAGTTTTTCTGTACTCTGCTTCCGATACCGTTTTTTTTCAACACTCTTCTATTTTCCACATTTTTGAAAAATTTTCGACATTGATGCATCTGGGAGCAAAAATGTTACAGACCATTGCGTTAAGGGCACAATTTGCTACAACTTTTGTAGTAAAAGTTTTTCTGTACTCTGCTTCCGATACCGCTTTTTTTCATCACTCTTCTATTTTCCACATTTTTGAAAAATTCTCGATATTGATGCATCTGGGAGCAAAAATGTTAGAGACCATTGCGCTAAGGGCACAATTTGCTACAACTTTTGTAGTAAAAGTTTTTCTGTACTATGCTTCCGATACCGTTTTTTTTTCACACTCTTCTATTTTCCACATTTTTGAAAAATTTTCGATATTGATGCATCTGGGCACAAAAATGTTACAGACCATTGCGTTAAGGGCACAATTTGCTACAACTTTTGTAGTAAAAGTTTTTCTGTACTCTGATTCCGATACCGTTTTTTTTCAACACTCTTCTATTTTCCACATTTTTGAAAAATTCTCGATATTGATGCATCTGGGAGCAAGAATGTTACAGACCATTGCGTTAAGGGCACAATTTGCTACAACTTTTGTAGTAAAAGTTTTTCTGTACTATGCTTCCGATACCGTTTTTTTTTCAACACTCTTCTATTTTCCACATTTTTGAAAAATTTTCGATATTGATGCATCTGGGAGCAAAAATGTTACAGACCATTGCGTTAAGGGTACAATTTGCTGCAACTTTTGTAGTAAAAGTTTTTCTGTACTCTGCTTCCGATACCGTTTTTTTCAACACTCTTCTATTTTCCACATTTTTGAAAAATTTTCGACATTGATGCATCTGGGAGCAAAAATGTTACAGACCATTGCGTTAAGGGCACAATTTGCTACAACTTTTGTAGTAAAAGTTTTTCTGTACTCTGCTTCCGATACCGCTTTTTTTCATCACTCTTCTATTTTCCACATTTTTGAAAAATTCTCGATATTGATGCATCTGGGAGCAAAAATGTTAGAGACCATTGCGCTAAGGGCACAATTTGCTACAACTTTTGTAGTAAAAGTTTTTCTGTACTATGCTTCCGATACCGTTTTTTTTTCACACTCTTCTATTTTCCACATTTTTGAAAAATTTTCGATATTGATGCATCTGGGCACAAAAATGTTACAGACCATTGCGTTAAGGGCACAATTTGCTACAACTTTTGTAGTAAAAGTTTTTCTGTACTCTGATTCCGATACCGTTTTTTTTCAACACTCTTCTATTTTCCACATTTTTGAAAAATTCTCGATATTGATGCATCTGGGAGCAAGAATGTTACAGACCATTGCGTTAAGGGCACAATTTGCTACAACTTTTGTAGTAAAAGTTTTTCTGTACTATGCTTCCGATACCGTTTTTTTTTCAACACTCTTCTATTTTCCACATTTTTGAAAAATTTTCGATATTGATGCATCTGGGCACAAAAATGTTACAGACCATTGCGTTAAGGGCACAATTTGCTACAACTTTTGTAGTAAAAGTTTTTCTGTACTCTGATTCCGATACCGTTTTTTTTCAACACTCTTCTATTTTCCACATTTTTGAAAAATTCTCGATATTGATGCATCTGGGAGCAAGAATGTTACAGACCATTGCGTTAAGGGCACAATTTGCTACAACTTTTGTAGTAAAAGTTTTTCTGTACTATGCTTCCGATACCGTTTTTTTTCAACACTCTTCTATTTTTAACATTCTTGAAAAATTTTCGACATTGATGCATCTGGGAGCAAAAATGTTACAGACCATTGCGTTAAGGGCACAATTTGCTACAACTTTTGTAGTAAAAGTTTTTCTGTACTCTGCTTCCGATACCGTTTTTTTCAACACTCTTCTATTTTCCACATTTTTGAAAAATTCTCGATATTGATGCATCTGGGAGCAAAAATGTTACAGACCATTGCGTTAAGGGCACAATTTGCTACAACTTTTGTAGTAAAAGTTTTTCTGTACTCTGCTTCCGATACCGTTTTTTTTAACACTCTTCCATTTTACATATTTTTGAAAAATTCTCGATATTGATGCATCTGGGAGCAAAAATGTTACAGATCATTGCGTTAAGGGCACAATTTGCTACAACTTTTGTAGTAAAAGTTTTTCTGTACTCTGCTTCCGCTACCGTTTTTTTTCAACACTCTTCTATTTTCCACATTTTTGAAAAATTCTCGATATTGATGCATCTGGGAGCAAAAATGTTACAGACCATTGCGTTAAGGGTACAATTTGCTGCAACTTTTGTAGTAAAAGTTTTTCTGTAGTCTGCTTCCGATACCGTTTTTTTTCAACACTCTTCTATTTTTAACATTCTTGAAAAATTTTCGACATTGATGCATCTGGGAGCAAAAATGTTACAGACCATTGCGTTAAGGGCACAATTTGCTACAACTTTTGTAGTAAAAGTTTTTCTGTACTCTGCTTCCGATACCGTTTTTTTCAACACTCTTCTATTTTCCACATTTTTGAAAAATTCTCGATATTGATGCATCTGGGAGCAAAAATGTTAGAGACCATTGCGCTAAGGGCACAATTTGCTACAACTTTTGTAGTAAAAGTTTTTCTGTACTATGCTTCCGATACCGTTTTTTTTTCACACTCTTCTATTTTCCACAATTTTGAAAAATTTTCGATATTGATGCATCTGGGCACAAAAATGTTACAGACCATTGCGTTAAGGGCACAATTTGCTACAACTTTTGTAGTAAAAGTTTTTCTGTACTCTGATTCCGATACCGTTTTTTTTCAACACTCTTCTATTTTCCACATTTTTGAAAAATTCTCGATATTGATGCATCTGGGAGCAAGAATGTTACAGACCATTGCGTTAAGGGCACAATTTGCTACAACTTTTGTAGTAAAAGTTTTTCTGTACTATGCTTCCGATACCGTTTTTTTTTCAACACTCTTCTATTTTCCACATTTTTGAAAAATTTTCGATATTGATGCATCTGAGCACAAAAATGTTACAGACCATTGCGTTAAGGGCACAATTTGCTACAACTTTTGTAGTAAAAGTTTTTCTGTACTCTGCTTCCGATACCGTTTTTTTCAACACTCTTCTATTTTCCACATTTTTGAAAAATTCTCGATATTGATGCATCTGGGAGCAAAAATGTTACAGACCATTGCGTTAAGGGCACAATTTGCTACAACTTTTGTAGTAAAAGTTTTTCTGTACTCTGCTTACGATACCGTTTTTTTTTAACACTCTTCTATTTTACATATTTTTGAAAAATTCTCGATATTGATGCATCTGGGAGCAAAAATGTTACAGATCATTGCGTTAAGGGCACAATTTGCTACAACTTTTGTAGTAAAAGTTTTTCTGTACTATGCTTCCGATACCGTTTTTTTTCAACACTCTTCTATTTTACATATTTTTGAAAAATTCTCGATATTGATGCATCTGGGAGCAAAAATGTTACAGACCATTGCGTTAAGGGCACAATTTGCTACAACTTTTGTAGTAAAAGTTTTTCTGTACTCTGCTTCCGATACCGTTTTTTTCAACACTCTTCTATTTTACATATTTTTGAAAAATTCTCGATATTGATGCATCTGGGAGCAAGAATGTTACAGACCATTGCGTTAAGGGCACAATTTGCTACAACTTTTGTAGTAAAAGTTTTTCTGTACTATGCTTCCGATACCGTTTTTTTCAACACTCTTCTATTTTTAACATTCTTGAAAAATTCTCGACATTGATGCATCTGGGAGCAAAAATGTTACAGACCATTGCGTTAAGGGCACAATTTGCTACAACTTTTGTAGTAAAAGTTTTTCTGTACTCTGCTTCCGATACCGTTTTTTTTCAACACTTCTATTTTCCACATTTTTGAAAAATTCTCGATATTGATGCATCTGGGAGCAAAAATGTTACAGACCATTGCGTTAAGGGCACAATTTGCTACAACTTTTGTAGTAAAAGTTTTTCTGTACTCTGCTTCCGATACCGCTTTTTTTCATCACTCTTCTATTTTCCACATTTTTGAAAAATTCTCGATATTGATGCATCTGGGAGCAAAAATGTTACAGACCATTGCGTTAAGGGCACAATTTGCTACAACTTTTGTAGTAAAAGTTTTTCTGTACTATGCTTCCGATACCGTTTTTTTTTTCAACACTCTTCTATTTTCCACATTTTTGAAAAATTCTCGATATTGATGCATCTGGGAGCAAGAATGTTACAGACCATTGCGTTAAGGGCACAATTTGCTACAACTTTTGTAGTAAAAGTTTTTCTGTACTATGCTTCCGATACCTTTTTTTTTCAACACTCTTCTATTTTTAACATTCTTGAAAAATTTTCGACATTGATGCATCTGGGAGCAAAAATGTTACAGACCATTGCGTTAAGGGCACAATTTGCTACAACTTTTGTAGTAAAAGTTTTTCTGTACTCTGCTTCCGATACCGTTTTTTTTCAACACTTCTATTTTCCACATTTTTGAAAAATTCTCGATATTGATGCATCTGGGAGCAAAAATGTTACAGACCATTGCGTTAAGGGTACAATTTGCTACAACTTTTGTAGTAAAAGTTTTTCTGTACTCTGCTTCCGATACCGTTTTTTTTCAACACTCTTCTATTTTCCACATTTTTGAAAAATTTTCGACATTGATGCATCTGGGAGCAAAAATGTTACAGACCATTGCGTTAAGGGCACAATTTGCTACAACTTTTGTAGTAAAAGTTTTTCTGTACTCTGCTTCCGATACCGCTTTTTTTCATCACTCTTCTATTTTCCACATTTTTGAAAAATTCTCGATATTGATGCATCTGGGAGCAAAAATGTTAGAGACCATTGCGCTAAGGGCACAATTTGCTACAACTTTTGTAGTAAAAGTTTTTCTGTACTATGCTTCCGATACCGTTTTTTATTCACACTCTTCTATTTTCCACATTTTTGAAAAATTTTCGATATTGATGCATCTGGGCACAAAAATGTTACAGACCATTGCGTTAAGGGCACAATTTGCTACAACTTTTGTAGTAAAAGTTTTTCTGTACTCTGATTCCGATACCGTTTTTTTTCAACACTCTTCTATTTTCCACATTTTTGAAAAATTCACGATATTGATGCATCTGGGAGCAAGAATGTTACAGACCATTGCGTTAAGGGCACAATTTGCTACAACTTTTGTAGTAAAAGTTTTTCTGTACTATGCTTCCGATACCGTTTTTTTTTCAACACTCTTCTATTTTCCACATTTTTGAAAAATTTTCGATATTGATGCATCTGGGCACAAAAATGTTACAGACCATTGCGTTAAGGGCACAATTTGCTACAACTTTTGTAGTAAAAGTTTTTCTGTACTCTGATTCCGATACCGTTTTTTTTCAACACTCTTCTATTTTCCACATTTTTGAAAAATTCTCGATATTGATGCATCTGGGAGCAAGAATGTTACAGACCATTGCGTTAAGGGCACAATTTGCTACAACTTTTGTAGTAAAAGTTTTTCTGTACTATGCTTCCGATACCGTTTTTTTTCAACACTCTTCTATTTTTAACATTCTTGAAAAATTTTCGACATTGATGCATCTGGGAGCAAAAATGTTACAGACCATTGCGTTAAGGGCACAATTTGCTACAACTTTTGTAGTAAAAGTTTTTCTGTACTCTGCTTCCGATACCGTTTTTTTCAACACTCTTCTATTTTCCACATTTTTGAAAAATTCTCGATATTGATGCATCTGGGAGCAAAAATGTTACAGACCATTGCGTTAAGGGTACAATTTGCTGCAACTTTTGTAGTAAAAGTTTTTCTGTAGTCTGCTTCCGATACCGTTTTTTTTCAACACTCTTCTATTTTTAACATTCTTGAAAAATTTTCGACATTGATGCATCTGGGAGCAAAAATGTTACAGACCATTGCGTTAAGGGCACAATTTGCTACAACTTTTGTAGTAAAAGTTTTTCTGTACTCTGCTTCCGATACCGTTTTTTTCAACACTCTTCTATTTTCCACATTTTTGAAAAATTCTCGATATTGATGCATCTGGGAGCAAAAATGTTAGAGACCATTGCGCTAAGGGCACAATTTGCTACAACTTTTGTAGTAAAAGTTTTTCTGTACTATGCTTCCGATACCGTTTTTTTTCAACACTCTTCTATTTTTAACATTCTTGAAAAATTTTCGACATTGATGCATCTGGGAGCAAAAATGTTACAGACCATTGCGTTAAGGGCACAATTTGCTACAACTTTTGTAGTAAAAGTTTTTCTGTACTCTGCTTCCGATACCGTTTTTTTCAACACTCTTCTATTTTCCACATTTTTGAAAAATTCTCGATATTGATGCATCTGGGAGCAAAAATGTTACAGACCATTGCGTTAAGGGCACAATTTGCTACAACTTTTGTAGTAAAAGTTTTTCTGTACTCTGCTTCCGATACCGTTTTTTTTTAACACTCTTCTATTTTACATATTTTTGAAAAATTCTCGATATTGATGCATCTGGGAGCAAAAATGTTACAGATCATTGCGTTAAGGGCACAATTTGCTACAACTTTTGTAGTAAAAGTTTTTCTATACTCTGCTTCCGCTACCGTTTTTTTTCAACACTCTTCTATTTTCCACATTTTTGAAAAATTCTCGATATTGATGCATCTGGGAGCAAAAATGTTACAGACCATTGCGTTAAGGGTACAATTTGCTGCAACTTTTGTAGTAAAAGTTTTTCTGTAGTCTGCTTCCGATACCGTTTTTTTTCAACACTCTTCTATTTTTAACATTCTTGAAAAATTTTCGACATTGATGCATCTGGGAGCAAAAATGTTACAGACCATTGCGTTAAGGGCACAATTTGCTACAACTTTTGTAGTAAAAGTTTTTCTGTACTCTGCTTCCGATACCGTTTTTTTCAACACTCTTCTATTTTCCACATTTTTGAAAAATTCTCGATATTGATGCATCTGGGAGCAAAAATGTTACAGACCATTGCGTTAAGGGCACAATTTACTACAACTTTTGTAGTAAAAGTTTTTCTGTACTCTGCTTCCGATACCGTTTTTTTTTAACACTCTTCTATTTTACATATTTTTGAAAAATTCTCGATATTGATGCATCTGGGAGCAAAAATGTTACAGATCATTGCGGTAAGGGCACAATTTGCTACAACTTTTGTAGTAAAAGTTTTTCTGTACTATGCTTCCGATACCGTTTTTTTTCAACACTCTTCTATTTTACATATTTTTGAAAAATTCTCGATATTGATGCATCTGGGAGCAAGAATGTTACAGACCATTGCGTTAAGGGCACAATTTGCTACAACTTTTGTAGTAAAAGTTTTTCTGTACTCTGCTTCCGATACCGTTTTTTTTCAACACTCTTCTATTTTTAACATTCTTGAAAAATTTTCGACATTGATGCATCTGGGAGCAAAAATGTTACAGACCATTGCGTTAAGGGTACAATTTGCTACAACTTTTGTAGTAAAAGTTTTTCTGTACTCTGCTTCCGCTACCGTTTTTTTTCAACACTCTTCTATTTTCCACATTTTTGAAAAATTCTCGATATTGATGCATCTGGGAGCAAAAATGTTACAGACCATTGCGTTAAGGGTACAATTTGCTACAACTTTTGTAGTAAAAGTTTTTCTGTACTCTGCTTCCGCTACCGTTTTTTTTCAACACTCTTCTATTTTCCACATTTTTGAAAAATTCTCGATATTGATGCATCTGGGAGCAAAAATGTTACAGACCATTGCGTTAAGGGTACAATTTGCTACAACTTTTGTAGTAAAAGTTTTTCTGTACTCTGCTTCCGCTACCGTTTTTTTTCAACACTCTTCTATTTTCCACATTTTTGAAAAATTCTCGATATTGATGCATCTGGGAGCAAAAATGTTACAGACCATTGCGTTAAGGGCACAATTTGCTACAACTTTTGTAGTAAAAGTTTTTCTGTACTCTGCTTCCGATACCGTTTTTTTTCAACACTCTTCTATTTTTAACATTCTTGAAAAATTTTCGACATTGATGCATCTGGGAGCAAAAATGTTACAGACCATTGCGTTAAGGGCACAATTTGCTACAACTTTTGTAGTAAAAGTTTTTCTGTACTCTGCTTCCGATACCGTTTTTTTCAACACTCTTCTATTTTCCACATTTTTGAAAAATTCTCGATATTGATGCATCTGGGAGCAAAAATGTTACAGACCATTGCGTTAAGGGCACAATTTACTACAACTTTTGTAGTAAAAGTTTTTCTGTACTCTGCTTCCGCTACCGTTTTTTTTCAACACTCTTCTATTTTCCACATTTTTGAAAAATTCTCGATATTGATGCATCTGGGAGCAAAAATGTTACAGACCATTGCGTTAAGGGCACAATTTGCTACAACTTTTGTAGTAAAAGTTTTTCTGTACTCTGCTTCCGATACCGTTTTTTTTCAACACTCTTCTATTTTTAACATTCTTGAAAAATTTTCGACATTGATGCATCTGGGAGCAAAAATGTTACAGACCATTGCGTTAAGGGCACAATTTGCTACAACTTTTGTAGTAAAAGTTTTTCTGTACTCTGCTTCCGATACCGTTTTTTTCAACACTCTTCTATTTTCCACATTTTTGAAAAATTCTCGATATTGATGCATCTGGGAGCAAAAATGTTACAGACCATTGCGTTAAGGGCACAATTTACTACAACTTTTGTAGTAAAAGTTTTTCTGTACTCTGCTTCCGATACCGTTTTTTTTTAACACTCTTCTATTTTACATATTTTTGAAAAATTCTCGATATTGATGCATCTGGGAGCAAAAATGTTACAGATCATTGCGGTAAGGGCACAATTTGCTACAACTTTTGTAGTAAAAGTTTTTCTGTACTATGCTTCCGATACCGTTTTTTTTCAACACTCTTCTATTTTACATATTTTTGAAAAATTCTCGATATTGATGCATCTGGGAGCAAGAATGTTACAGACCATTGCGTTAAGGGCACAATTTGCTACAACTTTTGTAGTAAAAGTTTTTCTGTACTCTGCTTCCGATACCGTTTTTTTTCAACACTCTTCTATTTTTAACATTCTTGAAAAATTTTCGACATTGATGCATCTGGGAGCAAAAATGTTACAGACCATTGCGTTAAGGGTACAATTTGCTACAACTTTTGTAGTAAAAGTTTTTCTGTACTCTGCTTCCGATACCGTTTTTTTTCAACACTCTTCTATTTTTAACATTCTTGAAAAATTTTCGACATTGATGCATCTGGGAGCAAAAATGTTACAGACCATTGCGTTAAGGGTACAATTTGCTACAACTTTTGTAGTAAAAGTTTTTCTGTACTCTGCTTCCGCTACCGTTTTTTTTCAACACTCTTCTATTTTCCACATTTTTGAAAAATTCTCGATATTGATGCATCTGGGAGCAAAAATGTTACAGACCATTGCGTTAAGGGTACAATTTGCTACAACTTTTGTAGTAAAAGTTTTTCTGTACTCTGCTTCCGCTACCGTTTTTTTTCAACACTCTTCTATTTTCCACATTTTTGAAAAATTCTCGATATTGATGCATCTGGGAGCAAAAATGTTACAGACCATTGCGTTAAGGGTACAATTTGCTACAACTTTTGTAGTAAAAGTTTTTCTGTACTCTGCTTCCGCTACCGTTTTTTTTCAACACTCTTCTATTTTCCACATTTTTGAAAAATTCTCGATATTGATGCATCTGGGAGCAAAAATGTTACAGACCATTGCGTTAAGGGCACAATTTGCTACAACTTTTGTAGTAAAAGTTTTTCTGTACTCTGCTTCCGATACCGTTTTTTTTCAACACTCTTCTATTTTTAACATTCTTGAAAAATTTTCGACATTGATGCATCTGGGAGCAAAAATGTTACAGACCATTGCGTTAAGGGTACAATTTGCTACAACTTTTGTAGTAAAAGTTTTTCTGTACTCTGCTTCCGATACCGTTTTTTTTCAACACTCTTCTATTTTTAACATTCTTGAAAAATTTTCGACATTGATGCATCTGGGAGCAAAAATGTTACAGACCATTGCGTTAAGGGTACAATTTGCTACAACTTTTGTAGTAAAAGTTTTTCTGTACTCTGCTTCCGCTACCGTTTTTTTTCAACACTCTTCTATTTTCAACATTCTTGAAAAATTTTCGACATTGATGCATCTGGGAGCAAAAATGTTACAGACCATTGCGTTAAGGGTACAATTTGCTACAACTTTTGTTGTAAAAGTTTTTCTGTACTCTGCTTCCGCTACCGTTTTTTTTCAACACTCTTCTATTTTCCACATTTTTGAAAAATTCTCGATATTGATGCATCTGGGAGCAAAAATGTTACAGACCATTGCGTTAAGGGTACAATTTGCTGCAACTTTTGTAGTAAAAGTTTTTCTGTAGTCTGCTTCCGATACCGTTTTTTTTCAACACTCTTCTATTTTTAACATTCTTGAAAAATTTTCGACATTGATGCATCTGGGAGCAAAAATGTTACAGACCATTGCGTTAAGGGCACAATTTGCTACAACTTTTGTAGTAAAAGTTTTTCTGTACTCTGCTTCCGATACCGTTTTTTTCAACACTCTTCTATTTTCCACATTTTTGAAAAATTCTCGATATTGATGCATCTGGGAGCAAAAATGTTACAGACCATTGCGTTAAGGGCACAATTTACTACAACTTTTGTAGTAAAAGTTTTTCTGTACTCTGCTTCCGATACCGTTTTTTTTTAACACTCTTCTATTTTACATATTTTTGAAAAATTCTCGATATTGATGCATCTGGGAGCAAAAATGTTACAGATCATTGCGGTAAGGGCACAATTTGCTACAACTTTTGTAGTAAAAGTTTTTCTGTACTATGCTTCCGATACCGTTTTTTTTCAACACTCTTCTATTTTACATATTTTTGAAAAATTCTCGATATTGATGCATCTGGGAGCAAGAATGTTACAGACCATTGCGTTAAGGGCACAATTTGCTACAACTTTTGTAGTAAAAGTTTTTCTGTACTCTGCTTCCGATACCGTTTTTTTTCAACACTCTTCTATTTTTAACATTCTTGAAAAATTTTCGACATTGATGCATCTGGGAGCAAAAATGTTACAGACCATTGCGTTAAGGGTACAATTTGCTACAACTTTTGTAGTAAAAGTTTTTCTGTACTCTGCTTCCGATACCGTTTTTTTTCAACACTCTTCTATTTTTAACATTCTTGAAAAATTTTCGACATTGATGCATCTGGGAGCAAAAATGTTACAGACCATTGCGTTAAGGGTACAATTTGCTACAACTTTTGTAGTAAAAGTTTTTCTGTACTCTGCTTCCGCTACCGTTTTTTTTCAACACTCTTCTATTTTCCACATTTTTGAAAAATTCTCGATATTGATGCATCTGGGAGCAAAAATGTTACAGACCATTGCGTTAAGGGTACAATTTGCTACAACTTTTGTAGTAAAAGTTTTTCTGTACTCTGCTTCCGCTACCGTTTTTTTTCAACACTCTTCTATTTTCCACATTTTTGAAAAATTCTCGATATTGATGCATCTGGGAGCAAAAATGTTACAGACCATTGCGTTAAGGGTACAATTTGCTACAACTTTTGTAGTAAAAGTTTTTCTGTACTCTGCTTCCGCTACCGTTTTTTTTCAACACTCTTCTATTTTCCACATTTTTGAAAAATTCTCGATATTGATGCATCTGGGAGCAAAAATGTTACAGACCATTGCGTTAAGGGCACAATTTGCTACAACTTTTGTAGTAAAAGTTTTTCTGTACTCTGCTTCCGATACCGTTTTTTTTCAACACTCTTCTATTTTTAACATTCTTGAAAAATTTTCGACATTGATGCATCTGGGAGCAAAAATGTTACAGACCATTGCGTTAAGGGTACAATTTGCTACAACTTTTGTAGTAAAAGTTTTTCTGTACTCTGCTTCCGATACCGTTTTTTTTCAACACTCTTCTATTTTTAACATTCTTGAAAAATTTTCGACATTGATGCATCTGGGAGCAAAAATGTTACAGACCATTGCGTTAAGGGTACAATTTGCTACAACTTTTGTAGTAAAAGTTTTTCTGTACTCTGCTTCCGCTACCGTTTTTTTTCAACACTCTTCTATTTTCAACATTCTTGAAAAATTTTCGACATTGATGCATCTGGGAGCAAAAATGTTACAGACCATTGCGTTAAGGGTACAATTTGCTACAACTTTTGTTGTAAAAGTTTTTCTGTACTCTGCTTCCGCTACCGTTTTTTTTCAACACTCTTCTATTTTCCACATTTTTGAAAAATTCTCGATATTGATGCATCTGGGAGCAAAAATGTTACAGACCATTGCGTTAAGGGCACAATTTGCTACAACTTTTGTAGTAAAAGTTTTTCTGTACTCTGCTTCCGATACCGCTTTTTTTCACCACTCTTCTATTTTCCACATTTTTGAAAAATTCTCGATATTGATGCATCTGGGAGCAAAAATCTTACAGACCATTGCGTTAAGGGCACAATTTGCTACAACTTTTGTAGTAAAAGTTTTTCTGTACTATGCTTCCGATACCGTTTTTTTTTCAACACTCTTCTATTTTCCACATTTTTGAAAAATTTTCGACATTGATGCATCTGGGAGCAAAAATGTTACAGACCATTGCGTTAAGGGCACAATTTGCTACAACTTTTGTAGTAAAAGTTTTTCTGTACTCTGCTTCCGATACCGTTTTTTTCAACACTCTTCTATTTTCCACATTTTTGAAAAATTCTCGATATTGATGCATCTGGGAGCAAAAATGTTACAGACCATTGCGTTAAGGGTACAATTTGCTACAACTTTTGTAGTAAAAGTTTTTCTGTACTCTGCTTCCGATACCGTTTTTTTTAACACTCTTCTATTTTACATATTTTTGAAAAATTCTCGATATTGATGCATCTGGGAGCAAAAATGTTACAGATCATTGCGTTAAGGGCACAATTTGCTACAACTTTTGTAGTAAAAGTTTTTCTGTACTATGCTTCCGATACCGTTTTTTTTCAACACTCTTCTATTTTACATATTTTTGAAAAATTCTCGATATTGATGCATCTGGGAGCAAAAATGTTACAGACCATTGCGTTAAGGGCACAATTTGCTACAACTTTTGTAGTAAAAGTTTTTCTGTACTCTGCTTCCGATACCGTTTTTTTTCAACACTCTTCTATTTTACATATTTTTGAAAAATTCTCGATATTGATGCATCTGGGAGCAAGAATGTTACAGACCATTGCGTTAAGGGCACAATTTGCTACAACTTTTGTAGTAAAAGTTTTTCTGTACTATGCTTCCGATACCGTTTTTTTTCAACACTCTTCTATTTTTAACATTCTTGAAAAATTCTCGACATTGATGCATCTGGGAGCAAAAATGTTACAGACCATTGCGTTAAGGGCACAATTTGCTACAACTTTTGTAGTAAAAGTTTTTCTGTACTCTGCTTCCGATACCGTTTTTTTTCAACACTTCTATTTTCCACATTTTTGAAAAATTCTCGATATTGATGCATCTGGGAGCGAAAATGTTACAGACCATTGCGGTAAGGGCACAATTTGCTACAACTTTTGTAGTAAAAGTTTTTCTGTACTCTGCTTCCGATACCGCTTTTTTTCATCACTCTTCTATTTTCCACATTTTTGAAAAATTCTCGATATTGATGCATCTGGGAGCAAAAATGTTACAGACCATTGCGTTAAGGGCACAATTTGCTACAACTTTTGTAGTAAAAGTTTTTCTGTACTATGCTTCCGATACCGTTTTTTTTTCAACACTCTTCTATTTTCCACATTTTTGAAAAATTCTCGATATTGATGCATCTGGGAGCAAGAATGTTACAGACCATTGCGTTAAGGGCACAATTTGCTACAACTTTTGTAGTAAAAGTTTTTCTGTACTATGCTTCCGATACCTTTTTTTTTCAACACTCTTCTATTTTTAACATTCTTGAAAAATTTTCGACATTGATGCATCTGGGAGCAAAAATGTTACAGACCATTGCGTTAAGGGCACAATTTGCTACAACTTTTGTAGTAAAAGTTTTTCTGTACTCTGCTTCCGATACCGTTTTTTTTAACACTCTTCTATTTTACATATTTTTGAAAAATTCTCGATATTGATGCATCTGGGAGAAAAATGTTACAGATCATTGCGTTAAGGGCACAATTTGCTACAACTTTTGTAGTAAAAGTTTTTCTGTACTATGCTTCCGATACCGTTTTTTTTCAACACTCTTCTATTTTACATATTTTTGAAAAATTCTCGATATTGATGCATCTGGGAGCAAAAATGTTACAGACCATTGCGTTAAGGGCACAATTTGCTACAACTTTTGTAGTAAAAGTTTTTCTGTACTCTGCTTCCGATACCGTTTTTTTTAACACTCTTCTATTTTACATATTTTTGAAAAATTCTCGATATTGATGCATCTGGGAGAAAAATGTTACAGATCATTGCGTTAAGGGCACAATTTGCTACAACTTTTGTAGTAAAAGTTTTTCTGTACTATGCTTCCGATACCGTTTTTTTTCAACACTCTTCTATTTTACATATTTTTGAAAAATTCTCGATATTGATGCATCTGGGAGCAAAAATGTTACAGACCATTGCGTTAAGGGCACAATTTGCTACAACTTTTGTAGTAAAAGTTTTTCTGTACTCTGCTTCCGATACCGTTTTTTTTCAACACTCTTCTATTTTACATATTTTTGAAAAATTCTCGATATTGATGCATCTGGGAGCAAGAATGTTACAGACCATTGCGTTAAGGGCACAATTTGCTACAACTTTTGTAGTAAAAGTTTTTCTGTACTATGCTTCCGATACCTTTTTTTTTCAACACTCTTCTATTTTTAACATTCTTGAAAAATTTTCGACATTGATGCATCTGGGAGCAAAAATGTTACAGACCATTGCGTTAAGGGCACAATTTGCTACAACTTTTGTAGTAAAAGTTTTTCTGTACTCTGCTTCCGATACCGTTTTTTTTCAACACTCTTCTATTTTACATATTTTTGAAAAATTCTCGATATTGATGCATCTGGGAGCAAGAATGTTACAGACCATTGCGTTAAGGGCACAATTTGCTACAACTTTTGTAGTAAAAGTTTTTCTGTACTATGCTTCCGATACCGTTTTTTTTCAACACTCTTCTATTTTTAACATTCTTGAAAAATTCTCGACATTGATGCATCTGGGAGCAAAAATGTTACAGACCATTGCGTTAAGGGCACAATTTGCTACAACTTTTGTAGTAAAAGTTTTTCTGTACTCTGCTTCCGATACCGTTTTTTTTCAACACTTCTATTTTCCACATTTTTGAAAAATTCTCGATATTGATGCATCTGGGAGCGAAAATGTTACAGACCATTGCGTTAAGGGCACAATTTGCTACAACTTTTGTAGTAAAAGTTTTTCTGTACTATGCTTCCGATACCGTTTTTTTTCAACACTCTTCTATTTTTAACATTCTTGAAAAATTCTCGACATTGATGCATCTGGGAGCAAAAATGTTACAGACCATTGCGTTAAGGGCACAATTTGCTACAACTTTTGTAGTAAAAGTTTTTCTGTACTCTGCTTCCGATACCGTTTTTTTTCAACACTTCTATTTTCCACATTTTTGAAAAATTCTCGATATTGATGCATCTGGGAGCGAAAATGTTACAGACCATTGCGTTAAGGGCACAATTTGCTACAACTTTTGTAGTAAAAGTTTTTCTGTACTCTGCTTCCGATACCGCTTTTTTTCATCACTCTTCTATTTTCCACATTTTTGAAAAATTCTCGATATTGATGCATCTGGGAGCAAAAATGTTACAGACCATTGCGTTAAGGGCACAATTTGCTACAACTTTTGTAGTAAAAGTTTTTCTGTACTATGCTTCCGATACCGTTTTTTTTTCAACACTCTTCTATTTTCCACATTTTTGAAAAATTCTCGATATTGATGCATCTGGGAGCAAGAATGTTACAGACCATTGCGTTAAGGGCACAATTTGCTACAACTTTTGTAGTAAAAGTTTTTCTGTACTATGCTTCCGATACCTTTTTTTTTCAACACTCTTCTATTTTTAACATTCTTGAAAAATTTTCGACATTGATGCATCTGGGAGCAAAAATGTTACAGACCATTGCGTTAAGGGCACAATTTGCTACAACTTTTGTAGTAAAAGTTTTTCTGTACTCTGCTTCCGATACCGTTTTTTTTCAACACTTCTATTTTCCACATTTTTGAAAAATTCTCGATATTGATGCATCTGGGAGCGAAAATGTTACAGACCATTGCGTTAAGGGTACAATTTGCTACAACTTTTGTAGCAAAAGTTTTTCTGTACTCTGCTTCCGATACCGTTTTTTTTCAACACTCTTCTATTTTACATATTTTTGAAAAATTCTCGATATTGATGCATCTGGGAGCAAGAATGTTACAGACCATTGCGTTAAGGGCACAATTTGCTACAACTTTTGTAGTAAAAGTTTTTCTGTACTATGCTTCCGATACCGTTTTTTTTCAACACTCTTCTATTTTTAACATTCTTGAAAAATTCTCGACATTGATGCATCTGGGAGCAAAAATGTTACAGACCATTGCGTTAAGGGCACAATTTGCTACAACTTTTGTAGTAAAAGTTTTTCTGTACTCTGCTTCCGATACCGTTTTTTTTTAACACTCTTCTATTTTACATATTTTTGAAAAATTCTCGATATTGATGCATCTGGGAGCAAAAATGTTACAGATCATTGCGTTAAGGGCACAATTTGCTACAACTTTTGTAGTAAAAGTTTTTCTGTACTATGCTTCCGATACCGTTTTTTTTCAACACTCTTCTATTTTACATATTTTTGAAAAATTCTCGATATTGATGCATCTGGGAGCAAAAATGTTACAGACCATTGCGTTAAGGGCACAATTTGCTACAACCTTTGTAGTAAAAGTTTTTCTGTACTCTGCTTCCGATACCGTTTTTTTTCAACACTCTTCTATTTTACATATTTTTGAAAAATTCTCGATATTGATGCATCTGGGAGCAAGAATGTTACAGACCATTGCGTTAAGGGCACAATTTGCTACAACTTTTGTAGTAAAAGTTTTTCTGTACTATGCTTCCGATACCGTTTTTTTTCAACACTCTTCTATTTTTAACATTCTTGAAAAATTCTCGACATTGATGCATCTGGGAGCAAAAATGTTACAGACCATTGCGTTAAGGGCACAATTTGCTACAACTTTTGTAGTAAAAGTTTTTCTGTACTCTGCTTCCGATACCGTTTTTTTTCAACACTTCTATTTTCCACATTTTTGAAAAATTCTCGATATTGATGCATCTGGGAGCGAAAATGTTACAGACCATTGCGTTAAGGGCACAATTTGCTACAACTTTTGTAGTAAAAGTTTTTCTGTACTCTGCTTCCGATACCGCTTTTTTTCATCACTCTTCTATTTTCCACATTTTTGAAAAATTCTCGATATTGATGCATCTGGGAGCAAAAATGTTACAGACCATTGCGTTAAGGGCACAATTTGCTACAACTTTTGTAGTAAAAGTTTTTCTGTACTATGCTTCCGATACCGTTTTTTTTTCAACACTCTTCTATTTTCCACATTTTTGAAAAATTCTCGATATTGATGCATCTGGGAGCAAGAATGTTACAGACCATTGCGTTAAGGGCACAATTTGCTACAACTTTTGTAGTAAAAGTTTTTCTGTACTATGCTTCCGATACCTTTTTTTTTCAACACTCTTCTATTTTTAACATTCTTGAAAAATTTTCGACATTGATGCATCTGGGAGCAAAAATGTTACAGACCATTGCGTTAAGGGCACAATTTGCTACAACTTTTGTAGTAAAAGTTTTTCTGTACTCTGCTTCCGATACCGTTTTTTTTCAACACTTCTATTTTCCACATTTTTGAAAAATTCTCGATATTGATGCATCTGGGAGCGAAAATGTTACAGACCATTGCGTTAAGGGTACAATTTGCTACAACTTTTGTAGCAAAAGTTTTTCTGTACTCTGCTTCCGATACCGTTTTTTTTCAACACTCTTCTATTTTACATATTTTTGAAAAATTCTCGATATTGATGCATCTGGGAGCAAGAATGTTACAGACCATTGCGTTAAGGGCACAATTTGCTACAACTTTTGTAGTAAAAGTTTTTCTGTACTATGCTTCCGATACCGTTTTTTTTCAACACTCTTCTATTTTTAACATTCTTGAAAAATTCTCGACATTGATGCATCTGGGAGCAAAAATGTTACAGACCATTGCGTTAAGGGCACAATTTGCTACAACTTTTGTAGTAAAAGTTTTTCTGTACTCTGCTTCCGATACCGTTTTTTTTTAACACTCTTCTATATTACATATTTTTGAAAAATTCTCGATATTGATGCATCTGGGAGCAAAAATGTTACAGATCATTGCGTTAAGGGCACAATTTGCTACAACTTTTGTAGTAAAAGTTTTTCTGTACTATGCTTCCGATACCGTTTTTTTTCAACACTCTTCTATTTTACATATTTTTGAAAAATTCTCGATATTGATGCATCTGGGAGCAAAAATGTTACAGACCATTACGTTAAGGGCACAATTTGCTACAACCTTTGTAGTAAAAGTTTTTCTGTACTCTGCTTCCGATACCGTTTTTTTTCAACACTTCTATTTTCCACATTTTTGAAAAATTCTCGATATTGATGCATCTGGGAGCGAAAATGTTACAGACCATTGCGTTAAGGGTACAATTTGCTACAACTTTTGTAGCAAAAGTTTTTCTGTACTCTGCTTCCGATACCGTTTTTTTTCAACACTCTTCTATTTTACATATTTTTGAAAAATTCTCGATATTGATGCATCTGGGAGCAAGAATGTTACAGACCATTGCGTTAAGGGCACAATTTGCTACAACTTTTGTAGTAAAAGTTTTTCTGTACTCTGCTTCCGATACCGTTTTTTTTCAACACTTCTATTTTCCACATTTTTGAAAAATTCTCGATATTGATGCATCTGGGAGCGAAAATGTTACAGACCATTGCGTTAAGGGCACAATTTGCTACAACTTTTGTAGTAAAAGTTTTTCTGTACTCTGCTTCCGATACCGCTTTTTTTCATCACTCTTCTATTTTCCACATTTTTGAAAAATTCTCGATATTGATGCATCTGGGAGCAAAAATGTTACAGACCATTGCGTTAAGGGCACAATTTGCTACAACTTTTGTAGTAAAAGTTTTTCTGTACTATGCTTCCGATACCGTTTTTTTTTCAACACTCTTCTATTTTCCACATTTTTGAAAAATTCTCGATATTGATGCATCTGGGAGCAAGAATGTTACAGACCATTGCGTTAAGGGCACAATTTGCTACAACTTTTGTAGTAAAAGTTTTTCTGTACTATGCTTCCGATACCTTTTTTTTTCAACACTCTTCTATTTTTAACATTCTTGAAAAATTTTCGACATTGATGCATCTGGGAGCAAAAATGTTACAGACCATTGCGTTAAGGGCACAATTTGCTACAACTTTTGTAGTAAAAGTTTTTCTGTACTCTGCTTCCGATACCGTTTTTTTTCAACACTTCTATTTTCCACATTTTTGAAAAATTCTCGATATTGATGCATCTGGGAGCAAAAATGTTACAGACCATTGCGTTAAGGGTACAATTTGCTACAACTTTTGTAGCAAAAGTTTTTCTGTACTCTGCTTCCGATACCGTTTTTTTTCAACACTCTTCTATTTTACATATTTTTGAAAAATTCTCGATATTGATGCATCTGGGAGCAAGAATGTTACAGACCATTGCGTTAAGGGCACAATTTGCTACAACTTTTGTAGTAAAAGTTTTTCTGTACTATGCTTCCGATACCGTTTTTTTTCAACACTCTTCTATTTTTAACATTCTTGAAAAATTCTCGACATTGATGCATCTGGGAGCAAAAATGTTACAGACCATTGCGTTAAGGGCACAATTTGCTACAACTTTTGTAGTAAAAGTTTTTCTGTACTCTGCTTCCGATACCGTTTTTTTTTAACACTCTTCTATTTTACATATTTTTGAAAAATTCTCGATATTGATGCATCTGGGAGCAAAAATGTTACAGATCATTGCGTTAAGGGCACAATTTGCTACAACTTTTGTAGTAAAAGTTTTTCTGTACTATGCTTCCGATACCGTTTTTTTTCAACACTCTTCTATTTTACATATTTTTGAAAAATTCTCGATATTGATGCATCTGGGAGCAAAAATGTTACAGACCATTGCGTTAAGGGCACAATTTGCTACAACCTTTGTAGTAAAAGTTTTTCTGTACTCTGCTTCCGATACCGTTTTTTTTCAACACTCTTCTATTTTACATATTTTTGAAAAATTCTCGATATTGATGCATCTGGGAGCAAGAATGTTACAGACCATTGCGTTAAGGGCACAATTTGCTACAACTTTTGTAGTAAAAGTTTTTCTGTACTATGCTTCCGATACCGTTTTTTTTCAACACTCTTCTATTTTTAACATTCTTGAAAAATTCTCGACATTGATGCATCTGGGAGCAAAAATGTTACAGACCATTGCGTTAAGGGCACAATTTGCTACAACTTTTGTAGTAAAAGTTTTTCTGTACTCTGCTTCCGATACCGTTTTTTTTTAACACTCTTCTATTTTACATATTTTTGAAAAATTCTCGATATTGATGCATCTGGGAGCAAAAATGTTACAGACCATTGCGTTAAGGGCACAATTTGCTACAACTTTTGTAGTAAAAGTTTTTCTGTACTCTGCTTCCGATACCGCTTTTTTTCATCACTCTTCTATTTTCCACATTTTTGAAAAATTCTCGATATTGATGCATCTGGGAGCAAAAATGTTACAGACCATTGCGTTAAGGGCACAATTTGCTACAACTTTTGTAGTAAAAGTTTTTCTGTACTATGCTTCCGATACCGTTTTTTTTTCAACACTCTTCTATTTTCCACATTTTTGAAAAATTCTCGATATTGATGCATCTGGGAGCAAGAATGTTACAGACCATTGCGTTAAGGGCACAATTTGCTACAACTTTTGTAGTAAAAGTTTTTCTGTACTATGCTTCCGATACCTTTTTTTTTCAACACTCTTCTATTTTTAACATTCTTGAAAAATTTTCGACATTGATGCATCTGGGAGCAAAAATGTTACAGACCATTGCGTTAAGGGCACAATTTGCTACAAC
Source organism: Onthophagus taurus (assembly GCF_036711975.1). Classification (NCBI taxonomy): domain Eukaryota; kingdom Metazoa; phylum Arthropoda; class Insecta; order Coleoptera; family Scarabaeidae; genus Onthophagus; species Onthophagus taurus. The sequence goes on from NW_027248937.1 coordinate 590,760, forward strand.
TTTTGTAGTAAAAGTTTTTCTGTACTCTGCTTCCGATACCGTTTTTTTTCAACACTTCTATTTTCCACATTTTTGAAAAATTCTCGATATTGATGCATCTGGGAGCGAAAATGTTACAGACCATTGCGTTAAGGGTACAATTTGCTACAACTTTTGTAGCAAAAGTTTTTCTGTACTCTGCTTCCGATACCGTTTTTTTTCAACACTCTTCTATTTTACATATTTTTGAAAAATTCTCGATATTGATGCATCTGGGAGCAAGAATGTTACAGACCATTGCGTTAAGGGCACAATTTGCTACAACTTTTGTAGTAAAAGTTTTTCTGTACTATGCTTCCGATACCGTTTTTTTTCAACACTCTTCTATTTTTAACATTCTTGAAAAATTCTCGACATTGATGCATCTGGGAGCAAAAATGTTACAGACCATTGCGTTAAGGGCACAATTTGCTACAACTTTTGTAGTAAAAGTTTTTCTGTACTCTGCTTCCGATACCGTTTTTTTTTAACACTCTTCTATATTACATATTTTTGAAAAATTCTCGATATTGATGCATCTGGGAGCAAAAATGTTACAGATCATTGCGTTAAGGGCACAATTTGCTACAACTTTTGTAGTAAAAGTTTTTCTGTACTATGCTTCCGATACCGTTTTTTTTCAACACTCTTCTATTTTACATATTTTTGAAAAATTCTCGATATTGATGCATCTGGGAGCAAAAATGTTACAGACCATTACGTTAAGGGCACAATTTGCTACAACCTTTGTAGTAAAAGTTTTTCTGTACTCTGCTTCCGATACCGTTTTTTTTCAACACTTCTATTTTCCACATTTTTGAAAAATTCTCGATATTGATGCATCTGGGAGCGAAAATGTTACAGACCATTGCGTTAAGGGTACAATTTGCTACAACTTTTGTAGCAAAAGTTTTTCTGTACTCTGCTTCCGATACCGTTTTTTTTCAACACTCTTCTATTTTACATATTTTTGAAAAATTCTCGATATTGATGCATCTGGGAGCAAGAATGTTACAGACCATTGCGTTAAGGGCACAATTTGCTACAACTTTTGTAGTAAAAGTTTTTCTGTACTCTGCTTCCGATACCGTTTTTTTTCAACACTTCTATTTTCCACATTTTTGAAAAATTCTCGATATTGATGCATCTGGGAGCGAAAATGTTACAGACCATTGCGTTAAGGGCACAATTTGCTACAACTTTTGTAGTAAAAGTTTTTCTGTACTCTGCTTCCGATACCGCTTTTTTTCATCACTCTTCTATTTTCCACATTTTTGAAAAATTCTCGATATTGATGCATCTGGGAGCAAAAATGTTACAGACCATTGCGTTAAGGGCACAATTTGCTACAACTTTTGTAGTAAAAGTTTTTCTGTACTATGCTTCCGATACCGTTTTTTTTTCAACACTCTTCTATTTTCCACATTTTTGAAAAATTCTCGATATTGATGCATCTGGGAGCAAGAATGTTACAGACCATTGCGTTAAGGGCACAATTTGCTACAACTTTTGTAGTAAAAGTTTTTCTGTACTATGCTTCCGATACCTTTTTTTTTCAACACTCTTCTATTTTTAACATTCTTGAAAAATTTTCGACATTGATGCATCTGGGAGCAAAAATGTTACAGACCATTGCGTTAAGGGCACAATTTGCTACAACTTTTGTAGTAAAAGTTTTTCTGTACTCTGCTTCCGATACCGTTTTTTTTCAACACTTCTATTTTCCACATTTTTGAAAAATTCTCGATATTGATGCATCTGGGAGCAAAAATGTTACAGACCATTGCGTTAAGGGTACAATTTGCTACAACTTTTGTAGCAAAAGTTTTTCTGTACTCTGCTTCCGATACCGTTTTTTTTCAACACTCTTCTATTTTACATATTTTTGAAAAATTCTCGATATTGATGCATCTGGGAGCAAGAATGTTACAGACCATTGCGTTAAGGGCACAATTTGCTACAACTTTTGTAGTAAAAGTTTTTCTGTACTATGCTTCCGATACCGTTTTTTTTCAACACTCTTCTATTTTTAACATTCTTGAAAAATTCTCGACATTGATGCATCTGGGAGCAAAAATGTTACAGACCATTGCGTTAAGGGCACAATTTGCTACAACTTTTGTAGTAAAAGTTTTTCTGTACTCTGCTTCCGATACCGTTTTTTTTTAACACTCTTCTATTTTACATATTTTTGAAAAATTCTCGATATTGATGCATCTGGGAGCAAAAATGTTACAGATCATTGCGTTAAGGGCACAATTTGCTACAACTTTTGTAGTAAAAGTTTTTCTGTACTATGCTTCCGATACCGTTTTTTTTCAACACTCTTCTATTTTACATATTTTTGAAAAATTCTCGATATTGATGCATCTGGGAGCAAAAATGTTACAGACCATTGCGTTAAGGGCACAATTTGCTACAACCTTTGTAGTAAAAGTTTTTCTGTACTCTGCTTCCGATACCGTTTTTTTTCAACACTCTTCTATTTTACATATTTTTGAAAAATTCTCGATATTGATGCATCTGGGAGCAAGAATGTTACAGACCATTGCGTTAAGGGCACAATTTGCTACAACTTTTGTAGTAAAAGTTTTTCTGTACTATGCTTCCGATACCGTTTTTTTTCAACACTCTTCTATTTTTAACATTCTTGAAAAATTCTCGACATTGATGCATCTGGGAGCAAAAATGTTACAGACCATTGCGTTAAGGGCACAATTTGCTACAACTTTTGTAGTAAAAGTTTTTCTGTACTCTGCTTCCGATACCGTTTTTTTTTAACACTCTTCTATTTTACATATTTTTGAAAAATTCTCGATATTGATGCATCTGGGAGCAAAAATGTTACAGATCATTGCGTTAAGGGCACAATTTGCTACAACTTTTGTAGTAAAAGTTTTTCTGTACTATGCTTCCGATACCGTTTTTTTTCAACACTCTTCTATTTTACATATTTTTGAAAAATTCTCGATATTGATGCATCTGGGAGCAAAAATGTTACAGACCATTGCGTTAAGGGCACAATTTGCTACAACCTTTGTAGTAAAAGTTTTTCTGTACTCTGCTTCCGATACCGTTTTTTTTCAACACTCTTCTATTTTACATATTTTTGAAAAATTCTCGATATTGATGCATCTGGGAGCAAGAATGTTACAGACCATTGCGTTAAGGGCACAATTTGCTACAACTTTTGTAGTAAAAGTTTTTCTGTACTATGCTTCCGATACCGTTTTTTTTCAACACTCTTCTATTTTTAACATTCTTGAAAAATTCTCGACATTGATGCATCTGGGAGCAAAAATGTTACAGACCATTGCGTTAAGGGCACAATTTGCTACAACTTTTGTAGTAAAAGTTTTTCTGTACTCTGCTTCCGATACCGTTTTTTTTCAACACTTCTATTTTCCACATTTTTGAAAAATTCTCGATATTGATGCATCTGGGAGCGAAAATGTTACAGACCATTGCGTTAAGGGCACAATTTGCTACAACTTTTGTAGTAAAAGTTTTTCTGTACTCTGCTTCCGATACCGCTTTTTTTCATCACTCTTCTATTTTCCACATTTTTGAAAAATTCTCGATATTGATGCATCTGGGAGCAAAAATGTTACAGACCATTGCGTTAAGGGCACAATTTGCTACAACTTTTGTAGTAAAAGTTTTTCTGTACTATGCTTCCGATACCGTTTTTTTTTCAACACTCTTCTATTTTCCACATTTTTGAAAAATTCTCGATATTGATGCATCTGGGAGCAAGAATGTTACAGACCATTGCGTTAAGGGCACAATTTGCTACAACTTTTGTAGTAAAAGTTTTTCTGTACTATGCTTCCGATACCTTTTTTTTTCAACACTCTTCTATTTTTAACATTCTTGAAAAATTTTCGACATTGATGCATCTGGGAGCAAAAATGTTACAGACCATTGCGTTAAGGGCACAATTTGCTACAACTTTTGTAGTAAAAGTTTTTCTGTACTCTGCTTCCGATACCGTTTTTTTTCAACACTTCTATTTTCCACATTTTTGAAAAATTCTCGATATTGATGCATCTGGGAGCGAAAATGTTACAGACCATTGCGTTAAGGGTACAATTTGCTACAACTTTTGTAGCAAAAGTTTTTCTGTACTCTGCTTCCGATACCGTTTTTTTTCAACACTCTTCTATTTTACATATTTTTGAAAAATTCTCGATATTGATGCATCTGGGAGCAAGAATGTTACAGACCATTGCGTTAAGGGCACAATTTGCTACAACTTTTGTAGTAAAAGTTTTTCTGTACTATGCTTCCGATACCGTTTTTTTTCAACACTCTTCTATTTTTAACATTCTTGAAAAATTCTCGACATTGATGCATCTGGGAGCAAAAATGTTACAGACCATTGCGTTAAGGGCACAATTTGCTACAACTTTTGTAGTAAAAGTTTTTCTGTACTCTGCTTCCGATACCGTTTTTTTTTAACACTCTTCTATATTACATATTTTTGAAAAATTCTCGATATTGATGCATCTGGGAGCAAAAATGTTACAGATCATTGCGTTAAGGGCACAATTTGCTACAACTTTTGTAGTAAAAGTTTTTCTGTACTATGCTTCCGATACCGTTTTTTTTCAACACTCTTCTATTTTACATATTTTTGAAAAATTCTCGATATTGATGCATCTGGGAGCAAAAATGTTACAGACCATTACGTTAAGGGCACAATTTGCTACAACCTTTGTAGTAAAAGTTTTTCTGTACTCTGCTTCCGATACCGTTTTTTTTCAACACTTCTATTTTCCACATTTTTGAAAAATTCTCGATATTGATGCATCTGGGAGCGAAAATGTTACAGACCATTGCGTTAAGGGTACAATTTGCTACAACTTTTGTAGCAAAAGTTTTTCTGTACTCTGCTTCCGATACCGTTTTTTTTCAACACTCTTCTATTTTACATATTTTTGAAAAATTCTCGATATTGATGCATCTGGGAGCAAGAATGTTACAGACCATTGCGTTAAGGGCACAATTTGCTACAACTTTTGTAGTAAAAGTTTTTCTGTACTCTGCTTCCGATACCGTTTTTTTTCAACACTTCTATTTTCCACATTTTTGAAAAATTCTCGATATTGATGCATCTGGGAGCGAAAATGTTACAGACCATTGCGTTAAGGGCACAATTTGCTACAACTTTTGTAGTAAAAGTTTTTCTGTACTCTGCTTCCGATACCGCTTTTTTTCATCACTCTTCTATTTTCCACATTTTTGAAAAATTCTCGATATTGATGCATCTGGGAGCAAAAATGTTACAGACCATTGCGTTAAGGGCACAATTTGCTACAACTTTTGTAGTAAAAGTTTTTCTGTACTATGCTTCCGATACCGTTTTTTTTTCAACACTCTTCTATTTTCCACATTTTTGAAAAATTCTCGATATTGATGCATCTGGGAGCAAGAATGTTACAGACCATTGCGTTAAGGGCACAATTTGCTACAACTTTTGTAGTAAAAGTTTTTCTGTACTATGCTTCCGATACCTTTTTTTTTCAACACTCTTCTATTTTTAACATTCTTGAAAAATTTTCGACATTGATGCATCTGGGAGCAAAAATGTTACAGACCATTGCGTTAAGGGCACAATTTGCTACAACTTTTGTAGTAAAAGTTTTTCTGTACTCTGCTTCCGATACCGTTTTTTTTCAACACTTCTATTTTCCACATTTTTGAAAAATTCTCGATATTGATGCATCTGGGAGCAAAAATGTTACAGACCATTGCGTTAAGGGTACAATTTGCTACAACTTTTGTAGCAAAAGTTTTTCTGTACTCTGCTTCCGATACCGTTTTTTTTCAACACTCTTCTATTTTACATATTTTTGAAAAATTCTCGATATTGATGCATCTGGGAGCAAGAATGTTACAGACCATTGCGTTAAGGGCACAATTTGCTACAACTTTTGTAGTAAAAGTTTTTCTGTACTATGCTTCCGATACCGTTTTTTTTCAACACTCTTCTATTTTTAACATTCTTGAAAAATTCTCGACATTGATGCATCTGGGAGCAAAAATGTTACAGACCATTGCGTTAAGGGCACAATTTGCTACAACTTTTGTAGTAAAAGTTTTTCTGTACTCTGCTTCCGATACCGTTTTTTTTCAACACTTCTATTTTCCACATTTTTGAAAAATTCTCGATATTGATGCATCTGTGAGCGAAAATGTTACAGACCATTGCGTTAAGGGCACAATTTGCTACAACTTTTGTAGTAAAAGTTTTTCTGTACTCTGCTTCCGATACCGCTTTTTTTCATCACTCTTCTATTTTCCACATTTTTGAAAAATTCTCGATATTGATGCATCTGGGAGCAAAAATGTTACAGACCATTGCGTTAAGGGCACAATTTGCTACAACTTTTGTAGTAAAAGTTTTTCTGTACTATGCTTCCGATACCGTTTTTTTTTCAACACTCTTCTATTTTCCACATTTTTGAAAAATTCTCGATATTGATGCATCTGGGAGCAAGAATGTTACAGACCATTGCGTTAAGGGCACAATTTGCTACAACTTTTGTAGTAAAAGTTTTTCTGTACTATGCTTCCGATACCTTTTTTTTTCAACACTCTTCTATTTTTAACATTCTTGAAAAATTTTCGACATTGATGCATCTGGGAGCAAAAATGTTACAGACCATTGCGTTAAGGGCACAATTTGCTACAACTTTTGTAGTAAAAGTTTTTCTGTACTCTGCTTCCGATACCGTTTTTTTTCAACACTTCTATTTTCCACATTTTTGAAAAATTCTCGATTTTGATGCATCTGGGAGCAAAAATGTTACAGACCATTGCGTTAAGGGTACAATTTGCTACAACTTTTGTAGCAAAAGTTTTTCTGTACTCTGCTTCCGATACCGTTTTTTTTCAACACTCTTCTATTTTCCACATTTTTGAAAAATTTTCGACATTGATGCATCTGGGAGCAAAAATGTTACAGACCATTGCGTTAAGGGCACAATTTGCTACAACTTTTGTAGTAAAAGTTTTTCTGTACTCTGCTTCCGATACCGTTTTTTTTCAACACTCTTCTATTTTACATATTTTTGAAAAATTCTCGATATTGATGCATCTGGGAGCAAAAATGTTACAGACCATTGCGTTAAGGGCACAATTTGCTACAACTTTTGTAGTAAAAGTTTTTCTGTACTCTGCTTCCGATACCGTTTTTTTTCAACACTCTTCTATTTTACATATTTTTGAAAAATTCTCGATATTGATGCATCTGGGAGCAAGAATGTTACAGACCATTGCGTTAAGGGCACAATTTGCTACAACTTTTGTAGTAAAAGTTTTTCTGTACTATGCTTCCGATACCGTTTTTTTTCAACTCTTCTATTTTTAACATTCTTGAAAAATTCTCGACATTGATGCATCTGGGAGCAAAAATGTTACAGACCATTGCGTTAAGGGCACAATTTGCTACAACTTTTGTAGTAAAAGTTTTTCTGTACTCTGCTTCCGATACCGTTTTTTTTCAACACTTCTATTTTCCACATTTTTGAAAAATTCTCGATATTGATGCATCTGTGAGCGAAAATGTTACAGACCATTGCGTTAAGGGCACAATTTGCTACAACTTTTGTAGTAAAAGTTTTTCTGTACTCTGCTTCCGATACCGCTTTTTTTCATCACTCTTCTATTTTCCACATTTTTGAAAAATTCTCGATATTGATGCATCTGGGAGCAAAAATGTTACAGACCATTGCGTTAAGGGCACAATTTGCTACAACTTTTGTAGTAAAAGTTTTTCTGTACTATGCTTCCGATACCGTTTTTTTTTCAACACTCTTCTATTTTCCACATTTTTGAAAAATTCTCGATATTGATGCATCTGGGAGCAAGAATGTTACAGACCATTGCGTTAAGGGCACAATTTGCTACAACTTTTGTAGTAAAAGTTTTTCTGTACTATGCTTCCGATACCTTTTTTTTTCAACACTCTTCTATTTTTAACATTCTTGAAAAATTTTCGACATTGATGCATCTGGGAGCAAAAATGTTACAGACCATTGCGTTAAGGGCACAATTTGCTACAACTTTTGTAGTAAAAGTTTTTCTGTACTCTGCTTCCGATACCTTTTTTTTCAACACTTCTATTTTCCACATTTTTGAAAAATTCTCGATATTGATGCATCTGGGAGCAAAAATGTTACAGACCATTGCGTTAAGGGTACAATTTGCTACAACTTTTGTAGCAAAAGTTTTTCTGTACTCTGCTTCCGATACCGTTTTTTTTCAACACTCTTCTATTTTCCACATTTTTGAAAAATTTTCGACATTGATGCATCTGGGAGCAAAAATGTTACAGACCATTGCGTTAAGGGCACAATTTGCTACAACTTTTGTAGTAAAAGTTTTTCTGTACTCTGCTTCCGATACCGTTTTTTTTCAACACTTCTATTTTCCACATTTTTGAAAAATTCTCGATATTGATGCATCTGGGAGCAAAAATGTTACAGACCATTGCGTTAAGGGTACAATTTGCTACAACTTTTGTAGCAAAAGTTTTTCTGTACTCTGCTTCCGATACCGTTTTTTTTCAACACTCTTCTATTTTCCACATTTTTGAAAAATTTTCGACATTGATGCATCTGGGAGCAAAAATGTTACAGACCATTGCGTTAAGGGCACAATTTGCTACAACTTTTGTAGTAAAAGTTTTTCTGTACTCTGCTTCCGATACCGTTTTTTTTCAACACTCTTCTATTTTACATATTTTTGAAAAATTCTCGATATTGATGCATCTGGGAGCAAAAATGTTACAGACCATTGCGTTAAGGGCACAATTTGCTACAACTTTTGTAGTAAAAGTTTTTCTGTACTCTGCTTCCGATACCGTTTTTTTTCAACACTCTTCTATTTTACATATTTTTGAAAAATTCTCGATATTGATGCATCTGGGAGCAAGAATGTTACAGACCATTGCGTTAAGGGCACAATTTGCTACAACTTTTGTAGTAAAAGTTTTTCTGTACTATGCTTCCGATACCGTTTTTTTTCAACACTCTTCTATTTTTAACATTCTTGAAAAATTCTCGACATTGATGCATCTGGGAGCAAAAATGTTACAGACCATTGCGTTAAGGGCACAATTTGCTACAACTTTTGTAGTAAAAGTTTTTCTGTACTCTGCTTCCGATACCGTTTTTTTTCAACACTTCTATTTTCCACATTTTTGAAAAATTCTCGATATTGATGCATCTGTGAGCGAAAATGTTACAGACCATTGCGTTAAGGGCACAATTTGCTACAACTTTTGTAGTAAAAGTTTTTCTGTACTCTGCTTCCGATACCGCTTTTTTTCATCACTCTTCTATTTTCCACATTTTTGAAAAATTCTCGATATTGATGCATCTGGGAGCAAAAATGTTACAGACCATTGCGTTAAGGGCACAATTTGCTACAACTTTTGTAGTAAAAGTTTTTCTGTACTATGCTTCCGATACCGTTTTTTTTTCAACACTCTTCTATTTTCCACATTTTTGAAAAATTCTCGATATTGATGCATCTGGGAGCAAGAATGTTACAGACCATTGCGTTAAGGGCACAATTTGCTACAACTTTTGTAGTAAAAGTTTTTCTGTACTCTGCTTCCGATACCGCTTTTTTTCATCACTCTTCTATTTTCCACATTTTTGAAAAATTCTCGATATTGATGCATCTGGGAGCAAAAATGTTACAGACCATTGCGTTAAGGGCACAATTTGCTACAACTTTTGTAGTAAAAGTTTTTCTGTACTATGCTTCCGATACCGTTTTTTTTTCAACACTCTTCTATTTTCCACATTTTTGAAAAATTCTCGATATTGATGCATCTGGGAGCAAGAATGTTACAGACCATTGCGTTAAGGGCACAATTTGCTACAACTTTTGTAGTAAAAGTTTTTCTGTACTATGCTTCCGATACCTTTTTTTTTCAACACTCTTCTATTTTTAACATTCTTGAAAAATTTTCGACATTGATGCATCTGGGAGCAAAAATGTTACAGACCATTGCGTTAAGGGCACAATTTGCTACAACTTTTGTAGTAAAAGTTTTTCTGTACTCTGCTTCCGATACCGTTTTTTTTCAACACTTCTATTTTCCACATTTTTGAAAAATTCTCGATATTGATGCATCTGGGAGCAAAAATGTTACAGACCATTGCGTTAAGGGTACAATTTGCTACAACTTTTGTAGCAAAAGTTTTTCTGTACTCTGCTTCCGATACCGTTTTTTTTCAACACTCTTCTATTTTCCACATTTTTGAAAAATTTTCGACATTGATGCATCTGGGAGCAAAAATGTTACAGACCATTGCGTTAAGGGCACAATTTGCTACAACTTTTGTAGTAAAAGTTTTTCTGTACTCTGCTTCCGATACCGTTTTTTTTCAACACTTCTATTTTCCACATTTTTGAAAAATTCTCGATATTGATGCATCTGGGAGCAAAAATGTTACAGACCATTGCGTTAAGGGTACAATTTGCTACAACTTTTGTAGCAAAAGTTTTTCTGTACTCTGCTTCCGATACCGTTTTTTTTCAACACTCTTCTATTTTCCACATTTTTGAAAAATTTTCGACATTGATGCATCTGGGAGCAAAAATGTTACAGACCATTGCGTTAAGGGCACAATTTGCTACAACTTTTGTAGTAAAAGTTTTTCTGTACTCTGCTTCCGATACCGTTTTTTTTCAACACTCTTCTATTTTACATATTTTTGAAAAATTCTCGATATTGATGCATCTGGGAGCAAAAATGTTACAGACCATTGCGTTAAGGGCACAATTTGCTACAACTTTTGTAGTAAAAGTTTTTCTGTACTCTGCTTCCGATACCGTTTTTTTTCAACACTCTTCTATTTTACATATTTTTGAAAAATTCTCGATATTGATGCATCTGGGAGCAAGAATGTTACAGACCATTGCGTTAAGGGCACAATTTGCTACAACTTTTGTAGTAAAAGTTTTTCTGTACTCTGCTTCCGATACCGTTTTTTTTCAACACTTCTATTTTCCACATTTTTGAAAAATTCTCGATATTGATGCATCTGTGAGCGAAAATGTTACAGACCATTGCGTTAAGGGCACAATTTGCTACAACTTTTGTAGTAAAAGTTTTTCTGTACTCTGCTTCCGATACCGCTTTTTTTCATCACTCTTCTATTTTCCACATTTTTGAAAAATTCTCGATATTGATGCATCTGGGAGCAAAAATGTTACAGACCATTGCGTTAAGGGCACAATTTGCTACAACTTTTGTAGTAAAAGTTTTTCTGTACTATGCTTCCGATACCGTTTTTTTTTCAACACTCTTCTATTTTCCACATTTTTGAAAAATTCTCGATATTGATGCATCTGGGAGCAAGAATGTTACAGACCATTGCGTTAAGGGCACAAGTTGCTACAACTTTTGTAGTAAAAGTTTTTCTGTACTATGCTTCCGATACCTTTTTTTTTCAACACTCTTCTATTTTTAACATTCTTGAAAAATTTTCGACATTGATGCATCTGGGAGCAAAAATGTTACAGACCATTGCGTTAAGGGCACAATTTGCTACAACTTTTGTAGTAAAAGTTTTTCTGTACTCTGCTTCCGATACCGTTTTTTTTCAACACTTCTATTTTCCACATTTTTGAAAAATTCTCGATATTGATGCATCTGGGAGCAAAAATGTTACAGACCATTGCGTTAAGGGTACAATTTGCTACAACTTTTGTAGCAAAAGTTTTTCTGTACTCTGCTTCCGATACCGTTTTTTTTCAACACTCTTCTATTTTCCACATTTTTGAAAAATTTTCGACATTGATGCATCTGGGAGCAAAAATGTTACAGACCATTGCGTTAAGGGCACAATTTGCTATAACTTTTGTAGTAAAAGTTTTTCTGTACTCTGCTTCCGATACCGTTTTTTTTCAACACTCTTCTATTTTACATATTTTTGAAAAATTCTCGATATTGATGCATCTGGGAGCAAAAATGTTACAGACCATTGCGTTAAGGGCACAATTTGCTACAACTTTTGTAGTAAAAGTTTTTCTGTACTCTGCTTCCGATACCGTTTTTTTTCAACACTCTTCTATTTTACATATTTTTGAAAAATTCTCGATATTGATGCATCTGGGAGCAAGAATGTTACAGACCATTGCGTTAAGGGCACAATTTGCTACAACTTTTGTAGTAAAAGTTTTTCTGTACTATGCTTCCGATACCGTTTTTTTTCAACACTCTTCTATTTTTAACATTCTTGAAAAATTCTCGACATTGATGCATCTGGGAGCAAAAATGTTACAGACCATTGCGTTAAGGGCACAATTTGCTACAACTTTTGTAGTAAAAGTTTTTCTGTACTCTGCTTCCGATACCGTTTTTTTTCAACACTTCTATTTTCCACATTTTTGAAAAATTCTCGATATTGATGCATCTGGGAGCGAAAATGTTACAGACCATTGCGTTAAGGGCACAATTTGCTACAACTTTTGTAGTAAAAGTTTTTCTGTACTCTGCTTCCGATACCGCTTTTTTTCATCACTCTTCTATTTTCCACATTTTTGAAAAATTCTCGATATTGATGCATCTGGGAGCAAGAATGTTACAGACCATTGCGTTAAGGGCACAATTTGCTACAACTTTTGTAGTAAAAGTTTTTCTGTACTATGCTTCCGATACCTTTTTTTTTCAACACTCTTCTATTTTTAACATTCTTGAAAAATTTTCGACATTGATGCATCTGGGAGCAAAAATGTTACAGACCATTGCGTTAAGGGCACAATTTGCTACAACTTTTGTAGTAAAATGTTTTTCTGTACTATGCTTCCGATACCTTTTTTTTTCAACACTCTTCTATTTTCCACATTTTTGAAAAATTTTCGACATTGATGCATCTGGGAGCAAAAATGTTACAGACCATTGCGTTAAGGGCACAATTTGCTACAACTTTTGTAGTAAAAGTTTTTCTGTACTCTGCTTCCGATACCGTTTTTTTTCAACACTCTTCTATTTTACATATTTTTGAAAAATTCTCGATATTGATGCATCTGGGAGCAAAAATGTTACAGACCATTGCGTTAAGGGCACAATTTGCTACAACTTTTGTAGTAAAAGTTTTTCTGTACTCTGCTTCCGATACCGTTTTTTTTCAACACTCTTCTATTTTACATATTTTTGAAAAATTCTCGATATTGATGCATCTGGGAGCAAGAATGTTACAGACCATTGCGTTAAGGGCACAATTTGCTACAACTTTCGTAGTAAAAGTTTTTCTGTACTATGCTTCCGATACCGTTTTTTTTCAACACTCTTCTATTTTTAACATTCTTGAAAAATTCTCGACATTGATGCATCTGGGAGCAAAAATGTTACAGACCATTGCGTTAAGGGCACAATTTGCTACAACTTTTGTAGTAAAAGTTTTTCTGTACTCTGCTTCCGATACCGTTTTTTTTCAACACTTCTATTTTCCACATTTTTGAAAAATTCTCGATATTGATGCATCTGGGAGCGAAAATGTTACAGACCATTGCGTTAAGGGCACAATTTGCTACAACTTTTGTAGTAAAAGTTTTTCTGTACTCTGCTTCCGATACCGCTTTTTTTCATCACTCTTCTATTTTCCACATTTTTGAAAAATTCTCGATATTGATGCATCTGGGAGCAAAAATGTTACAGACCATTGCGTTAAGGGCACAATTTGCTACAACTTTTGTAGTAAAAGTTTTTCTGTACTATGCTTCCGATACCGTTTTTTTTTCAACACTCTTCTATTTTCCACATTTTTGAAAAATTCTCGATATTGATGCATCTGGGAGCAAGAATGTTACAGACCATTGCGTTAAGGGCACAATTTGCTACAACTTTTGTAGTAAAAGTTTTTCTGTACTATGCTTCCGATACCTTTTTTTTTCAACACTCTTCTATTTTTAACATTCTTGAAAAATTTTCGACATTGATGCATCTGGGAGCAAAAATGTTACAGACCATTGCGTTAAGGGCACAATTTGCTACAACTTTTGTAGTAAAAGTTTTTCTGTACTCTGCTTCCGATACCGTTTTTTTTCAACACTTCTATTTTCCACATTTTTGAAAAATTCTCGATATTGATGCATCTGGGAGCAAAAATGTTACAGACCATTGCGTTAAGGGTATAATTTGCTACAACTTTTGTAGCAAAAGTTTTTCTGTACTCTGCTTCCGATACCGTTTTTTTTCAACACTCTTCTATTTTCCACATTTTTGAAAAATTTTCGACATTGATGCATCTGGGAGCAAAAATGTTACAGACCATTGCGTTAAGGGCACAATTTGCTACAACTTTTGTAGTAAAAGTTTTTCTGTACTCTGCTTCCGATACCGCTTTTTTTCATCACTCTTCTATTTTCCACATTTTTGAAAAATTTTCGACATTGATGCATCTGGGAGCAAAAATGTTACAGACCATTGCGTTAAGGGCACAATTTGCTACAACTTTTGTAGTAAAAGTTTTTCTGTACTCTGCTTCCGATACCGTTTTTTTCAACACTCTTCTATTTTCCACATTTTTGAAAAATTCTCGATATTGATGCATCTGGGAGCAAAAATGTTACAGACCATTGCGTTAAGGGCACAATTTGCTACAACTTTTGTAGTAAAAGTTTTTCTGTACTCTGCTTCCGATACCGTTTTTTTTTAACACTCTTCTATTTTACATATTTTTGAAAAATTCTCGATATTGATGCATCTGGGAGCAAAAATGTTACAGATCATTGCGTTAAGGGCACAATTTGCTACAACTTTTGTAGTAAAAGTTTTTCTGTACTATGCTTCCGATACCGTTTTTTTTCAACACTCTTCTATTTTACATATTTTTGAAAAATTCTCGATATTGATGCATCTGGGAGCAAAAATGTTACAGACCATTGCGTTAAGGGCACAATTTGCTACAACTTTTGTAGTAAAAGTTTTTCTGTACTCTGCTTCCGATACCGTTTTTTTTCAACACTCTTCTATTTTACATATTTTTGAAAAATTCTCGATATTGATGCATCTGGGAGCAAGAATGTTACAGACCATTGCGTTAAGGGCACAATTTGCTACAACTTTTGTAGTAAAAGTTTTTCTGTACTATGCTTCCGATACCGTTTTTTTTCAACACTCTTCTATTTTTAACATTCTTGAAAAATTCTCGACATTGATGCATCTGGGAGCAAAAATGTTACAGACCATTGCGTTAAGGGCACAATTTGCTACAACTTTTGTAGTAAAAGTTTTTCTGTACTCTGCTTCCGATACCGCTTTTTTTCATCACTCTTCTATTTTCCACATTTTTGAAAAATTCTCGATATTGATGCATCTGGGAGCAAAAATGTTACAGACCATTGCGTTAAGGGCACAATTTGCTACAACTTTTGTAGTAAAAGTTTTTCTGTACTATGCTTCCGATACCGTTTTTTTTTCAACACTCTTCTATTTTCCACATTTTTGAAAAATTCTCGATATTGATGCATCTGGGAGCAAAAATGTTACAGACCATTGCGTTAAGGGCACAATTTGCTACAACTTTTGTAGTAAAAGTTTTTCTGTACTATGCTTCCGATACCGTTTTTTTTTCAACACTCTTCTATTTTCCACATTTTTGAAAAATTCTCGATATTGATGCATCTGGGAGCAAGAATGTTACAGACCATTGCGTTAAGGGCACAATTTGCTACAACTTTTGTAGTAAAAGTTTTTCTGTACTATGCTTCCGATACCGTTTTTTTTCAACACTCTTCTATTTTTAACATTCTTGAAAAATTCTCGACATTGATGCATCTGGGAGCAAAAATGTTACAGACCATTGCGTTAAGGGCACAATTTGCTACAACTTTTGTAGTAAAAGTTTTTCTGTACTCTGCTTCCGATACCGCTTTTTTTCATCACTCTTCTATTTTCCACATTTTTGAAAAATTCTCGATATTGATGCATCTGGGAGCAAAAATGTTACAGACCATTGCGTTAAGGGCACAATTTGCTACAACTTTTGTAGTAAAAGTTTTTCTGTACTATGCTTCCGATACCGTTTTTTTTTCAACACTCTTCTATTTTCCACATTTTTGAAAAATTCTCGATATTGATGCATCTGGGAGCAAGAATGTTACAGACCATTGCGTTAAGGGCACAATTTGCTACAACTTTTGTAGTAAAAGTTTTTCTGTACTATGCTTCCGATACCTTTTTTTTTCAACACTCTTCTATTTTTAACATTCTTGAAAAATTTTCGACATTGATGCATCTGGGAGCAAAAATGTTACAGACCATTGCGTTAAGGGTACAATTTGCTACAACTTTTGTAGTAAAAGTTTTTCTGTACTCTGCTTCCGATACCGCTTTTTTTCATCACTCTTCTATTTTCCACATTTTTGAAAAATTCTCGATATTGATGCATCTGGGAGCAAAAATGTTACAGACCATTGCGTTAAGGGCACAATTTGCTACAACTTTTGTAGTAAAAGTTTTTCTGTACTATGCTTCCGATACCGTTTTTTTTTCAACACTCTTCTATTTTCCACATTTTTGAAAAATTCTCGATATTGATGCATCTGGGAGCAAGAATGTTACAGACCATTGCGTTAAGGGCACAATTTGCTACAACTTTTGTAGTAAAAGTTTTTCTGTACTATGCTTCCGATACCTTTTTTTTTCAACACTCTTCTATTTTTAACATTCTTGAAAAATTCTCGATATTGATGCATCTGGGAGCAAAAATGTTACAGACCATTGCGCTAAGGGCACAATTTGCTACAACTTTTGTAGTAAAAGTTTTTCTGTACTATGCTTCCGATACCGTTTTTTTTTCACACTCTTCTATTTTCCACATTTTTGAAAAATTTTCGATATTGATGCATCTGGGCACAAAAATGTTACAGACCATTGCGTTAAGGGCACAATTTGCTGCAACTTTTGTAGTAAAAGTTTTTCTGTACTCTGCTTCCGATACCGCTTTTTTTCATCACTCTTCTATTTTCCACATTTTTGAAAAATTCTCGATATTGATGCATCTGGGAGCAAAAATGTTACAGACCATTGCGTTAAGGGCACAATTTGCTACAACTTTTGTAGTAAAAGTTTTTCTGTACTATGCTTCCGATACCGTTTTTTTTCAACACTCTTCTATTTTTAACATTCTTGAAAAATTCTCGACATTGATGCATCTGGGAGCAAAAATGTTACAGACCATTGCGTTAAGGGCACAATTTGCTACAACTTTTGTAGTAAAAGTTTTTCTGTACTCTGCTTCCGATACCGCTTTTTTTCATCACTCTTCTATTTTCCACATTTTTGAAAAATTCTCGATATTGATGCATCTGGGAGCAAAAATGTTACAGACCATTGCGTTAAGGGCACAATTTGCTACAACTTTTGTAGTAAAAGTTTTTCTGTACTATGCTTCCGATACCGTTTTTTTTTCAACACTCTTCTATTTTCCACATTTTTGAAAAATTCTCGATATTGATGCATCTGGGAGCAAGAATGTTACAGACCATTGCGTTAAGGGCACAATTTGCTACAACTTTTGTAGTAAAAGTTTTTCTGTACTATGCTTCCGATACCTTTTTTTTTCAACACTCTTCTATTTTTAACATTCTTGAAAAATTTTCGACATTGATGCATCTGGGAGCAAAAATGTTACAGACCATTGCGTTAAGGGTACAATTTGCTACAACTTTTGTAGTAAAAGTTTTTCTGTACTCTGCTTCCGATACCGCTTTTTTTCATCACTCTTCTATTTTCCACATTTTTGAAAAATTCTCGATATTGATGCATCTGGGAGCAAAAATGTTACAGACCATTGCGTTAAGGGCACAATTTGCTACAACTTTTGTAGTAAAAGTTTTTCTGTACTATGCTTCCGATACCGTTTTTTTTTCAACACTCTTCTATTTTCCACATTTTTGAAAAATTCTCGATATTGATGCATCTGGGAGCAAGAATGTTACAGACCATTGCGTTAAGGGCACAATTTGCTACAACTTTTGTAGTAAAAGTTTTTCTGTACTATGCTTCCGATACCTTTTTTTTTCAACACTCTTCTATTTTTAACATTCTTGAAAAATTCTCGATATTGATGCATCTGGGAGCAAAAATGTTACAGACCATTGCGCTAAGGGCACAATTTGCTACAACTTTTGTAGTAAAAGTTTTTCTGTACTATGCTTCCGATACCGTTTTTTTTTCACACTCTTCTATTTTCCACATTTTTGAAAAATTTTCGATATTGATGCATCTGGGCACAAAAATGTTACAGACCATTGCGTTAAAGGCACAATTTGCTGCAACTTTTGTAGTAAAAGTTTTTCTGTACTCTGCTTCCGATACCGCTTTTTTTCATCACTCTTCTATTTTCCACATTTTTGAAAAATTCTCGATATTGATGCATCTGGGAGCAAAAATGTTACAGACCATTGCGTTAAGGGCACAATTTGCTACAACTTTTGTAGTAAAAGTTTTTCTGTACTATGCTTCCGATACCGTTTTTTTTCAACACTCTTCTATTTTCCACATTTTTGAAAAATTCTCGATATTGATGCATCTGGGAGCAAGAATGTTACAGACCATTGCGTTAAGGGCACAATTTGCTACAACTTTTGTAGTAAAAGTTTTTCTGTACTATGCTTCCGATACCTTTTTTTTTCAACACTCTTCTATTTTTAACATTCTTGAAAAATTTTCGACATTGATGCATCTGGGAGCAAAAATGTTACAGACCATTGCGTTAAGGGCACAATTTGCTACAACTTTTGTAGTAAAAGTTTTTCTGTACTCTGCTTCCGATACCGTTTTTTTTCAACACTTCTATTTTCCACATTTTTGAAAAATTCTCGATATTGATGCATCTGGGAGCAAAAATGTTACAGACCATTGCGTTAAGGGCACAATTTGCTACAACTTTTGTAGTAAAAGTTTTTCTGTACTATGCTTCCGATACCGTTTTTTTTCAACACTCTTCTATTTTTAACATTCTTGAAAAATTCTCGACATTGATGCATCTGGGAGCAAAAATGTTACAGACCATTGCGTTAAGGGCACAATTTGCTACAACTTTTGTAGTAAAAGTTTTTCTGTACTCTGCTTCCGATACCGCTTTTTTTCATCACTCTTCTATTTTCCACATTTTTGAAAAATTCTCGATATTGATGCATCTGGGAGCAAAAATGTTACAGACCATTGCGTTAAGGGCACAATTTGCTACAACTTTTGTAGTAAAAGTTTTTCTGTACTATGCTTCCGATACCGTTTTTTTTTCAACACTCTTCTATTTTCCACATTTTTGAAAAATTCTCGATATTGATGCATCTGGGAGCAAGAATGTTACAGACCATTGCGTTAAGGGCACAATTTGCTACAACTTTTGTAGTAAAAGTTTTTCTGTACTATGCTTCCGATACCTTTTTTTTTCAACACTCTTCTATTTTTAACATTCTTGAAAAATTTTCGACATTGATGCATCTGGGAGCAAAAATGTTACAGACCATTGCGTTAAGGGTACAATTTGCTACAACTTTTGTAGTAAAAGTTTTTCTGTACTCTGCTTCCGATACCGCTTTTTTTCATCACTCTTCTATTTTCCACATTTTTGAAAAATTCTCGATATTGATGCATCTGGGAGCAAAAATGTTACAGACCATTGCGTTAAGGGCACAATTTGCTACAACTTTTGTAGTAAAAGTTTTTCTGTACTATGCTTCCGATACCGTTTTTTTTTCAACACTCTTCTATTTTCCACATTTTTGAAAAATTCTCGATATTGATGCATCTGGGAGCAAGAATGTTACAGACCATTGCGTTAAGGGCACAATTTGCTACAACTTTTGTAGTAAAAGTTTTTCTGTACTATGCTTCCGATACCTTTTTTTTTCAACACTCTTCTATTTTTAACATTCTTGAAAAATTCTCGATATTGATGCATCTGGGAGCAAAAATGTTACAGACCATTGCGCTAAGGGCACAATTTGCTACAACTTTTGTAGTAAAAGTTTTTCTGTACTATGCTTCCGATACCGTTTTTTTTTCACACTCTTCTATTTTCCACATTTTTGAAAAATTTTCGATATTGATGCATCTGGGCACAAAAATGTTACAGACCATTGCGTTAAAGGCACAATTTGCTGCAACTTTTGTAGTAAAAGTTTTTCTGTACTCTGCTTCCGATACCGCTTTTTTTCATCACTCTTCTATTTTCCACATTTTTGAAAAATTCTCGATATTGATGCATCTGGGAGCAAAAATGTTACAGACCATTGCGTTAAGGGCACAATTTGCTACAACTTTTGTAGTAAAAGTTTTTCTGTACTATGCTTCCGATACCGTTTTTTTTTCAACACTCTTCTATTTTCCACATTTTTGAAAAATTCTCGATATTGATGCATCTGGGAGCAAGAATGTTACAGACCATTGCGTTAAGGGCACAATTTGCTACAACTTTTGTAGTAAAAGTTTTTCTGTACTATGCTTCCGATACCTTTTTTTTTCAACACTCTTCTATTTTTAACATTCTTGAAAAATTTTCGACATTGATGCATCTGGGAGCAAAAATGTTACAGACCATTGCGTTAAGGGTACAATTTGCTACAACTTTTGTAGTAAAAGTTTTTCTGTACTCTGCTTCCGATACCGCTTTTTTTCATCACTCTTCTATTTTCCACATTTTTGAAAAATTCTCGATATTGATGCATCTGGGAGCAAAAATGTTACAGACCATTGCGTTAAGGGCACAATTTGCTACAACTTTTGTAGTAAAAGTTTTTCTGTACTATGCTTCCGATACCGTTTTTTTTTCAACACTCTTCTATTTTCCACATTTTTGAAAAATTCTCGATATTGATGCATCTGGGAGCAAGAATGTTACAGACCATTGCGTTAAGGGCACAATTTGCTACAACTTTTGTAGTAAAAGTTTTTCTGTACTATGCTTCCGATACCTTTTTTTTTCAACACTCTTCTATTTTTAACATTCTTGAAAAATTCTCGATATTGATGCATCTGGGAGCAAAAATGTTACAGACCATTGCGCTAAGGGCACAATTTGCTACAACTTTTGTAGTAAAAGTTTTTCTGTACTATGCTTCCGATACCGTTTTTTTTTCACACTCTTCTATTTTCCACATTTTTGAAAAATTTTCGATATTGATGCATCTGGGCACAAAAATGTTACAGACCATTGCGTTAAAGGCACAATTTGCTGCAACTTTTGTAGTAAAAGTTTTTCTGTACTCTGCTTCCGATACCGCTTTTTTTCATCACTCTTCTATTTTCCACATTTTTGAAAAATTCTCGATATTGATGCATCTGGGAGCAAAAATGTTACAGACCATTGCGTTAAGGGCACAATTTGCTACAACTTTTGTAGTAAAAGTTTTTCTGTACTATGCTTCCGATACCGTTTTTTTTCAACACTCTTCTATTTTCCACATTTTTGAAAAATTCTCGATATTGATGCATCTGGGAGCAAGAATGTTACAGACCATTGCGTTAAGGGCACAATTTGCTACAACTTTTGTAGTAAAAGTTTTTCTGTACTATGCTTCCGATACCTTTTTTTTTCAACACTCTTCTATTTTTAACATTCTTGAAAAATTTTCGACATTGATGCATCTGGGAGCAAAAATGTTACAGACCATTGCGTTAAGGGCACAATTTGCTACAACTTTTGTAGTAAAAGTTTTTCTGTACTCTGCTTCCGATACCGTTTTTTTTCAACACTTCTATTTTCCACATTTTTGAAAAATTCTCGATATTGATGCATCTGGGAGCAAAAATGTTACAGACCATTGCGTTAAGGGCACAATTTGCTACAACTTTTGTAGTAAAAGTTTTTCTGTACTATGCTTCCGATACCGTTTTTTTTCAACACTCTTCTATTTTTAACATTCTTGAAAAATTCTCGACATTGATGCATCTGGGAGCAAAAATGTTACAGACCATTGCGTTAAGGGCACAATTTGCTACAACTTTTGTAGTAAAAGTTTTTCTGTACTCTGCTTCCGATACCGCTTTTTTTCATCACTCTTCTATTTTCCACATTTTTGAAAAATTCTCGATATTGATGCATCTGGGAGCAAAAATGTTACAGACCATTGCGTTAAGGGCACAATTTGCTACAACTTTTGTAGTAAAAGTTTTTCTGTACTATGCTTCCGATACCGTTTTTTTTTCAACACTCTTCTATTTTCCACATTTTTGAAAAATTCTCGATATTGATGCATCTGGGAGCAAGAATGTTACAGACCATTGCGTTAAGGGCACAATTTGCTACAACTTTTGTAGTAAAAGTTTTTCTGTACTATGCTTCCGATACCTTTTTTTTTCAACACTCTTCTATTTTTAACATTCTTGAAAAATTTTCGACATTGATGCATCTGGGAGCAAAAATGTTACAGACCATTGCGTTAAGGGTACAATTTGCTACAACTTTTGTAGTAAAAGTTTTTCTGTACTCTGCTTCCGATACCGCTTTTTTTCATCACTCTTCTATTTTCCACATTTTTGAAAAATTCTCGATATTGATGCATCTGGGAGCAAAAATGTTACAGACCATTGCGTTAAGGGCACAATTTGCTACAACTTTTGTAGTAAAAGTTTTTCTGTACTATGCTTCCGATACCGTTTTTTTTTCAACACTCTTCTATTTTCCACATTTTTGAAAAATTCTCGATATTGATGCATCTGGGAGCAAGAATGTTACAGACCATTGCGTTAAGGGCACAATTTGCTACAACTTTTGTAGTAAAAGTTTTTCTGTACTATGCTTCCGATACCTTTTTTTTTCAACACTCTTCTATTTTTAACATTCTTGAAAAATTCTCGATATTGATGCATCTGGGAGCAAAAATGTTACAGACCA